>NC_136072.1:988627177-989072177 GCF_964261635.1 Lissotriton helveticus | reverse complement strand
GAGACAGAGACACACAGAGACACACAGAGAGACAGACACACAGAGACCGAGGCACACAGAGAGACCGAGGCACACAGAGAGACCGAGGCACACAGAGAGACCGAGGCACACAGAGAGACCGAGGCACACAGAGAGACCGAGGCACACAGAGAGACCGAGGCACACAGAGAGACCGAGGCACACAGAGAGACCGAGGCACACAGAGAGACCGAGGCACACAGAGAGACCGAGGCACACAGAGAGACCGAGGCACACAGAGAGACCGAGGCACACAGAGAGACCGAGGCACACAGAGAGACCGAGGCACACAGAGAGACCGAGGCACACAGAGAGACCGAGGCACACAGAGAGACCGAGGCACACAGAGAGACCGAGGCACACAGAGAGACCGAGGCACACAGAGAGACCGAGGCACACAGAGAGACCGAGGCACACAGAGAGACAGAGGCACACAGAGAGACAGAGGCACACAGAGAGACAGAGGCACACAGAGAGACAGAGGCACACAGAGAGACAGAGGCACACAGAGAGACAGAGGCACACAGAGAGACAGAGGCACACAGAGAGACAGAGGCACACAGAGACAGAGGCACACAGAGAGACAGAGGCACACAGAGAGACAGAGGCACACAGAGAGACAGAGGCACACAGAGAGACAGAGACACACAGAGAGACAGAGACACACAGAGAGACAGAGACACACAGAGAGACAGAGACACACAGAGAGACAGAGACACAGAGACACACACACACAGAGAAACACACACACACACACACAAAGACAGATGTGTGTGTGTGTGTGCTGGTTCTGGTGGCTCAGTGGACTAATGTGTCCGCTGCAGGGGCTTGTGTTCGACCTCATGATCAGTTTTTTTTTTACTCTTTACTCTAGCTCCGCCCCCCACTGACCCGGTCCCCACAGGTGCGGCCCTCGGCTGCAAAGCACACTGTAAATTTGGCCCCCGAGATAAGGTTTGTGAGTACCCATGCCTTAGCTTGTTGCTCCCTTAAAAATGGCCCTGAAACACAATGCACACGCGTCATCGAGAAGTGATTTCATCAGTTGAGGCTAATACCGGCTTCTCAGCACCCTTTAGATTTTGAGATTGACCAGTTGCCACATTTGCATTTCTTCAGGCAAGGAGGCACCCTGGCAAGATGGGTTGTTCAGCTGTCTGCACACCCCTTCGTTTCACAATACAGGAGGCCTCATGGCTTACAATAAGCTGACGTATTTCAACTGTCCCGGGATGGTAGTCTTTTCACACAAAGTAGGGAACTGTTTTTCAAAAATTAAGTGTGGGCATGTCGTGCCCCTCCGACCCCCATCCCCCTCACTTCGACCACTGACAGTAAACATTCTCTAGCTATAAAAAAACACAGGAAAAAGTCCACGTGCCACGTGCCACCTTCCACCCAGTTCTTCACAGAAATTCCACAATATAATCAGCAGATTTGGAGTTCTGCAGCTATTTCCGTTCCTTGTAGCAACTTCTCACCTCCAAGTCACAAGAGCCATTTAGCCTTTATCTATGGTGCATTCTTTGAATGTCTTTGCCTGGCTAAAGACGATAGCAAACCCAGAGCGGATTTGTGGCAGGCTGTTTCTTTCCATATATAAGGATCCACCTCAAAGAGATTCAAAGGAAAGTGTTCCCAAACTTGGTAGGGCATACACAGTGTTCGCTTAAATACCCCTCACACACCAAAAGGGCCCTTGATGTCATGCTATATCATAGGGGTCTTCCCGCCCCGCTGCAGGACAGGGCGTGAACTGCCACTAAATCGATTGGCTGGCAAAACAAAATTGACAATGGCCACACCTCTGTGGGACTCACAGAAATTAGCATATATGGGGAATTCAAAAGGATTCGATAAATGGGACTTAATAGGTATTTCCCGTATCAAAGACCTATGGTGAGCTGGGGAGGTGAAGCCCTTTGACACTTTTCAAACTTAGTATGCCCTAGAAGATTCCGAATACTACCGCTATCTTCAAATCAGACACTCGCTTCAAACAGCTATTCCTGAAGACTCTGACCCACCAGACATTTTCCCATTAGAGGACAGACTACTAGATGGCTACCTACCTGATTAGGCCATCTCCCTAACATATCGAAAGCTTATCAATAACATCGACAACCCTCTCATAAAATTGCGAGACAAATGGACAGAAGACGGAATAGAGTTAGATGATGAAACCTGGCAGGAAGCGGTCTCTTCTAAGGTGGTTGCTATCTCAACAAGACTTCGGCTGGTGCAACTGAAGATCCTCCACAGAATTTACATAACCATGCCCCAACTGATACACATGGGTGGGCTGACGGATGGCTCCTGTAGGATGGGATGCACACAACTGGGCACATTCATTTACATATTATGGCACTGTGAGCACATCCAAGAATACTGGCGCAAAATCCATGCTGTCATTAGGGAGGTGTTGGGAGTAGACCTTAGACCGAAGGCACCCAGGTGCCTCCTTAATATTTGGGAACCCACGGACCTCAACTCCTACACAATTCAATGGGTCACGCTTGGCTGCATGATTGCCAAGCGAAATATCGCACAGCTCTGGGGAGCCCTGCACCCGCCCACAGTCGTAGCCTGGGAACGAGCTCTAGACTGGTGTATGCTGAGGGAAAAGACAGTCTATGTGGCTCTGGGCTGTCCCCGCAAACGGTCTAAGGTTTGGGCCCTCTGGAAAACCTACAGGTGAGATATATGTACACCCCCCTGTGATGTTGAGGAAGAAGATCCCTCATCCCCGTGAATTTCAATGAACTGTATTACCTGATTCTACTGTAAACCAGATTGCTTCTGTGATTTGTACCTTTATGTCGAGACAGTTTAATAAAAAGATTTATAAAAAAAAGGAATAGTAACTCTTGTAAGTACACAGTGAAGCTTGCTCGCAAAGCAAGTGCCCCCTCCCTCCCCATGGCAGCCTGAAATACTCAGAAGGGGCATTATAAGAGCTACTATACTGCAGAATACCATAGTAGAAACAACGATTTCTTGGGGAAATGTACAAGATTTAGGAGTTACAAAAACACAAAGGAATGAGCAGAATTGCTTGCAGAGGGGGTGAAAGTATTGTTAGAAGAAGATCCCTTCATTAGTGTCCTGACCTCATGCTCACCTTCAGAGTCTACAGAGTACACAGTGCTTTTTGCACAATAACCTAAAACACTTATCTAGTGTGACATGCATCCAGATCTGCTTGAGCCTCCCAGGGTGTTCTCAGACAGGCAGCTCTAGATGAAAGCTGCAGCAATCTTAACATTGTAAAGCCTGTGGTGAACTGCAACGTATTCTGGGCAGCGCATCCTCCTTCACCCTGGCAGACTTGGACAGGTTCACACAGGCATGGAGGAGGGGGCATGAAGCCCTCAAGAAGCCTTGTAGAGATAAAGAGGTTATGTGCATCAATACCTAAACAAGAAAATAAAATAATCCCAAAAATGAGGTAAAGGGAAAAGGAGTAAAAAAATGTAAAAGTCACACTGTACTACACTACAATTGCTTAGATGCACGTTCCCATAAAGGCAAAGGGAAGACAAACACCGACAAGGTAAAGGGAAAAGAAATAAAAGCACGTTGCACTGCAATTCCAACCGGGATGATAGTTACCAGATGCACGCACTGTAGTTGGGATCGGGACGATTGTTACCAGATGCAGAAGCACGTCCCTGTAAAGGAAAGAGAACGAACGAGGGGCCATCAAATGATGTATTCTTAAGTATGAAAGCTAGAATATCCTAGGAACAAAACTATAAATTTGTTGAAAATATGGAAGAAGGCTAAGTTGAAAGTCAAGGTCAGTTGAAGAAAAGAACTACACATGAGGGCGCTTCTGGCACACAACAGAAGGAATAGTGTGACTGCATTGACCATGGTGGCGAATTGTAAAAGTACATACCTTCAGCTGTTTGCACGCTTTTTGCAGCAGCTCTGCCAGGTTTCTGTTGGTTAAACCATACTCCTGCGGACTGTTTAAAGCCCTGACCTAGCTGGAGCACATGAATGATTGTAAGGGAGAGGGAGGGACGAAGAGCAGAGAATGGGGTGGAGAAGTGAGGTAGACACAAGAATGAAATTAAAACCAGAGCGGCGCTCTTAAAACGGGCGCAGCGCTGCTGATGTATGTCCACAATATTAAAATCTCCACAGAATTTACTGCCCGCCACATCACGAGAGCTGCCTGGGCAAAAACGTACTTATTTTTCCAAGTCTCGGCTCTTGTAGAAGTTGCAAACAGACGAATGTGCAGCATTAGGCACCATATCAATAACAAGGCGAGGAGGGAGAAGAGGGGGGCCACGCCCCCAACCACAACTGGAGCTTACATTTGTCGGCAGGGTCTCACACGTCAGTCAGGGAGGGGTAAACAGATGGCACACTGCAGGCAATTAAATGCCAGGAAGTGGAGGAAAACTGTAGTTAGGCGCAGCTGCCTCGGGACTACAAGGAAGCTGCCATAGGAGCAACAGCCAACAGAAAGCAAGAAAACAACAGCAATGCCAGATTTAAACCAATGGCAAGTGGCAGGAGAAAATCCACGAACTTGAAGCCAACATACAGATTAGTTTAAGTCTCGCTGAGACAGCGCATGCGCTGCCAAAAGCGAGACCTAAAAACTGTTTTGGGTTGCTTGTGTTTCGGTTCAGAGAGGACCCGACTTGGCAGTTAGGGAAGGACTGTTCGTATTGGAGCAGGGTCAAGACTAATTAGCATATGGCTTGGTCTAATCAGAGGTGCATGGTGGGCAGAAGAACGATGGGTTGGAAAGCTACGCTGAGCAATTGCCAGTGGTTAAACTTATTGCATGTATCCTCCCACCACCTTTTGCGCGTTTGGTTTAACTTCCAGACCACTGGTGCACTACGTACACCATATATTATGGCCAGGTTAACTATACCAATTAGAAATAGGTCAATTTGCCCATGTTTGAAGCGGCGACCACAGGCACTTTATTACTTCTTAGCAGGGGTAAATTGTAACAAGTTATAAAGTGGGGGAAAAAATAATAGGGTCAAGCAAAAAGTGAAAAATTCTGAGTGACCACACAGACAAGGTGGAATTCTTACGGATGCTGTGAAACTGACAGTTTGGTAATATCCGTGATTAGATGCTCATGATGGCCATGTTCAATAATCTCATAGTAATTGTGCTACAGTGGTGTATAGCAGGCCAATAGTGTCCGCAGTTCTCTCCATCATTGGCTACATGACCCTCCTGCGGTTATTGCTGAGCATAATTGAGTTAGTCAAATTTCTCTTTGATTGCACTAGGCGAGTATGAATTAAAGAATGATTGAATAAATATAGGACTTATAAAGCGCAAACTTAGCCCAGGGATTGTGATCACTAGCGAATCTCTCTATTACCCACATATCGATTAAGTGGGACCATGGATATAAATTTGATTGAATGTAATCGATTCTAGTACAAAACCCTATATCCATTTAGCCAATCTATTTACGCCCCCTTTTTAGGTCTCGGCCTAGCGAAGGCTGCGCTTGCGCAGTCTCGCTGGCGAGATTTTGTTTTGTAGAGTGGGGGCTTGAACCCGCCCCTCTTCTCCATTGGCTGGCTTCCTAAACGGAGGCCAGCCATTGGAGGAGAGGGGCGTCACTCAGTTTAAGCCCCGTCTTTTTGGGATTCGGGAGTGTGTTTTTTCGTTTCTCTTTTCTTTCTCTCCTCTTCCCATTGGCTGGAATTTTACATTCCAGACAGTGGGAAGAGGAGAGAAAGAAAAACACGCCCCCAAATCCCAAAATGACGGTGCCTTTCTCAGAGGCATTTCCGCATGACCTCTGAGAAAGATGGTGGTTCTTTCCCCCTTGCGCTGTTCTTGTTGATTTATTTTACTGTGATTGGCTGCTTAAATTTTGTAGTAAAGAAACGAGAATCATAACCCTCACTACCATTTCCTTAATTGAACTGAGAATTATTAACGCATAAGCTAGAAAATGTTTCATTCTATTTTCGCCAGTTGAGCTTGACTGGCAAGAGGAAGATCGCAGTTTATTATGGCTTCTCAAATAAATTATTGAACCCGTTCAAGAGACTCTGCGTCTTCCTCACTACAATGTCATGTCTTTTCGTTTTGTAAAAAAACAAAACTGAGAATAGGACTAACCACCGGCTTCAGGAAGTGGCCTTCAGAGAAGACGCTAATGTGCGCGTTCAAACAGTGTTTACATCATCTGTTCCTGCGCCGGAAGAGGTCCGTCAAAAAGGTCCTCCAAGACGGAAGTAAACGCGCATGCCATGCTCTTTGGGCCGGAAATGGTAGTAGATGCTATCCTCTCTGAGCCGGAAGTGCACAGGCGTGCGCGATGTGGGTATGCGCTGTGCTCCGGTCTCAAGATGGAGGGTAGCCGTTGGTATTACAGCCGGGAGCAGCTACAACAGAGCCCGTCCCGCCGAGCAGGGCTCAACGCTGATACAGATCTGGGCTACCGGCAGCAAGCTGCCAATTTACTGCTGGACATGGGCCAACGGCTCAACGTGTATCCTTCAGGGGACCTACTGGGCCGCACCAGGGCCATATTCACCCACGAGTCTGCTCACTACATGGATGACCCAGTTACGACTTGTTCGTACCTGCTATCACATACCCCGCGTTTACGCCACTGTTCTTAGTACTATTCCCCCAACTTAACCTCGTTTCTTGTCCTCTCGCACGCCCGCCAGCAGGGGGGCCCTTTCCTCAGCTGCTGCCACCAACAGCCCCATCCAATAGTACTTTGTTGAATACCACAAGTCTGCCATAATCATCGAGACCAACCTACTAAACTACTCTTTTACCAGCAGGGACTCTATACTTACAGGGTTCTTCTCTCCTTCCTCCAACTTTAGGGTTTTCTGCTGTGCATTCAATAATAACCTCCAACACACGCTCCACTTCTGATCAACTTTCCGCTCCATCGACTGATGCCCAGCACCAGGGCGCGCCCCAACTACCACTTCCTATCCTGTAACCTTGCCATCTGTGCACAAATGTTCTTAGCATACCCACAACGCACAGATGTAGGTACAAATCTGATACAGTCTGTGAGTTGTCGTACTAAAACGTACAAACGTGGATATAATGCTGACACAGTCTGTGAGTTGTCACACTCACAGCGCATAGATGAGTGTATAACGTAGATACAATGTGTGAGTTGTCACACACACACAACGCACTGATGTAGGTATAATTCAGAGTTTTGTCACACACACCGCACATATGTAGATATAATGCTGGTACAGTCTAAGTTTCAGATGCTCGCACACAACGCACAAATGTAAAAATGTCACACTCAATGCACAGCTGTAGGTATAATGCTGATACAATGTGTGAGTTTTGTCATAGGTAACTGTGTGTGTAGGGCTGTGTGTGTGTAGGGCTCTGTGTGTGTGTGTGTAGGGCTCTGTGTGTGTGTGTGTGTGTAGGGCTCTGTGTGTGTGTGTGTGTGTAGGGCTCTGTGTGTGTGTAGGGCTCTGTGTGTGTGTAGGGCTCTGTGTGTGTGTGTGGGGCTCTGTGTGTGTGTAGGGCTCTGTGTGTGTGTAGGGCTCTGTGTGTCAGTGTGTGTAGGGCTCTGTGTGTCAGTGTGTGTAGGGCTCTGTGTGTCAGTGTGTGTAGGGCTCTGTGTGTCAGTGTGTGTAAGGCTCTGTGTGTAGGGCTATGTGTAGGTGTGTGTAGGTGTGTGTAGGTGTGTGTGCATTTGCGAGAGATTAAGCTATTGGCATTGTAAATGACAATGCCATTTATTTATCAGTTTTCAAAACCAACACAAATAAAAATGTTTTCATTTACAATGGCAATACCTCTAACTTTTGCAAAGGTGAGACCGTTGCATTGTAAATGCTTGTTTCTGACTTGATCTAGTAATTTAAAAAAGATCAAACCTGGTAAAAGCCGTCAGATGGAAATACTGCAAAATAAAGCGTTATAAAATAAACTCCACTCCATTCCTTTGCCATGGTGAGATGAAGCCAAGGGACAGATTGGTGAAGGTCTGTTCCGATGCAGTTTCATTCCTTTTAAAAACCTGGTAAACTGCATGACTTAGGCAAAGCAGCAGAGCAACAGGGTCTTTAGACCACTTTGTTTGTTGAGGGTATGATGCAACAAGGGAGGAATGGTAGAAACATCAACGTACATATTTTAACTAATGCACATGTCCACCCGACCCCTTTTCCAAAACAGAGATATGAATTAAATTTAGTAGAAGGTGTTAGGACACCAGGCCAGACTTCGAAAAATCAAAACTACCCCAGCAAATCAGGGTCATCTGGTCAAAAAACTCATGTGGGTGGAGTGATACCACTAGAGGTGAATTTATTTCATGGAAAAATAAGTTGGCTTACTGGCAAGCAATGTGCCAGACATCAGTTCTGGAAGTGAACATTGACATTGCTATGGCAGACTGGGCCGGAGCTTTGTGGCCCATGATTTTCCCACAAGGATCACTACTAACTGAGGGCAGGAAACAATAGCCCGAAGGGAGAGTTAACCTGGTAGGTAGAATGGGGCTAGGAATGCAGACACTCTGAACGGTCTGCAGGATCAGAAGTACCAATGCAGAGCACCGCACCTCAATCTCCAAAATTCGATCTAGCAAATAGAATCAGCCCTCCACTTTCACCCCAACCTCTGTTCTCTATCTGTTGCAAAGGGCAATGTGAATGTAAGAGAAACTGCCCGGTGCAACAATCAAGTTTGGGCATGGGGGCACTTAAGGAACTTAGTTATTTTCAGGCATATTTCGCCAAAAATGAATGATTTGAAATGTAAGGAGACCAAACATGCCTGCAAGCTTTTGTCCCAGAGAAGAAGACTTTTGTGGTCATTGATGCAAGGGGATGGGGGGTCATGTAGGAAGGTGAAAATCAGGAAGTGCCACTTGCTTTTGCAAGTCTGTCTTTATAAGGAACAGGGAAAAAAATAATTCCACAATAGAAAGGCATTCAGTCCATTGGGTGTTGAAGTTCAAACATTTCTTACAGGGAGATTCATTTGTTGTAAGATCAAATCATAAGACCCTTTAAGTAAGATTTATGGAACAAGGATTTGGTATCATCTATGATTCGGCGCTGGGTGAATGATTCATAAGAATTTTCTTTTGTGGTAGAATATATTCGTGAGGTGCGTAATAGTGCTGCAGATTGTTTATCCAGGTTGGTGTCATTGGAAAATGAGGCTGAAATCAGAGTGGAGTGTTGGTACTATAACTGGTGGGGTTATGAGTGAAAAGGAATGGTCTAGAGAAATGAAAGATGATCCTGTCCTTGGAAAGGAATTGATGAAATGGAGTTCAGGTTGGACATGGGGAGTGAGAGAACGAGCAAGTGTTTGAAACCATTGTGGATTATAAGAGGAGTTTGGTGTGAAATATGGTTTGTTGTTTAGAGAATCAAGATTGGTTCCTCCGTAGTCTTTGAGAGAGAGGACTGTTAAATTTTTACATGTTGGGCATATAGGTATTGTAAAAACAAAGGCACAGATAAGATAAGGCTTTTGGTGGCCTGGGTTGAATGTTATGGTGGAAAGGGCTGTGCACAACTGTATTTCATGTTGCAATAGTGATAAAGTATTGAAAATTGACAAAAGTCATATGCTATATAGGGTTTTAACAAAGGTATTTGAGGAAATTGCCATTTGCATGGGTTGGGTTCAAGGAGAACATGACACAATATATTTTTTTGCAGATTTGTATTAGAAGTAGCCTGAAGTCATGTGTGTTCAAGATACTAGTACTAAAGGGGTGATTAAATTACTGGAGCACATGGTTTGTGCAGAGGGATATCAGAGATCTTTATTATCGGATAATGGGGTACAGTTTTGTTTGTATGAGTGAAGAGTTTCTGAAGAGCCATGGCATTGTGCATAAAAAATGTGCTCTACACCATCCTGAAACAAACGGTGTAGTGGAACATTTCAACAAGACACTGAAGGAAGGAATTGAAATTGATCAGATTAATGGAACACCACGGAAAGAGGAGATTAAAGATCACATGCTGGCATATCTTATATATCCGCAATCTACAATGGGAAGATCCCCATGTGAATTGTTGAGGGGAAAGAAAATCTAGTACATGTTAATCTCCTGGATGGATGGTTTGGCAAAAAGGTTTTTCAAAGAGTCTTGGTGATAGTGAATGGCAAGAGGAGAGAGAGGTTGCATGAACAGAGGAAGAAAAATTGCTATGATGAGAAATTTGCATCTAAACAGTTGAAATTAAAAGTGGGAGAATGGGTCAAAGTTAAAGGGCATGATGGATATATGTCAGTTAAATTCGAAGTAGCACACTTTCCAAATGTATACAATCAAAATTGAAGAGATGATTGGAATTCCTTCTTTAGTGCTTTTCTCTTTATAATTACGCCACAGCCAACGTGTTTCATTCTGCGAACAGAACTTGTTCAGGGCATTCATGAATTTCTCAAAGTGAATGTATAATAGTGCTTTGAGGCAATAGAGTTCCTCTTTGTGATAAATATTAATGTTGTACATCTATATCTTGCCAGACGACCTTGACGTCTTCAAGCAAGAATCAATATAATTCCAGGTATGATGTATATGATATAATAATCCGTTGTAATTCTCCAGTCCGTATCTTAAAATCGGACCCAATGCACACCGTACCTTGCCAATGGGGCCTATATGCCCGAACACCGTCTCTTGGCGTCTCAATTCCCGCCTGTCATTCGAATGATTATTATATCATATACATCATTCCTGGAATGATATTGACTCTTGCTTGAAGACGTCAAGGTCGTCTGGCAAGATATAGAAGTGGGAGTGGGATAGCCAGGTTGGTTTCTTTAAGGGTTACATTTTCAGGTCACAATATTGTATTATTCTTCTTTTATATATATATGTTTTTATGTAGATAACAGTGTCGGAACTGATTATTAGCAAGCCTGAAGGAGGTTGGACCTGTGTAAACCCTCTAAAACGCGTCGCTTTTGGCCCATTCATAGAAAAAAAAAATTATGATATTGAATGTGTGCTGTACCATACATGTATATGATGATGCGACGATAAAATTAACCATATGAATGTGACTACACCATTTTTGAACATGGTTTTATTTACATTGTGTATATATTTTTATCCATTGTGTACTTTTGATGCGACATTGATAAACTGTGTTTTTAATGAATAATGATATTTATGTATATATCTTCTTGACCCAACCTAATAAACTCAATAACACATTTGAATATAGATCTTATATTTGACTTTCTGGCAACTGTAGAACTGACCCTGTGTGACTGGAGTGGTTTGTTTGATATGTATATCTGATTGGAATGCTATAAGAATACCCCAAAGGGGGCTAGACTAACGTCTTCTCGGTGTCCTGTCCCTCTGCTGTAGGTGGACCCCTCTCTCCTTTTTAGAGATAGTGAAGGATGGTGCAGTGGGAGCAATGTGTGGAAGGGAATAATATGGAGGTGCAATCAGATGATTCGGTCTTGGTGGGGAAAGTAGTGGGGAGTAGTGGTGGCATGGTTGTGGGGTTGCTCAGTGACGTGATGGTGGCTGGCACTTTCGTTCCATTTCATGGTACAGTTGTGGCATCACAGCTGGAATGTTGTGGTGACTTGTCAATTTATGGTGCTGTGAAAGTATTTTTGAAGTAGGGGGTTAATTACATGATATGGGTTGTTAGTGTGCTGCTTAAGGTTAGTTGTGCTGTGGTGGGATGGATGTGCTGTGGTGGGATGGATGTGCTGTGGTGGGATGGATTTCGGACACTGTGGTTTTGTTGGGATGCTGCATAGTAGGGAGGTTAGTACCGACTTGTTTTGCAGTGTACTTGTGTGGCGTGGCAGTTCATTGGAATAAGTTGGTAGTACGGTGGGGTAGAATGTGTTGGAGTGGGTGTGTAGTGCTGTGTATTAGTAGGATTGATCGTAGTGAATCACTTCAGGTGTAGTACACTAGTAAATAGCACAGCACTCTTGTTTTTCAGCAAGGTTCGCTCTGCATAAATACTGCATACATAGTTTAAGTGTGGGAAGCGTAGTACAGTAGTGGAGCGTAGCAGTGTCACAATACTAGCATTGTGCTGTTCGGAGGTATATTTGCAGTGATGAAATATGACAGTGCTCCGGTAGGGTGATTATGCGAAGCTGAGAGGTGAAAAGCAGGCCAGGTTAGGAGTGCAGCAGTGCTGAAGCGGCAGTACGGTAAAGTAGACAGAAGATTAGGTGGATAGGTAGTATCGTAATACAGGGTGGTATTGTGCAGGAGTGCAGTGCTAGGCTGGTAATGCCACATTGACAATGGTAACTCTGGTGTGCAGTGATACTAGTGGATTGAATGTGCAACAAGTATGATGATTCACTGCCATTTTGAGATGTAAAATAGTCCCCTTCTGGGTCTCATGCATTAGCATGAAAGCACTTCAGACTGGTAAACCCAACTTCCAATAGCATTTAAAGAGGAAGAATTATGAACGAGATGCACCTCTGAAGCTTCCTTTTAGGAAAGTAATAACAGTTCTAGAAATCGCTAAAGCAGTGTGTAACCAGGCATAATCAAGTAATAAATGCACTCATACAGGATTTTGGACAAATTAAGATCAGTGCGTCAAATCCAAAATGTTTTTCTCCCAGGCCTGTGTAAGTTTACCAGAGGTTCAAAAACACAATGTAGAGAATCCCCCTTTCCAAAGGGTTTTCTTGGCACACATACATCGAAATAAACCATACATATATCCCATTACAGTATGTGCACAATCGGGAATATAACAAAAGGGCAGAAAAATTGTATGGCGGCAAATGCTGTCCAACTCTGCGTACAACAGGACAAATTCCAGCAGGACCAACTCAACATTTCATGTTCTGATCTACAATAAATAAAAAAGTTAATTGGGTCAAAGTACCCCTGTAAAAAGAGTTAGTACTAAAACTGCAAAATTAAACACAAAATTAAAGTACAGAGACTCTCTGCGCCGAGATATCCCTTTCGGGGTGATTCATGCACATTATAATACAAAAAAATAAATAAAATAGAGAAGTAAGAAAAATTTATTTATGAAAAATCCGTTATTATATTGTATTTATAGCGCTTACTACCTCTGACAAGGAAGTGCTTTGTGGAGAGATAGCACACTATCCCTAGGTCACAGAGCTGGTTATATTAGGCTAGACTAAAAAGTAATTAAGGAGTTTCAATTTAATACCATCAGATTTATAGTACTATTGTCATGCAATTAATGCCAATATCTTAGTGGGTGCTAATGCCATACATGTAGGTTTAGTGGGACGTTCTATGCTATTATTAACAGTGTAACATATCATATGTTAAAGCCTTGCATTGTTCTTGAACCACTACTTCTGGAAATTGTTTCTGAAGAGGACTATTGTTTGTTATAATAGGGATTCGGGCCAGTTAATCAAATGTGAATGCTTATGTAACGATTGGTATTTAATTTGTTTTTGCTTTGTAGAAGTTAGCGGTTCGGCGGATGTATTTTGCACAAAAGACTGAACTCACACTGTTCGGGGTCTATTTGAAAACATTTAACTAAAAAGATCACAGATGAGCTGATCAAAACCAGTTAAACATTCAGATGCAGATTGTCAGTCACACTAAAAATGGGAGTGTCTGATTTTAGGTCAAGCCTGGGCAGCCCATGTGCGGCTCTGCATGCTGGATTGATGTATGGAAAAAGCTCCGCCCTCTTTAAATTGGCTCCTGTTACTGTTCTTTCGAAATTGTTGCTTTTCATTCCTGAATTGGCTCACTAGTCCCTCCTTGGTACTGCCTGGTCTGCATTTGTAGCCTCCCATAAGGACTAGACTTTTTACTTGTGGCGTTACACTGTCGGCTTTATCTAGTCGTTGAGCACTATTTCCTTTAGAGATCTTCCCCATTCCATCCACGATGTCGCAGCACGCCGCCAACTTTTATATTGTTATTATAAATGTATTTAATTTACAGCTACTTATTTTTGAGTGAAATCACCCAATAAATCATTTTCACTTTAATGTTGGTGGCACCCCTTTCTTTAGACGCTGCTCATTGTAACCTGACTACGGCAAGCAGTGTCTAAAATAAGGGGCGCGACCACCATAAAAGTGCTCTCGCATTTGTAAGAGTTTGGGCATTAGCCATTAGAAAAGACAATGCCTTTTATATATGTGTTGCTTTTAAAAACACATCAATAAAAGGCATTGTCATTTACAATGCCAATAGCTTAAACTCTCGCACATGCGAGACCTATTGCATTGAAAATGCTTGTTTTGTCTGCTAAGCTCCCGAGGCACAGTCTGTTGGACAGTGACACAGGTTAATGTAAGGGGGTGTGTAACTCAGACATGCTAGCCAGGATCAACTACGATTCACCTAGGTCTGTCATTACTCGAATCTGCTGTGACCCATGAACATATGAGCCGCCCTCAGAGTGAAAAGGAGACTGGATAGCTACTATCAGTGCTTTAGAGTCGGATGACACCAGAGCACACAACACAAAAGGTTTAGCTAAAGCTCAGGCATGGAGCAGTTTTTCTTCTTCAGTGAGGGCCAACGGTGCCTTTGATTCCTTGAGCGGCTGCGTCATCCGCCGTTTTAGGAACAATAGTAAGACTAGATGCCTGCAGTTCTAAACCTTTAGACTTCTGTGGAGCTCCAGAGAATTACTATAGAAAGTCGAGGAGCAATTCCTAAACAAATTGTACATTTAGAGCCTATAAACAATACGCACAAATACAGACACTGGCAAATTTAAACTTAATTCTGCCATCTTCTTGCAATCCGTTTTGAAAAATGGAGCATATTCACTTAGTAGTATTTACTTCTATACAACAGGGAATTAGTCAGATAGTAAACCATGACATTAAGAGACAACAACACATATCGAAGTAAGAATATTTTTCTTAGCAATATGATTAACTGTAAGAATGTCAAAAGTACAAATAGAAATTAATTACTGTAGAACTAAAAGGACTCTAACGGTGCAATTATGCTTATTTAACATCTCAGTAAAAATATATATATCTAGACAACCCCTACTCCCATAAGGAATAGAACACACACAACCCCTACTCCCATAAGGAATAGAACACACACACGAGGGCTGCTGGATTAAGGGTTCTTTATTGCGTTGGGCCTCCCTCGACCCATCAAACAGAAGAGTAGCGTTTTGCCTGTAGCAACAACCTCTCTCAATCTGGTAAGAGACATTTTCCTCAACTCGTTTATCATGTCCCATACATGAATATAGAAAAATATACCACGTTTTAATGTTTAAAAAGCATCAACCACTGCATTAAAATACTTTGCATTTAAATACAGTAAAATTGGTGTGCTATATACAAATAATGGAACTGCTAGAACTCTCAAAAATATATATTAAAAGGCATTATGCACCAATTATCCCTTTGCAGTACAATATATAGGGAGTCCACTAAAGTATGATAATCACATTGCACAAGAAAATGTAACAACTTTTCATTTTTTGGAACACCTTTTTATCCAATTCTATAAAATAAATAGAAAAAAAACCCTCAAGTAGCACTTTCATATTGCACGTGCGCCATATATTTCTAACACTGGGAGGCTTAATTTAACCTCATCAGTTCCCTTAAGTTCATAAAACGCATATAGACCATGGCCTTCATGTCTCCTTTTCATCAACTGTGTAAAAATACTTCTGGATTAGAAAATAAACTGAAATGAACATGAACAGAATTCCAACCTACAATGACAGTACGAACACTAAAATGAGTACTATTGTATACTTTGAAACCATGACATTAAGAGTGCACCAGCACACTATATCGAAGTAACAATATTTTTCTTAGAGATATGAGCAACAGTAAGAATGTCAAAGCACGGATAGAAATGAATTACTGCAGAAATAGAAGACTATCGGTGCAATGATGCTTAATTTACATCTGCCTCTAGAGTGGACATACAATTCTTAGTTATGAACAATCATCCCGACATTACAGTTATATACACATATACACACACACATATATACATACACACACATACAGATATGTAAACACAGAAAAAAACTCCTAAATCTAAGCAATATTACAGAAAAAAGCCACTGCAGAGAAGTGCGGTCTACGCACACAGCCGTAGGACAGAGCCGAACAAGAGGAATGATAACGTAAACTCTTCAAGCTGGTGCGTCATGAATTTTCACTTCTATTAAGGAGCAGAGGTTAATGCTTCTCTTTCTGCTACTTAAAACATATTAATTACATATCCCCATGAGTCACTGTGATGCGATGGAAGTGGATTATTAATAACCTACTGGTGCAGGGTAACCCTTTAGTCCACGGGTTCTTAACAAGTAAAGACGAATCGACACTGGAGGGAAGCACATTCCAAGGATCATTTATTTAGCATTCATGAATGGGGGCCCCATCCCACAAGCACCATAGAGAAACTCTAGAAGAAGTACACTGAACGATGGGTTTTATAGCAAAAGATCAGAAATAAGGGACGCACAGCGGTAAATAGAGCTTTGGGAAAAACACACAAATGAACTGTAAGAATCGACAGCCTCAGCCTCAGTGTCTTGTGCAATTGCTACGTCTCAAGGCTGAACAACAAGCTATGCTATCAGAGTAAACTATACTTGAGGATTAACCATTGTCTGAAAAACCTCGAGCAGACGCCAGCTGTCCTTTTGCGCTGACTCCGCATGTATACACAGTCTACAATGCCCAAATCTAGATTCTTTACTCATGTTTAAACAGATGCGGTGTCCAGGATAGAGCCGGGCTGGAAGCAGGGTAGGGTTCAAAAACGGATGGGGCATAGCTTAATCAATAAACAAGAGAATCAGATTTTACATTTGAACAATGCCATCAGAACCCTACCAACAATAAGGGCCCTCCAGACCCTATAGGACCTGTTGCCACCATAGTCCTCCTCTTTCTTTGCGTCACTCACAACAAAACCAAACAGTAACATCAAAGTCCTGCATCCAAAACGGAACTCTGTGAAACTATAATTTTTAGTCACAGTCGCACTGCGACAACTCCAAAAGAGCTTGTTTACTGAAACCCATTGTGTTCTGGACACGTCAGTTTTAAACTTTTTCAATCTATTTCGGGGACGGAGGCTTCAGATTATACTTGTTCAAAGCTGTGCCACCACCACTGAGGCTACCTCAACAACTGGTTTGTGCTAAAATGTGTTCAATGTACAACTGGACAACCAGTCCACTGCTCCCATGATATCTTTCCCAGTTTTCATAAGTAGTATGCTTAGACAAAGTGAATGAGCCTCAAAGGAGGACACATCTATCCCTGCTTCTGCCAGAAGCCATCTGAGCCACCTGTCCAGAGTTCCAGACGAAACTGGCCAGAAGGCTTCTGCAGAGCAATAAGCAATTGACCACCTGGGTCTTGTCTGAATTCATGGGCGCAATCTTCACATGCCTCTAAACATTTAACACAGCGTATGATTATCTGGAAAAGCAGCAAACTTACTCGACGAAAAAGAGTTTTAGTACAGGTACAGATTCGAAAATTTACCCCAGAGGACAAAAATACTCTACCTGGTAAGTCCAACGCTTTTACATCCGAGACTCGTCTACACAAAATGAGACCCAAGAGAACAGTCAATTTGGTTGATTATTGTTTCTTGGACAGTTCTTCATTTGCGTACCAGGATAGTAAGAATCTGGTCACTACATCAATGACCCACAAGACTGCGTATTTAGGCTAGGGAGGTTGACCAATCCAGATACCTCGAAGAAGTTTATATATGAGGGAATGCTCACTCACCAGCCTACAATTTACTTGGAGATGTCCAGCCGATTTGGTGGAGCGGACATTGTTGACTGCCCTTGAGCAGCAAGCTGGGACAAGAAATGAACAATTAAAATTGCAGATCTGCCCCCCATGGTGTCTACACCACTCTTGTCACACTTACCAACCCATCACTGCCATGCTGCAGCAAATCGCTTACGGGTACTGGAAGCCCAAGAATGGGTGAGATGGAAAACAGCCAGTTTCAAAATTCCAGGCCGTTGCCATTGTCTCCCAAAACCCTACAGGCCACGAGGGACAACCGAGACCGTACTGATTAACAAATGTGGAAGACCCATTGAATCGGTGAAAATGGTCCTGGAACCTCAGAATACGAATCAGCATCTCGCAGGAAATCTCTAGTAGCACCAGAAACCATGGCTGAGCTCTCATAACGGGAGTTATTAGGATCAATTCTGTCCGCTGATGCTGCACCTGAGAGAGGAATCTGAATCATCACAAACGGGGGTAAGGAATATTGCAAATTCCCTTTCCAATTTTGCAGGGAAGTGCTAAACACCAAAGCTCTTTCTAGGCCTTATTACAGACAAATTAACGTATCTATTGAGAATAGCTCAACATAGTGAATCATTAATTCTCAAGTTAATATAAATGTAAGGGGACTATAGTTTATAAAATAATATTTTTGTATATAAAAGGTTGCACACAAAAAAAAAATCTACATTTCCATTTGGTGGTGCTCTGTGAACTATTGCACTATCTGAAGAAAAGGTGCAGTTTGTGTTGTATCGTAGCCGTAGGGCCCGTTGGGTCCACTCTGAAAGTGCATAGGTATTAACGGCAGAGCCTTTTCACTTTGGCTTTGGCTTGGACCACCATCTTGAGTATTTTAGCTAGCGGGCGTGATCGTTTCTGTAGTTTCTCCGGACATGCTCACCACATGCAGTCAATCCCATTTTTCAGGTGTTTGAGAACTTGTGCATGAAATCCACCTTGTTTGTGTCCATTTCTGGTGAGTCAACTACTTTCCCCACTACAGAAGGCTCTTGCATTAAACCAGTCTGGACATAGGCCACCACTTCATCTGACAAACTGGGCTGAATAATATCCTCCGGCTCAAAGTCTAGCACCCTGTTCGGAAACTCAGCTGGGTTTTCTACAATATGGTGTGTCTTTCTTTTGGGTTTTGTTACCGTGGTCTTGGGTAATTTAGTGAGAGGTCTGATCTGGATGATTGAGAGGAGAAGCAATTTATACAGAACCAACTCTCGGAATGGACCCAGATGACCCTAGCAAATTAGGGGCCTCTTAACCATCATCCAAGGGGATAGTATTGGACATCATCCCCCGAATTTGGGGCTAGATGTAGGTAATTTTCATTTACCGACTCTAGAATACCGAATTTTACCGATTCGGTATTCTAGATTCGGTAAATGAGATGTAGTTAAAAATTCGGTATGTTTTACCGAATCTGTAGGATGCTGTAATTACCGAATCTGTATTTACCGATTCGGTAATTGTCATGGATTCCTATGGGCCTTGAGGCCCATAGGAATCAATGTCAATTAGCGAATCGGTAGATACCGATTCGCTAAAAATACCGAATTTGCAAGGGGGACAGGGTGTCACTTTGACACCCTGTTGCACCCCTGTTTCTGGCTTGTGTGCCATGTGGCACACATACATGCCCTAAGGGCATGTATGTGTGCCACATGGCACAGGTGTACATGCACAGATGTGCATGTACACAGGAATTCGTTATTTACCATGGAATAGTATTCCATGGTAAATAACGATTCGGTAAGGGCCTGTGGCACTGATTACAGTGCCACCTACATGTAGATTTACAGATTCGGTAAATATACAGATTCGGTATTTTACCGAAATAGTAAATTTACAGAATCGGTAAATATACCGATTTGTCACTTTTTCTGGCCCCTACATCTCCATCTGCAAATACCGGTCGGTAACGGCCGAAATCGGCAGTTACCGACCGGTATTTGCCTTCCTACATCTGGCCCTTGACCTCTTGAGCGACCCTTTTTGGAGCAGTGGCGGTGGCAGAAGGTTCTGAAGATTTTACTTGGAGGAATGGAGCAGAAGCAAGGGGTTCCAACCCCAACTCCCCTCTGCTTGTAGCGCTTCAAGGGCCTGGTGAAAAAGAGAAGCGCGAGGACCAGCACACTATTGATTGAATCTTGCACTGAGTTATCCACTATCTCTAACAGCTCCTCTTCAATATGCTAATCGTATGGTTGGTCACCAAACTCCTCACAGTCCTCAGGGAGGAACTGCGCCATGACGATGCAGTGCATCATGTTTAGGTCACTCTCAAGGGGGGTATATAGAAATGCTGCCAGTTTCTATTGAAAGGAGCAGCCTGCAGCAGTGGCCTTTTCAAGCGTATTACAGCCCCGACAGGCGTAGGAGCACTATGAATTATCAGCAGAAAGGAGAGTTGGCGACTGATTCACTCAACCGTCTGCCTTTGTATCATCTGCTGGCTCCACAGGAGTGCGATAGGGAGCCCAACAAAGGACTGTGCTTTGCTCAGGGAATAGCATTGGTGCTCCTTTGCTCCTGCTCCATACCGGCCATTGTCTCCAAAAGTAAATATTAGGAACAAAAGCCCTAGATTAGCATTCCGAAGTATTCCCTGAAAGTAGCGTGCCTAAGAAAACTGAAAATTGCACAGGTAAATTGCAATGCATATACATAAGATACACACGCAAGAAGAGAAAGGTTTTTTTTGTATTTCATTTTTTATTCACCAAGCAGCAACGAGACAATTTTTCAACAGTATTCATACACATTGTTTACAATTTCACATCCAATTGCTCCTCTTCGCAACATTATATCATGTGATGGCGTTATACTGACACAGCAATGACATTGTATACCACAATAATGAAGAAGTAGCGGCTTCCTCCAGTGACTTTCAGGTTAATTAACATTTTAAGCATCATATCATTCGTTTACACTGCTGTTTAGACATTACCCAGCACCCACTGGTACGTCGCTTCTCCTGTTACCCCATGTCACCTCACTATTATCTATCAAGAGTCTTCTTAAGCAAGAAGAGAAAGTTAACTGTGGCTGCAAGGCCCAAATAAAGAGCGACGGCTATTGTAGCAATATGTCTTATCGGGCCAGGAAGGGAGCCTCCCGACTGGTAGTAGAGTGCTGATAGTATGGAAGGGACTCATGGGATATGTAGTTAATGTGTTTTGTACTGTGGTTGGCTGCTGTGTTTTAAGTAGTAAAGTGAGAGGCATAATCCAAAGCCTTTGGTCCGAACATAGAAGTAATGGTTAAAATGGGGTTATTTGAAGCTACTGTATGATGCAAGTTATCCAATTGCACGTGAGAATTTATTTCAGTAAACTATTTCTTCATATATATCCATTGATTGTGAAATGTTCAATATTCTTGGTGTAATCTCATTTTTTTAGATACCTATATTAATTATTTTTGGGGAGGGTGGTGGGGGGTGGAGGTACTTTTAATAGGATAACTGGAGGAGGGTGGGCAGCTGGCAGAGCTCCCCCGGACCTTGCAACTGGGAAACCAGGCACAAATCCCTGGCCTCGGCTCAACTTCATGCGATTCTGGGAAAATCACACTATGACCCTGTGGCTAAAAGAAAACTTACACTGGCAAATCCAATAGGTTTTGCCCTTGTGACCTACTGGCTTAGACAATTGCTTTTGGCGAGGTTATACAGCGTAGGGACATTGTACAATTTTGTCAAAATAAATTATTATTCTACTGATGTGTGAATGCATTAGCACATGTGCTTCTTTCGACATTGAGACACGTGCACCAATTGCTTTAACGGCAGACTTAGGTAGGTGAATTTAAAAGGAAAAAAACAATCCTTTCGCATAATAGCACCCATTTAAAAACAAGCAAGCATTTACAATGCAACGGCCTCGCCTTTGCAAAAGTTAGAGCTATTGGCATTATACCTTGCCCCAGCTGAGAGATCAGCCAGTTGTGTCAGTTTGAGTGGCCACCCAGGGGAGGCATAATACATGCTGCAGCCCCTGGTAGGCCTTGGTTACACCTATGCCCTGAGTACCTAGGGTACACTTCTACATGGGCTGATAAGGTGAACCAATTCCCAATTGTGGATGTACCTAGAGTACATGGTGTGAATTTAGAGAGAGTGCATCTGGGCTGTGTGTGTGATTAGCAGGCCCACAGCCACATCCAAGTCGAAAACCAGTAAAGCAAAAGCAAAAAGTGGGGGTGACCATAGGAAGCAGACCCTACTCTCCTACAACAGGTAAGTAACTAATGTTCTTCACCCTGCCCCTCATGTTGCGGCTTGACAAACTGGGTGCTGCTTGTGCTTGCACCCTATATTCCCTTCCACCCTTTATTCCCTTCCACTCTTCATTCTCTTCCTCACTCTCACAGTTCATTCCTATTTGTATTATTGTTTAACTGATTGTTTATGCTCCCTCTTATCTACCTTATTTTTACTACCCTTTTACTACCTCAACTATATGTCGTTCAAAAGCCTGTTAATTGCTCTTGTTTTTACTACCCCCTTGTTGTAAAGCAGTGTGATATCTGCAAAGATCTTGTTCGCGCTATATAAAACTCTCAAAATAAATAAATAACAACATTTTTATTTATGTGATGGTTTTGAAAACAGATAAATAAATGGCATTGTCATTTACAATGCCAATAGCGTAATCTCTCGCAAATGCGAGACCTAGTAGTAGAGTGAGTAATAGTGAGTAGTAGAGCGTGAGTAGTAGAGAGTGTGTAGTAGGGGAGTAGATAGTGTGTAGTAGAGTAGTAGAGTGAGTACTAGAGAGTAATAGAGTGATTAATAGAGAGTGAGTTGTAGTGAGTTGTACAGAGGACTAGAGTGAGTAGTAGTGAGTATAGTGAGTATTAGAGAGTGAGAAGAGAGTAGTAGAGTGAGTAGTAAAGAGCGAGTAGTAAAGAGCGAGTAGTAAAGAGCGAGTAGTAAAGAGCGAGTAGTAAAGAGCGAGTAGTAAAGAGCGAGTAGTAAAGAGTGAAAGAGTGAGTAGTAAAGAGTCACAGAGCCACACACACACAGAGCCATACAAACTGAGCCACACACACACACACACACACACACACACACACACACACACAGAGACACACACACAGAGACACACACACAGAGACACACACACACACAGAGCCTGGCTTTGATAATGTTTGGTTTTACTTGTTTTGGAGGACTTGTAGGCCACGATTTATAACTTGGAAAGCAAATAACAGATTGAAAAGTAGGAGTAGATTACCTACCACAGCCGACACTGCCCCTCGTAGCCCCCCCCCCCTTCCTACTATCACGCACGGAGACACTTCTGGATTGAAATGGCGGCAGGACAGCTCGGCGGCCCCGGTGTAGTGTAGCTCCTATTTTCCCAATAGGCTCTGCGCATTGGAATAGTACCTACAGCAGTAAAGGCCTAGGCCAGACGTTAACTAGGTCTACTACTGTCGATACTAGACTTAATTTTTGGGTTTGCCAGCTAAGCTCAGAGTTCGCTAGAAACTTTCTCGAATGTTCAAGGAAGGAATTAACTCCCCTGATTAGACAAGAAGGGATTTAGTTTCTGACAACCATAGAACATGACAACTTTGCTCTCCCCTAATCAAGAGTCAATCTCATGAGTCGTGTGAGCACAAGGCAATTATTTTACTCAGTCAGTACGTGCATTCTTAGTCTCATCAGAATGTAGAGAAAAGGAAGAGACGGGCGTGTTCAATAAAAAGGTGTTATTTATTGATCAGTCTCTTTTCTCATACATGAGAAATGGATCGATATTATTGCAATACTTATAGTTAAGTAAAGTGCATACATTAAAAGCAATAGTATAAAATACTGTAAAAACATTGATATGGTTTCTGAGCCATATGATGTTTTAAATGATTAAAATATATTTACATACACATATACATTTGACTAAACGTACTCAACTGGTGTTTCTAAATACGCCTACCCCGTGTACCTGACCTAAGTCTAATGCGTGGGCGGGAATAGAAAGTTACAGTTTAAGTTAAGTTTGTTTTTGCCAAGTGAATAACTAAAGAATTCTCTGTGAGGGGTTATTCAGTTCTGTACCTGGAATTTAGGATGAATGAGGAATGGTATCTCTTTCTCTGCTCTCGATATTCCAGGCTGCCTGAGAGGGCTGCCCAGAAGCGCCGGTGCTGGGTCTCTCGGCTTGAGATAGCAGCGCGTCTCTCAGCGCGTCAGGAAGGCGGGGCTGCTGCCAGCGGGGTCTGCTTCTGCTCTCGGCTTCGGCAAGTGTGGCTGCTCCGTCTTGTCACCACGCGTGTCTTTGCATAGGGCAAGGTCGGCAATATTTATACCTTAAAGGTGCCGAGATTGACGTAAGGATGGACATAGATACGTCAATAAAGATGTCATACGACTTGCTCGTTAGCACATTCTTTACTAAAGTTCTCTGTGAAATCAAAACAATGGCCGCACGGATTTTCCAGGTTGTCAAAGGTTTGATTTGTTATGAGAACGTCGTATGCCTTATCAGGGGCTGGAGGAATGTCGCTTGTCTAATTAGATCAAGCGTTATGACCTAATCAGATAACACGTTCCTGTGCCGTAGTGTGACTGCGTCAGATAACGGTATCTGCATCATGGGGGTTTTCTTGCCTCATGGGCTGACTGTTAGTTAACTTGATAGTTAGTTTAACCAGAATAGGGTCAGGAATAGGGGGATCGATTCAGAACCTATAGGAATACATGACACCCACTCCACGCTAACTATGGTCATATCTACTAATCTATGCATAGTATAACATAGTACAACATACTATAGAGTATAGTGTATACCTTACCACCCCAAAATACATAAATGCATTTCGAAATTTTCAAATATACTGAAAAATTGCAGTCATATATATTGTATGCACTTAAGCTATGAATTAAATGCAAAAGTAAACACGCATTTGTATGCATTATTGCTAATTTGGTATTTGAAAAATACACATGAAATGGCTCTTAATATAGCTATACAGAAAGGAAGTTCGAGACCACTTCATCACATAATAAAATATTTGTGAACATCCCAGCGGGCAACTAAAGTTTTATAAAGTATCTAAAAATAGAAATCTTAGTTCTCTAGGAATAGTTTCTTACTTTAAGCAGAAGATAAGTGTCCCGAAAAATTTGTGAAAAATAATTTGGGGCTGCTAAAAAATTGTTGTCCGTGAACTGGTGGGAAGAATTGTTCATGTGACTTTATTTTTAAAGTTAAAGGCCGAATTCAGGGAACGCCATGTGCGAGCTTGCTCAAAAGTCTCTATTTCTGTTCTGGAGAGAACATCATATCATTCAGGCTTTCGAAAAAACTGTCAACAGCTTCATGGGAAAGTTCCACTAAGTCGGAAATAGGGGTAACCATGCAGTCGTGCGCATGATTGTCTGCATTGACATTCTGATTCGCATTGCTGACAGAAGGTCGTACCTGATCGATGCTGCTTTCATCTTGAACTTCACTACTCTTCAATCGTAGTGGTGAAGATTCCAGGAATGCCGTCATCAGGATTGGCAGCCTTTGAGGGCAGCACAAAGCGTGAACCTTGGTAGGAACCAACAGTGTATCTGCATCCACTGGCGCATCCGATTGTAGCGTCAGACAGGTGTCTAACACGCATTCTTCTCCGCACAGCAGGCACCTTAGTACAGGTAAAAACACACCTTTGCCACATTGGTCGAAATGATAGAAACCAAGTCATGTTTAGGTCTCTAAGCCGGGAGAGTCCCAGGATTTTTGATATCCGGTCCCGGTATCCAATGGCTAGGATCGTATCTTCCATTGTCGCGAGAGTTTGATCTGTGACATGGGTTGCCATAACGAAAAATAAGGACTAGGAATAGGATTCCTGCAATTAGTCCCAGGATCAGGGGAAGTCCGCCAAAAATCGAATGGACGAAATCTGGAAAAATACCCAGTATGGCTTTGAATGGTGTTAATGCCATCGAAAATACTGTCTTAAATACCTTTGAGACCCCTGTGGTATCAGAAATATTTAAGATTTCGCTTAGGATTTCCGCGAAATGTACGGGGGAATTAGTTGATAATAATGTATGTATCTCTGCAGTCGTCCTTGTGACTTGTAGATCATACGTTTCTTTTGATGACGTGAGCCTTGTAGGCGTCTGAAGAAGCACTGTTTTCATTCTGCTTAAAGTATCTATTCGAATAGAAGTAATTTTCAAACTGGGCCATGCCCTTGCCTCCCTGTCTGGAAAGGAGCTGGGGAATAAAGAACGTCCACAGCACTTGACCTTCGCCGTTGTAGTTACTAGATAAGGAGTCCCGGGCATAAGACTGCAACATCTGCGGTCTACAATAAGAATGTAACTCCCATTATAGAGTCTTTGAAAGAATGGTTCTATTTCAGTTGCAGGTGCGCCTTGCTGGTGACATGAAAGGTTGTATGAATTCCCTTCACAGGCTCCGTGCAAACTAATACCGTTACACAGAAGCGTGCCGCTTAGTGACATAGCACAATTGTTGCCACTAAAACACTTTCTGTCCTTTATTACTGACACATGCATGTGAATAGGGCAGGTTCCAAGTTGTTTTAAGGTACCCCTTTCCCAATTTCTCGTACATGCCAGCCTGTATATATTTTTGGCAGTATTGAAACCTGAAGGTTGAGATTGGAATATTTATGATTCCGTGGATTATCCATTCACTGACAGGTCGTTCTGACATTGTCATTGGTAATCTTTCTAGTTTTTCAATGCTCAAGATTGTATAATCAGCACCCTTTTGCGCCACAACGATTTGTCTATCAGTAAGGTTAAAGATTTGGAATAGTGACGTTGTGTTGATTAAACGCCAAGGCACATAGCCTGAACGCAGATTTTGTAACGTCCATCCAAGCTGTACAATGGAACGCAATTGTGACTGACCATGTTGTAATAACAGTAAGTCTTGCGACAATATATCGATTGCTGAAGACACAATGCTGTCCAATGAAAAAATTCTGGAGGACAGAGTCATTAACCCATAGTCCACTACAGAAAGTGATTTTTCCAAATTAATACGGTCAATTTCCCGTATTCTTTCTGCTGTCTCAATTTGAGTAACCTTCCAGGCCTCATTGTATGCTGCATATTTTCCAAATTAATACGGTCAATTTCCCGTATTCTTTCTGCGGTCTCAATTTGAGTAACCTTCCAGGCCTCATTGTATGCTGCATATACAGAGGCTGCTATGAAACGCTTTTGACGCTGTTTGCGTGGTCCCAGTATGAAATCACGCAAGTCAGCACCATCAGTAAGTAAAGTTAGGTGTTGCTTAATTTCAGGCAGTGTGGAAGTTTGTAGCCATTGAAGGCATAATTTGCCCACACTGTAGGTTGTTATTATCCCTGGGTGATGTCTTTGGGGATATCTAGGGTCTGGCCTGGTCATTTTGAAACCCTGTGTTTTATTCAGGAATCTATCTTGACAGTTATTTGTATCTGTGGGCCAGATCAACCATTGTTTCCAATCAGGATGTGTTCTGTTTTGGGTTAGTATATGGTTTACGTCTATCTCTTCATCTTTAGAGTTATTGCTAAACATTGTTGGCTTTGGAATAGACGGATTATTTAAATCTTTGATTTTGGCTAAGCCAAGACAGGTGGTTTGTTGAACAGTGTCATTTAAAAATATCATTTGTTCTGGGATCATGCAGGCTCTAAACAAAGCTTCTATACCCTGTACTTGCCATTCTTTTGTCCCCCAAACACTTTTCAAATCAACATTTTTGTCCCAATAATCAAATCCAAAAGTATTCATTTTTTCGAAGAATGAATCTGAATATATCAATTTTGTGTTGGTTATCATGGTTTTCATCCCTGTCTTGTTTGACAATTTAAAATAAAATGTTTCAGCATTACCTATGTTAAACCCTGAAAAATATGAATATTTGTCATAAACGGTTCTAGAGCTCCCTTTTGGAGGTGTAGCACAATGTTCCCATTGATTATAATTTAAAACATTTCTAGGTTGTGCTGATTTATGCAAAAAATGGTTACCATAGTGGTTATAGCAATACATACTGTCATAATTTGTAGAACCTTGCAAATAATCATGTTTTGTAAATTTAGCAGACATTACTAAGTCAGACATCATATTGTTGATGCTTTCGAAGTCCCAATCATCAGCAAATGAGTTTGGTTTTGCGAAATCACTCAAGGAGATCTTGATTTGGTGTGGATATTTCAGGATCTCGACCGGACCATAAATTTCATAGTCAGTGTTGTCCCAGGCTACCCCACCAGGTATAGGATTGGCTGTGAAGTTGGCTGAAGAAAGTTCTCTTTTCTCGACGTGTGAAGATGTGTGTGGTTTGAGGACCAAGTTGATGTTCTGACTTGCTGTGTCCATTTTAGCATATTTTCCCTCAATGAAGCGTCCCAAAGTAAATACCATGATGAGCCAAAGTATGAGGATAAATGCACCAAAACCCACCCAAAATTCAATCCATGGAGAAACCAGATATGTTTCTTTCAGATGTTTCAAAAGTTCATTAGCTTTGTCTTTAAAGGATTTTGATGATGGCTGTGTCTTTGATTCACTGAAGCTTTCAGAGGAATCATCGAAGTTGATGAAGTACCCGGATGCAGTTCTGTCAATTGTTCCAATTACTTCAGGATTTTTGTTTCTTGCATTGTCACTCGGCACTTCATTGTAGATTGGTGTGTCTCTGCTAAATGTCTTTATTTGGGTTTTCAGAGGTCTGAGTTCTATTGCATTGTTGCATAGTCCTTCTTGTTCTTCTTTAGGCGTTTCGAATGTGATGAGCCTTTTTGTTAGGACCTCTGTACTGGTAGCAAACCTTGGTGTTCTGCTACTTATTGGGAGTCCACTTGGCCTACTGTTTGTTATCGGCCACATGTTGTGGTTTTACCAGGTCGATGGATACAACTCGGTTCTCCTTTTTTCCAGCAAGTGGCGGTAGTACAACTGATCTTGTCCCGTTGATAGACAAGACAGGAACTGCTTTTCTGTAAGAAGGCCCAAATTCCTTCTTTACCGCGATCTTCTCCCTGACTAGATCCCCGACTTTTGGAATCCAGACAGGTCTTGCTGGGACAGGTGGTGATTCTTCAGTGGTTGTTGGCTGTTGTTTCAACTGTATGTTGCTCAGGTCTTTTCTTGTTTTGTTTAAGTCCTGCAAAATAGCCAAACGGTCTTTGACAAAGATTTTTTCTATTACCACTGAAGTCTGACTATCAAGGTCAGAGATCAACATCCTAGTTCCGAATAATAATTCGTACGGACTGAATCCCTTCAGAGAATTTCTTGGCAAGTTATTTAGACTACGTTGGACACCTATTAGATGTTTGACCCACCCAGCTCCCGAACCTAATATCCTTTCTATTATAGATTGCTTTCTGTCTTGGTTTTTTCTTTACACCATCCCGTACCCTCAGGAAGGAAGTGAGAAGATTCCCGCTGGACTGTGCTCATTCGGCCATGTTTCCCCCCAGGCTGGATTGCCTGGGTGAAAACGATGGTCGAACGTAGCATGCTCTTAGCGTATATGCCATTTAGACTCGCAAATCTTGTATAATAGTCCGGACGTCAGCCGAGTGCTGGTGATCTACATTATAAGTGGAAACTAGCCTGTATATGTTAATCGCAAGCCATTCTTTTTGCTGGTAATATTATCTGCCTTGATACGACGAGGTATTAAACTGTTTCTCTCCCCACTGCGATCTCTGTTGCAGTTTGGGCAGTTTTTTACAAACATGGTGTAGTGCAGGCTCATGCCTGGCCACCAGTACCGTGATTGTAATTCTTCCAGAGAATTTTTCAGTTTGAGGTGTCTGAGACCCTCGCCCATGTGTGCGTCTGCGATTAACAAGCTTCTCCTGTCCATGTTTGGAATCACTCTATCCCCCACTCCAGGGATTCGAGCAAAAGGGACGGAGTTTGCATCGATTATGTATGTATAATTGAGTGGATAGTTGATCGGTAACGCTGAGCAGTCGCCTTTTGATGAAGTTTTCACTGCCAGCATTGTTTCACCGTCAATGTATTTTAATGTACGCTTTTTTCGATCTACGGGAGCCGGTTTAGTGGCTGCTTCAGCCAATGAATTCCCCACAACGTGAACGCCATCACGCTGATGACTCAGTGAGTGTGTCACGTGAGTCTTTGGTAGTTCTTTTTTCAAAAGAGCTACTTGTTCCCAGAGCAGTTTCTGCTTTATTGGTGCATCTGTGTCATCTTTGTAACCGTTCTGAATCCATGTCTGCAAATCCTTGTTATATGCTTTGACGCAGTAATATGAATCTGACACTATAAGTGTCGGGAATTCGCGATCCGCATTATCTAGCGCCATTTTCAAAGCTATTATTTCAGTTTGTAGTTCTGAATTAGTTTCTACTGAGTGTGATTTTGTTAATAGAGGTCTTAGTTTACCTCCGCGCCACACTTCTTTTGTAATCTCACATGTGGGGTTGTATGCTTGTTCTCCCCAAACGGAGGGTTGAGCATGTCCGTCTGTATAGATTACACAGGCGTAATGTCGTAGAGGCAGAATGTCGATTGGCAGAGGATACGTCTTTTCATATTTTAGATTTTTTAATTCTTCTAGTTCTTAGAAAATTGTCAACCATGCTATACTTGATAATTCATATCCTACGTACAGGACTGTCAGATGGGCAATTCTGGATTTTTTGAAGTTGAATTTGTAACCCTCTGCAGCGAACCCAAGTATTATGGTGTTCACTCTTTTCAAGTGAGTATCCAAGTCATCATCTGTTAAGTAAATGTCATCGACATAGGATAATGCTTCATCATATAGTTGTAGTAATTCTGTTACTCTCGCTGAGAATACCCCTGGGCTGTTCTTGTACCCCTGGGCTAACCGACAGAATTGTTTTTGAGTGCCATTTACTGAGAATGCAGTTAAATATCTGCTCTCTGGTGCTATGTTTTGACAAAAGAATCCATTGGAGATGTCCAAGGTTGTTTTGTATTTTTTGCGCACTATGTTATTCATTAGTGCAGCACTGTGTGAGTTTTGCACTGCAAAGGTTTTGCAACATGTGTTAAGGTGTCGGTAATCCAAAACTAGACGATATGAATTGTCTGGTTTGGAGACCGGAAACAAAGGGTTGTTCATTTGTGAGGTGCAAGTTTCAATCACCCCCTGGTATTCTAGCTGATCTAGTATTTCATTTACTTGTTTTTTAGCTTCTTGCTTAATTGGGTACTGCCTTTGTGCAGTAGGTTGTGATTTTAACTGGATTTTGTGAGGAGGAGAATCCTCATCCCATCCTACATGATTTTTATATAAAGCAGGTGCTAAGGCCACTGCCCACTTTCTAGCAAGTGTGTATTTTTTATGAATCGGGATCTGATTCGAGAAGGCAGGCATAATTACTTCTTCGCCATGAGGGCACTCCCTGACAAACTCTGGTGGCCAGTCTTTTTCAGCTAGAAGGATGTCATAACCCTTTGAGAGGTTATCCCAAAATAGTCCCCTTATTTTCCTAGTCTTATCTCCCTCTATACGTAATGTTATCTCGTATATCTTGTGGGGCTTGCTAACTCTGGTGTCTGCAGTTTCCACTTGAAGGTATTCATTCGTGTCCACTGTCTCCAGATGATTCATAAGGATTTTGCGAGCTATGCTCACCTCTGCTGCGCTGTCTAGCATTGTCTGAGCCCATTCTCAGTTTTTCAGTTGTGTCCTCAGTATTCTCGGCATTTTTAACTACCTTGATACTGGCTACCTTCTTTTTTGGAAATTGTAATTTCTTTTTTAGTTGAGCAGGTTCCTTGTCTTTGGACTTGGAGTGCTCTTCTGATCGTCCTCTTCTTTCCGATTTCTGCGAGGAAGTCTGAAAAGATTGAGAGGGACGTGTATCAATGTCTTGATATCTATCAGGTTTTTTAATATTATCCCTATTTCTAAGGTTATATCTATTCCCAGAGGGGTCACTCTGCGGTGACCTCTGTCTTTGGTTTGGAGATTTCTCTCTTCGCCTAGGAGACCTTCCTCGGGACTGGAATTTCTTTTCTTTAGGATTGGATTGTTTGTTTCCATCCCAGTTCTTTTTTGGTGAATTATTATTATTAAAAAATATTTTTTCTGGAGTTGTAGTCAGTTGCGGTTTTACTGGTATTCCACCTAGGCTATCTCTGCCTAGTTCTTCATAGGATTTTTCTATGATTCTGGCAATTTCAGCTGGTTGGTCTGCTATATCCGTCTCTTTTAACCTCTGGCGGATCGCCACGTTTGCTGCTTCACCTTTTATGTTGGCTAATAATATAGCCGAGACCTGCTTGAAGTCTTTTAGTAATTTCATACCAAGGGTTAAAGCAGGTTCTGGACCGTATTCATCTTGAATTTGTTTTAGCACATCTGGTATTACCGAAATGGATGGAACACCGTGCGTTTTTGTGTAGATGGAAGCAAAGACTGTACCCAAAGTGTCACAGTCCTCAATGTGTGGTGCGATTCCCATTGGGAGACATATAGTCAGAATCCTGTGTTTTTCCAGCGGGGTGGTGTCAGGAAACACCGCCTCTATTTGGGTGATTTTCTGTGCCAACCAGAATGGTATTTGTTCCCGTTTAGCTGGAACTTTACCTAGGCAGGATTGGATGTTCTGTGGTGTGATTTTATTTGTGTTCCCCTGGTGAGGGGTCAGCTGTGGAAGTTTAATCGCTGGCTGAATTGTTGAAGTCCGCATTACATACTGAACTAATTGTCTATGAATTTTTAGTAGTTGTTTTAGCTGTATTAACAGCTCTGCTGCAGGCATTCTATCGATGTCTGGATGCGGTGTGTATCCGGCTAAGACCGGCCACGTTGCTCCTGGTCTTCCTAAAGGACCGAGCCTTGTAATGTGATTGTTATGTATTAGGGCGCCATCAAATAAGAGCAAATGCTCTTGGAATTTGAGTGGTACTTCCACCTCCTCGAAAGGAGTGTACGTTTCAGGAGGTTCCTCTACTTTGTAATAGTGGAAGTACTTTGTTACAGCATTTGCTGCTGGAAAATGTATCCATGAATAGTATACCTCTGTCTGCCGATATTCGTGTGCCTCAATTACGAATATGACTGTGCCACCTCTAGGTGTCAGTCCATTTTCTATAAGTTTTAAGGTTATAGATCTCCTTTTAATGACCGGAATGAGTGTTATATTCGGGTCTGCTGCTTGCAAGGTAGCATCAGCATCTGCGAGTTCAGTTGCTAATCTAACTGCCTCTCTTTCATCATCACTCTCATTTTACAGACAGGATGGTATTATGTCTATTTGCAGATCAGGTTTCTTATGGAAACAGAGATTAGATGCACAATATTTTGGGAATGTTTCTATCCTTCAACGTTGACTATACCAAGAACCATACATAGGAGTTCCCTCTGCGAGGTTTTGGAGGATATTACCTTTCACCCACTCCAGACGTCTTTGGAGTATTTGGGAAAAGGGGTCTGAGTGAGAAAGCACGACTGAGTTACTCTAAATGTCTTACGTTAGTTTTATCGCCCTTTCCAAACGCGTTGGGCGCCATGTAGTGTAGCTCCTATTTTCCCAATAGGCTCTGCGCATTGGAATAGTACCTACAGCAGTAAAGGCCTAGGCCAGACGTTAACTAGGTCTACTACTGTCGATACTAGACTTAATTTTTGGGTTTGCCAGCTAAGCTCAGAGTTCGCTAGAAACTTTCTCGAATGTTCAAGGAAGGAATTAACTCCCCTGATTAGACAAGAAGGGATTTAGTTTCTGACAACCATAGAACATGACAACTTTGCTCTCCCCTAATCAAGAGTCAATCTCAAGAGTCGTGTGAGCACAAGGCAATTATTTTACTCAGTCAGTACGTGCATTCTTAGTCTCATCAGAATGTAGAGAAAAGGAAGACGGGCGTGTTCAATAAAAAGGTGTTATTTATTGATCAGTCTCTTTTCTCATACATGAGAAATGGATCGATATTATTGCAATACTTATAGTTAAGTAAAGTGCATACATTAAAAGCAATAGTATAAAATACTGTAAAAACATTGATATGGTTTCTGAGCCATATGATGTTTTAAATGATTAAAATATATTTACATACACATATACATTTGACTAAACGTACTCAACTGGTGTTTCTAAATACGCCTACCCCGTGTACCTGACCTAAGTCTAATGCGTGGGCGGGAATAGAAAGTTACAGTTTAAGTTAAGTTTGTTTTTGCCAAGTGAATAACTAAAGAATTCTCTGCGAGGGGTTATTCAGTTCTGTACCTGGAATTTAGGATGAATGAGGAATGGTATCTCTTTCTCTGCTCTCGATATTCCAGGCTGCCTGCGAGGGCTGCCCAGAAGCGCCGGTGCTGGGTCTCTCGGCTTGAGATAGCAGCGCGTCTCTCAGCGCGTCAGGAAGGCGGGGCTGCTGCCAGCGGGGTCTGCTTCTGCTCTCGGCTTCGGCAAGTGTGGCTGCTCCGTCTTGTCACCACGCGTGTCTTTGCATAGGGCAAGGTCGGCAATATTTATACCTTAAAGGTGCCGAGATTGACGTAAGGATGGACATAGATACGTCAATAAAGATGTCATACGACTTGCTCGTTAGCACATTCTTTACTAAAGTTCTCTGTGAAATCAAAACAATGGCCGCACGGATTTTCCAGGTTGTCATAGGTTTGATTTGTTATGAGAACGTCGTATGCCTTATCAGGGGCTGGAGGAATGTCGCTTGTCTAATTAGATCTCAAGCGTTATGACCTAATCAGATAACACGTTCCTGTGCCGTAGTGTGACTGCGTCAGATAACGGTATCTGCATCATGGGGGTTTTCTTGCCTCATGGGCTGACTGTTAGTTAACTTGATAGTTAGTTTAACCAGAATAGGGTCAGGAATAGGGGGATCGATTCAGAACCTATAGGAATACATGACACCGGTGCCTGCTGCAATCATGTTTAAACCACCAGTTCGAACGCCGATTGCCCTTGGTCATACTTATTTAGGATGTAGGCACTGGGGAGGTGATGTAGAGGACGTATTAGTCGCACCCCAGAACCCCGGCATGGGGGTTCATGGAGCGTGAACCGGGTGTAAATATGTCTACAAAATCAAACTCGCCATGCACACTGGTTTGCCGATTACGTCAGCACAGTTATTTACTCTCAATCTCGGATATTTTAGATGGGGGGGGGGAGTTAGGTCACGTTCCAGCTATCAGCGAAAACATATTTGATAGTTAAATCAGCCCAGTAAAAATCAATGCCAGAGGTAGGGGGAATAGAGTCCTGCTTTCTGTAGTGCCAGTACCAAAGTCACCACCCTGCAAGGTTATGTAATAAAGCATAGCTCGAGAGTCCATCAAAGACACTGCGGTTCAATGTAAGTATTCTTGGTATGTAATGAAACTACGAAGAGTAGGAAAAAAAGCTCATTAACCATTTAAGCTGCAAAACCATGCCTAGAGTTCTATTAACTGTTTCATAGTGATCTCTGAGCTGCCGGACTGCCGTTGTACTGCCGAGCCGTGCTGAGCCGCTGCTGAGCAGGGTCATGACCGTGACTCTATACCTGCAAGTCGCGAGCCCCGTGCCTCGAACCCAGGGAAGATCTAGTGGTTGAGCTCAGCAGCGCAGATGTAGACAGTGGTAGGCGGCGACAAGACGGCTCTTCCTTTTGGAGGGCTAAAGACAATGTGAGGCAAGGAGTGGGGGAGCAGGCTAAAGCTGCGGTCCCTCCAGTATGCCCAGAAGTGGTCGGCGTTAGCCCGGCGTGGCAGCACTCCTAAAAGAAGCACAGCTCCGCACAGGATTCCAAGCCACACAGTCCTATAGCCTTGATAGGCTGAGGAAACCATGTAAGGGCCAACAACACGAACGTGAAAGGGCCAACAATACGATATTTTATAAGGGGGTAAGTCCCAATAAGCCCTCTAACCGGCTCAGTTAGACAGCCGGCAACTATTGCAGAGACCATCTGGACCGTGGATGTGGCAGCCTAGCGGCATAACAGTGGCTACCTGAGCCTGCGGAGGGGCAGATATCGAAGAGGCAGTGCCATACTATAGTAATCTCCAGCTAGTCTGCCAGTGCACGCCTGACCACAAGCTGCTTACTGGCCCCCCTTGCATGAGCGCAAGGGAGCGGGGAATAGGGTGGAGGATTTACGACGAAAGAGGCTATCTTTGCTAGATCTGAGGTGAGCGGACTCTCTCCAAAAGTGTTTCTCTGTGGTTAAAGACTTTAATGACTCTATAGCCGCACTTTACCATGCCTCTGGTAACCTAACTGGAAGCGGAACCTCACCTTGCTGGACGCTGATCAATTCTATTTTTGCCCCGGCCGGGAGAAGCTGCGAAACACGCTGCTGGGGGGACTACAATCCCCATCCTCCATTGCGCCTGGGGAAGCCCTTCGGAAGCTGGGATGGTCCCCTCTCTGACTCCTGATATAAGAACTCTCAGAAGACCGCCTGGGGAAGAAAAAGGTAAATACAATAACAACTGAGGGGGGGGGGGGGGGGGCATATCTCTAAATTTGATTCCTTTTTGCTGAAAGCCACCACAGCTCGACATAATCAAATCGCACTGACTGAGAAGAGTATCGCTGGGTGGAGGGGGTAACTCAATAGAGGCTACGGTTGGTCATAATCAGGTACTGGAAAACAGTGACGCACAGGAAGGGGCAGGGGCTGTTGGGCCAGACCACTTGGATCAATTAGCAGAGTCTTTTCCATCACCATCTCCTAGCCCTGTACTCTCAGCTACAGCAAAGGGAACAAGCGCTCGCCATGACACAGCCTTTTGTCTCTAAGCCCCGTCCTTTTCAGACTGGGCGCCCGGACTTCCTGCTGACTTAAAAGGTTTCTTATCTTCTTTATGGGGCCATCTGGACCCATAACGAAGATAAGAAACCTTTTACTTAACCAGTAAGTCAAGGAGCCCAGTCTGAAAAGGACGGGGCTTAGCGAGAAAGGAGAACGTCACTAGGACCTCTTCTCCAATGGCTGGCCACCGTTTAGGAGGCCAGCCAATGGAGAAGAGGGGCAGGGCTTAACCCTCTCCAGTGAAGTACACTCTGAAACATAAAATCTCACGAGCTCAACTGTGCATGTGCGCAGTACGCCACGCGAGACCTAAAAATGGAGACAGGGTTGCCTTTAGAAATTCTCTGAACCTTTTGGTTACCAAGGAGCTGCTGATTAGTCTTTCCAAGCAGTGCCATCTGGTGAGTGGTAGGGCTGAGATGTGGGACTGCTGCTGTGAAATTTGAAGTCTCTAAGTGTGTTCTGTCCATTTGTCTTTCCATGATTATTCCTTCACGTGGGCTGTTAACTGCCAGGTGCAGAAACCTCACACCTCTTTTGTGTTTCCAAGTGGGAAATCCAGGTAGAGACAACTTCAGAGCTACCAAGAATGAGAAGCCTCACTTTACAAAAAGATGTTTATGGAGAACAGTCTGGAAAGAGCACTTGAAAGAAGAACCACCAAAAGCATGTTCTATGACTTGAGATAGTGGATCCTCATCCCCTGCCTACAAGTGGGACTTGAAACCACCCTGCTTTGTTCCTGTTCCAAGTCCTTATGAGCAAGGAAGGGAGTGCTTCACAGAGTACTCAAAGCATTAGTGTGCAGAGCTGGGCTCTTCCTGACAGCCAGTCTCCTAGAGGTGAAGATACATCTTGAGGAGCTATGTATCTGCCCTGATGCACTTATGAGCCAGGAGTGGCTCCTCAATTTGAGCAGAGGAGCATCGCCCAACTAAAAAGCCCCCATAGACAGCTGGGTTGAGAGCCTACAGAAGCATACACCATCGTCAGGAGCACTAATAGAGGCTGCTCACTTCAATCTTGCCACTTCTCTCATGCTGGTTAATAGCATGAGAGAAGAACCAGGATTAGTAAAGTAGGTTAGCTGTGGCCCTGGACATGACATCAGGAAAAGCAGAGGACGTGTCCACGCAAGTAGGTGAGTGACTTATTCTTTATTTTTTAAATTATTTATTTTATGCACCCACCTCTCCACTGCCATAGTTGCCAGCCGCCACTGTTAAAAGCCTACCTGCTTGCTGAGGGAGGAAAAGAGCCTGCCTTGCCTTATCGGAGAGACTGTTTAGGAAAGAAAGGGGTCCAGCGCTTCTCCGGTGTCTATGAGCGCCCAAAGAAGAAGCAGACTGCACAAGACCATATTGGAGGTACCTTGATGTCCGTGGACCCCCAGATTCTTATTCTGGTTCCTGAAGGGAATTGCATGATTGCTGAATGCCCAATCTGGCCAGAAACTGCTTTACCGCAGATGGCGCAGTCAGGGCTGCATCTGCCAAATACAACAGGCCCAAACAGAGGCAGCAACTGGCATTTGGTGAAGGTCCAGTTGAGACTGTATTTATCGAACAGTAGGACCGGACGGGGGTGGCAACTGCCAAATGCAGAAGGTTCAGCCAAGGCTGCATTTACCAAATATTGTAGGCCAGGACAAGGAATGCAACTGCTGACTTCAGAGGACCCCCCCTGGACTGCATCCACCTTTGGTCCAGTCAGGCCCACAACCCTTCAAGACTGCAGATCACTTGAACCACAGGCTATACTTGATATGATGGAGCAGCACCATGAAGACCCCAGCCAGCTTCTTAACCTCATCCCCGCAGAATTATGTGCCGCAACCTCTGAAGGAGAAGCCTGGCAGACACCCTACTGACAGCAGCCGGTGATCAGCTCGGAAGATCTCCAACAAGGACTTGGATTTCTTCCACGGCCATTTGGGTGCGCATGAGAGACCTAGTTCAGGGACATGGAGATGGTAAAAAGGACAGGTGAGAGCTTACCGATTTCGAGAAAAAGTTAAAATAAAGACTGCGGTCATACCCTTGGCTTTTATCACCTATCCCTGCTAAATGGCAGCATTTTGTTGTTTTCTAGGACCTTCCAATTAAGTTCAACACAGGAACCAAACCACACAGAGTAGAATGAACTCGCCCAGGATCACAGAATCTGATTAATTACCTGGGCTCGGAGACGATTCTGGTCTCATGGCTCGACATTCTACAGCTGGCTACATGGCCTTCAGGCTGTGTGGCAGAGAAGGGGTAGGTCACCGCTGAATCAGCGCTCTGGAAACCTTTTGTTCCACAGCTAGAGTGGTCTCTGCCATCACTATGGGGTCACTAGCTTACAAAACTTAGGTCGGAATTTATACATCCACAGGTATTTCAGTGTGAGGGCTTGGTTGTGTGACTGGGGCACTTTTTGCTAAGGTACACATATTCACTCCAATCGCAAGTAGGTTAGGTTTAATTTTTTCAGTTCTGAAGAATTGCCCAGATCAATAGCGACTTTTGAGGCAAGAAACATGTCGACCCACACACACACTATGTTATGAGTTGAATAGGACTACTACTTCCACATTCAGCCACCAATTGCTTTTTTTTAACACAACAAGAGAACCCACCTATTAAAATGAATTGGGCATCTCTTAGCTATTTTTAAATCCACAAACTCATGTTACACCTATCTACACCTAGAGCACCTCCACCCTACACTTCACATTGGCATATCGTGCTCAAAAGACCTCCAGCAAAGAGCCCTCTTCAAGGGCAATCAAATCCCCAGATCTGTTGTCTCAGTGTACCTGACCTAGCTCCCCCTCCCCTTTCTTAAGAACTGCATGCTTTTGTACTACACACTGACTGTGTAGCCAGACACCATTCTCTGCCATAGTAAGCAAATGTAGGAGCCAAATCCCATGATAAACTGTTGGCTCTCCATGTTGTCTTTTAAGTGAGCCACTCCTTACTTTCCAAAACCTGCATGGGTCCTTTACTGGAGTACAGTCTACCTGATCATGCATGTTTGCCAAAAGCTCTATTATTGTATTGCTCTAAAATGCCCATAAGTCATTTCATAAATCAACTTCTTTGAAAACATATTTCTGCAGTCTAATTATACCTAATCTTCTCCAACCTTTTGGTTAATCCCGGCAATCGTTTGCATGAGCTCCCACTAATTATCACATCTCACCCTATCAATTTAATCTAACTGAGAAAGAAGAGCAAACGCTTGGAATGATGTCCATGAGATCACAAGACTAATCCCAATAACCAATATCTGCCACTAGCCACTTGATTCACCACTTACCTTGGGCTCCAGAACAGAATGCTGCCTGCCGTAAAGCGCTTAAATCCTCATCAGGGGGTAGTAAGCACTATATAATTAAAACTATGATACAATTCCACCTTCATGGTGTTGTGCCAGACGTTAACAAGTTATAAGACCTGCTGGGATGAAGGGACCGCAGGAAAGAGTGTTAGGAACGTGAGATGTATGGGAAGGGCAGGGGAGGTCCCCAAGATCCAGTTACCACACTGTTGAATGGGCACCTTCATTAGCGATCTGCTTTATGCTGCCTGGGCTCCCAAGCTCTGTGTGCTGCACACTAAGCTTGAAGGTGATCCTCACCTCTGCGCTGCCGGTAGATTTCCCTGCCTGCCGTCCATCCATCACAGAGTCCCTTCGGCAGCCACTCTCCCATGCAACTGATTTCAGCTGGCCTACATCAGCTATCGATCTATCGATCGGGCCGGCACTGGATGATTCAGAGGAGCTGCTCCCCACAGAACAATCTTTTAAAGGAGTAGATTTGATGTTCTGTTTATTCTGTCTTCAATGCGATGGATTGAGCAAGCTTCGGGAGCAGCAAAGGGGATCTCAAACACTTAAAACAAAATCCGATCGCGGGGGCAAACATTCGCCTGCCGTTCGCGGGAAAGATCATTCCATGCAAAGGAAGTGTTTTTGATGGCTACAAAATCCTCATTAAGAGACAGCATTTTATGAGAAGCCTTGTGAAATGTGAGTCCAGGCCAGCCTTGCATTTTCCACCGGTACCCCCTTAGCGACGTGACCTTTCTCCTTATTGGCAGCTCCCACACTGGAATCCAGTTACTCTCAGCAGCACAACACAAAACCGTTATAATATACAGTTTAGATCATGTTTGTTAAGGGACTGCACATTGATTGACAGAGGAGCAACTCATTGTGTTGTTACTTCATAGAATTGGCTCGCAGATTTTCCACTTCTGAAAGGATGAAAGACTTAACCGACTAATTTGGGATTAGAACCTGTAACCCTGGCGTTCAGGATGCCAATTCCACAGCTAGTGCCTCAATCAGCTGAACGAAATTCTGTAGTGGAAACAATCAGAAAACAAACACAGTTTCCAAAGCAGCTAAAACTACAGGGGAATTAAATGAACACGAGCTGCTTAGCTGTAACCTTGGACCCCTGTTTTTTGTGGCACAAGCGTGATACCAGGCCTCTGTGTTCCCAGGCAGTGAAGTGTATTGATGCATTCCTCCACTGTGAAGGTGGGATTCCCCGATAAAAGACACACTGAAAGTATGTATTTATTTAGGAGCCGTAACATTTTGAACAGAAACGTTTTACAAAAAGAACAGTAGCAGCGTCTGGTATTTTAGGCAGGTGCGAGATTAGCTAGTACCACTGACAGACAGAATTAAAGCCGTTTTGTGAGCTTAATAAAAAAAACAGACATCCATGTTAATGCAGAACCATTACTGCAAAGAGATGAAATTAAAAACAAGTCAGGTCCCGGGCCGGCAGCCAATCACAGCGTGGCCCGGGAATGACGTCCCGGGGGTGTCCCGGGGGTGTCCCGGGCCGGCAGCCAATCACAGCGCGGCCCAGGACAAAGGGGCGGGACTTAAAAAAAGACCGAGAAACGCCCCCGAATCGCGTTTTCACGGGAAAGCGTGATTGACAGCCTCTGTCTCCCAATGGCTAGCCTCCATTTATGGAGCTAGCCAATGGGAGACAGAGGCGGAACGAAGCCCCATATGTAGGAACATAAGATTTCTCCTGGGCGGAGCTAGTGCACCAGCCCAGGCGAAACCTAAAAAAGTGTGCTGGGGCAGGGTAAAGGTTAAGTGGTTGGGCAGGAAGGGGAAAAGAAGCACACAGAGGCCGGGTGGAAGAAGCACAACATGGACCGAGCACCACTGAAGCACAAAGGAGAAACATTGCAACATGGAGAATGGGGCTGTGGGAGAGAAGAAACAAACAAGGGAACAGTTCACGAGGAAAAAAACACATGGATAAAAAAGTCAAACATAGTCGCCCTTCGGACATGGACACAATCCACCTATTATGGAAGAATCGCTGCGGCAGATCTATACGCCTACTACTCTGCTTCCCACCTACTTAATATAAACAGATGGTGGAACAGCGCGCAGACAGACCCGGCATTCGCAGTCAAGATGCGCAATGGGTAATCAATCGCTATTAGATCTCTTCTATAGCCAGACAGGCATAGACCACCTACCCCAAGTGGCCAAAGTGGTTATTCAATTATGACGACGTACGTTCCGGCGGATGGTCGGGGGGGGGGGGGGGGGGGCGATGGTTGACTCAGGTGACCCCATTGTGGCATGGAACCTATGCACGGCAGGTGGCAGCGCTACCTGGGTTCCGCACTTGGGACCTCATTGGACTGTCCACACTAGCAGACATTATGATGGGACGGTGCTCAAATCCTTTCAACAGCTGCAGGAGGAATATCAGTTCCATCGCAGCCAGTTCTACAAGTATTTACAACTTAGACAAGCACTGTCACCATACAGCAAGATTTTGACAGACCTACCCGAATTTAACCCACTTGAGGGGTGACTGTTAATGGGAGATTTGGACGCCCACAAGCTCTGGCAAACTTATCAAACCTTAGTTATGCACAGTCAAACCACGATGGGTGTGTCTGGGTGCCATTGGAGAGTGATGTCGCAGACCTAACTGATGACGACTCTGCAGAGTCCCTGGCGAGTCCTCGTGGCGCCATCTCAACACAGCATCCTCCAGTTGAAATACAGAAACTGCGCATATTACACAAGGTCTTGCCTCTGGCACATGGGTGTGATATCGTCCTCCAAATGTCTCAGATGTGGCGGGGAGGAACGGACTTTCCTTCATACGGTATGGAGTTGCAGCGCATTCCAGCCTTTTTGGCACCGGGTAACCTCTTGCCTGGCACAAGTAGTGTCCTGGCAGCTCCCCTTCCAACCCAGATGAGTCCTCCTACACAGCACAGACAGGATCGTAGGAAATAGATATAAACACCTCCTGTTTATGGGGCACACACTGGCCAAAAGAAACATCGCCCAACACTGGAAAAGGGTATCTCTACAGTCGGTGGGTGGAACTGTGCCATGGATAGATGCATGGGGATGGAACTGGCAGTAATCCAGGCGCGAGGCTGCCCGCATAAACATAATCAAATATGGAAGCAGGGCAGAATACAGAGGCATCGACCGGCCCTCTGCACAGCCTCAGAATCCCTCATTGAGCTGTGTGTACGGTCATATAGTTATGGACGCGCCTTTAGCTCGTAGCTCTTGCCATTCCACTGCATTAGTTAGACATTCTGTGTGAGGTGTGGGTGGTATTTGGTTTCTGCCAGGGGTTCTAATGTTTTAGAGTTGAAACACTAGTACTGCACCTTATACATGGGCCTTTTAGGCCATGCCGTACTACCAATAAAATCTAAAATTTTGATCACAAAAAAAAGATAAAGCAAAACAAGGAGAGTGTGAGAAACATGAGAAAGCAAGCTGGAAAATGCAAGCACTTGCGCATGAGTAAGAAAAAAGTAAAAATGCAACACAAGAAGGGGGACAGAGAAGCATATGAGAAAGAAAGCTGGAGAATACAAGCACTCTTGTGGACTGCGTAAGCAAAAAGTAAAAAACAGTCCCTAAAAGTGAGCGATGAAAGGACACAAGTGAAGAGGACATACTCCAGGGGAAAGGCACACACAGAAGATGGACAAGGCAAGCCACTGAGTAAGAAGTCAGCAAATGAGGGACTATAAAACCAACCAATAGTAAGCAATGGGTGGGATATAAGCCCACTAAGATCTTGGAAAATGGATTAGGTCTTCTGCAAACACAGTCTGCTTACCTAGGCCTAAAAAGAAATGGGTGGAGTAGTCTGCCTCTGTTGTAAAGAGATCTAATGGCGTTGGGCAATTTCCACGCTGTAAAAATAATACAAACAAAAAAAAATACAATTTGACAGTCTACAATTGGAAATAGATTTACATAAAATGTTCACACTGCAATTTGTTTTGCGCACACCATTAGTGATTGTGACCAATCAATAATTCAGACAAAATTCTACAGATCCTGCCTGCGGCCTAAACTGTGTAACCCAGAAATGAAAGTTAAAGATGTGGTGGAGAGCAGGGTGTTTAGCATTTTTTCTATATCACACTTTTCCAGCACCCAATTATGTTTGCTTCCAATTACCACTCTCAAAAAACAGTTCCTCTTGCAGTAGCAGTTTTAGGTGTACTTCCAGCCAGGGTTGGCACGCAGTGGAACATATTTCCCTCTACCCTCTACCATCCAAGACTTGCTCATACATAAATTCTGTCTTTAAGACAGACTGTTTTCCTACATGGTGCATTTGAATTTCCACCTATATAAATCTCTCCTCTTCTTCCTGGCAATTTTTGGCCTTCAGGCATGGCGTCTGCAGTCCAGCGGGCAACTACTGTCTGCAATTTAGGCATCATATTCGAAGATAAGCTTACCTTGGAAACTCAGGTCACAAGAACAACTGCCTCTTGTTTTGCGATCATCCGATCCCTCCGGAAAATTTTCCCTCTACTACCTTCTCAGGTACGGGCACAGGTAGCCAGATGCACAATTCTCAGTAGGCTTGACTACTGTAATGCTCTCCTGTTGGAATCCCCCTAACTTCCTGTTGGACAGACAGTAAAGAATCCAGTCGGCAGCTGCCAAACTAGTCTTAGGGTGGCCTAGAAGCTCTCTTGTGCTTCTGCAGCCTTATCAGAACTTCATTGGCTCCCCCTGAGACAGAGAGTGCAATTTAAATCTCTTTGCCTTGTTTTTAAAGCCCTTCACGGAATTGGGCCTGTGCGCATGCGCAAAAGATTTGACTGGTACGTCGCGACAAGAGCACTGCGCTCTTCATCGGCGAGATTAGAGAGGGTTCCTAGGTTTCGAAAGGTTAGGTCAGGGGGCAGATCTTTTGGGGTGGCAGCGGCTAAATTGTGGAACAGTCTTCCCTGGGAAATCAGGCAAACCAGTGAGCTCCTCCCCTTCAGAAAAAGTGTGAAAACCTGGTGGTTACCCAAGACTTAGTGGCCAGACCCTGTTTTTCCCCTTCTCTGCCCCCTTGAACTACTTTCGGCGCCAGGATGCCTGCTAGGTCAGAGGTCTTCAAACTTTTGTAGGTTGAGCCCCCCCAGCTGAATTTTTTTTAGATGTTGGGCCCCCCCACCACCTGACAGAAATTTCTGGACTCGACCGCCACACGCACATTCCGGGCATATTCAGCGAATACCATTCAATACAATAAGAGTGTTTAGTAAACTGCAGGTTTATGGGTGGGTGGGTGTGGTGAAATGACAGAGGCTTACTACACAGCTCAAAACACCACTTGTTTTCTAGGGCTGCCTGAATGATCAATGACTAATAATAAAAGGGAGCAAAGATAAAAGTCACATTACAAATGAATCGACAAAAAGAAGGGGGGACCGGGAGCTCGTTAACATTACAAATGAATACATACTTATTTATGACTATATTTAGCAATTTGCAAGCTGTTTAAACACATGGTTGGTTGACTGGCATTTTGCACGCCTGCCTGTGTAATTTTAAAAGAAACTTTCAGGGACGTTTTAAGGATTTTGTGGCCTGTGGGCCAAATGTATTTTTGGGGCCCCTATTCAGACCAGCTTTGATTTTATGATCTAGTCTCAGCTCTTTCATGCCTTCTTTGGTCAAATACTAATAAATGTGTGTACATCGGATATTCAGGGATAGTGATGTGTGTTTTCAGTATGTAACAACAGCAATTCACTAATATTACTTCTGCAAATAATCTGTCACACCCTTCTATTTCTCATATGTGAGGTCATGTATTGATCTAAAATAAACTTTTTATATGGATGTCACATGATGCATAAACACATTTTGTCTGCAAAATGTATGTAATAGACTTATACACATTGAAAATGAATGCTTGAAAAACGCTTTTTACAACATTGTGTTTTAAAATGATTCAAGGTTCCCCCCCCACCCATCCCCCACACACACACACTCCCACCCCCTTTGAAAGGCTGGGGCCCTGGGCCAGAGCCTACTTTTTGTTTTTTTTACTGAGTTTTATATAGCGCGAACTTGACCTGAATCAGGTATCAGAGCGCTTTACATAGCACCAGTTGCATTACATGAGGACACATTCATTTCCTTTGTTAGGCACGGGGAGATTAAGTGATTTGCCCAGAATCACAGGATGTTCAGCTTCAATGCCGAGTCTCGAACTCTGGAAACTGTCTCCGTTCTGGTAAGAGCTAACTCTCCCAGGAGGGGGTTAATTCATAGAGCTGAAATGCTTCAGCTGCAGTGGGAGGAGAGGGGTCAACCGGTCCTAGGAAGCTTGAAACCGGTCCAGGGAAGGCATTGCTTCCCATGAGGCACAGGGTCAGACTGATTTGCATATGGCCATGTCTGAACTCGGGTGGCAGAGTGGGCTAAAGAACGGTGATGGATTAAACCCAGATCTGTTGACTGGGTGTGAGTGTTTGATTGGTTCAGATGCTCCATCCATCACCACCCCCTTTTGTACCGTTTAGGTGTTTAAAAGCAGCCAGAAAGATATGGATTAAAGCTAGTAAAGTACAAAAAATTCCCAGTCAACCGATATACCCAGTTATGGGGATCTTCAATTTTTCCAGCGGAGGTAAATGATGGCATAGCTAGAGAGTGGGAACAAGCGGGTTTTCAACAAGTGGCAAGCTTATATAATGATAAACTGGAGCTAATACCCTTTTTGGAATTAGGTCAGAAATTTGGGATCGACACCTGGTCATATTTTAAATATATCCAAGTAAAGGGGTGTTTAAAAAGTGGTTTGTTGGATCTGGTAATTTGGGACAAATACCCCTATTAGATAAGATGTATCGGGGGTCGGACGGCCGGTTCAAGGATCTTTATAATATACTTATGGAAACTATACTAGATGACTTAGGAAAAACCGAAACAAGATGGGAGGATAAAATGGGCGATGACAAGATTGATCTAGACAGGTCACTAGAATTGGGGAAAAGCATATTTCCGGCGGCAAATTTGAAAGCACAACACTATAAGACTCGGTTTCATTTGTATTATACCCCAGTAAAACTTTTCGGCTGGGGGAAACGAGATGTCATCATGGCCCCGCCGATAGCATACATATGTTTTGTGAATGTAAATCCCAGATTCTATATCAGGCCCGGAGGCTCCTATTAGGCTTCTCATTTTTTTACTAGAAGCTCACAGCAGCCAATGAAAATACATATAGAAAAACCATGCGATAACCATAGAGTCTCAGGGTATATAAGGCCCCTGCATGCACATAGAGTCCGCTTTCTTTGCTGCTCCGCAGTCAGTTAAGTGCTCTTTACATTACTTCTACTGTGAAAATGTTATACAAGACTGTCATGAGTTAATTTGATATATGGCTATTTTATCTTTTGTCGCTTGTGTGGGCGATCTCTATTGATTTTATATTGCCGATCTGTGTCTGCTGAATAATTTTCCCTGCGTTCTGCCTCATAAGTATACATTGCCTCGCAAGCCTTGGAGTCGCTTATTTGCGCTCACCTGGCTCGTGCGACGCGCTCTGCAGCGCCGCTCGGTGTAGCTCTCTACAGAGCGGTGCGGGTGTCTTCCAGCGCAGGAACTCACAGCTTTGTGGAGAGGGAGGGCCCCGGGGAGCGAGGACGCGCGTCTGAAGGATGCGCGGTCCTCTTTCCATTTCTATGAGCCTTGGCCAGGGCGCATGCGCGGCGGCCATCTTTGCCCTCTGCATTCAGTATCGGGTATTTAGTGAACGCCGGAGCTGCGTTTTGTGCTCCAGACCCTTGCGTGCTACTGATTTTAGGCACAAAAAAGGCTTGTTTTGCTCCCCTGACGCCTTATATGTTAATACTACTGTGGGGCTGCATAATTACGCATAGGCTTTGCCTAGAGTGGGCATTTTGACAAGCTCTTCCTCTCTCCACATCCTAATTTACAATTTGTTCACCTTTGGTGAATTATCTGGGCTTGCTTGGGGTTACCACTCCCCCTGACCTCTTCTTCATACCTACTACCAACTTGGTTGACTACTTCTAGGTGCCAACAGTTCTCCAGGGTCGCTGACTCCACATTTGGTGTGCTACAATGGCTGAGTATTTTGAGGAGGACTACTATTACTATGAGGAGGAACCCTCAGAGTTTATAGAGCAAGACCTCGTAAAGGCACTACACGCGGGTGTCCAACACTCCGTAAATTTGGTGCTGGTAGGGCAATAGCACCCTTGAAACGGCATCTTTGCTCCAATGCCAAGCAACAAGGCTGACTTCCCTCTTCGGGATCTAGAGCTAGGGCTGGTGGTCAAGGTAGGGCGAACCCTCATACTGCGCACTTTGCAAGATTGGCAAAATCACTGGCAGACCAGGAATGGTCTGCTTCTAGTGCAGAGGCCAAGATCACGGAGATAACTTAGGACACAGATGACTAGGATACCTCCTCGGACCCTTCCACTGACCAAGCGGAGGCCACGCGCCAGTCCAAAAATACACAGAAGGAGAAACATTCGCAACCTACCCAGTCTCCTAGAGTTCTCAACTCTGAGCCTGCGGACATAATCCATTCTAACTCTACTGCTTGGCTCCCTCCCCAGGAGGTGGCAGATTATGTGCAGTCCCACCTGTGCCGGGCCTTTGATAAAGTGAGGGTAAGGCTTCGGTCTGAGTGCCCTAGGCCTGATCTGGCAGATAAAGTAGCACAAATGCCAGAGGTGGATCCCTCGATGTTAACCTACCTAAAGAAATATTCTAAGGACCCCAAGAAAGGCCTTAACAGGTCTTGGAGGTCCTGTCAGGACAAACTATTGGATATTGCTGGCCCCCTGACAAAGATTCTTGAGCTTGGCTTTAGGGCCAAAGAGTCATCCCTCGCCATTGATCCAGACAAGCCAATAGGCTGGGCCCAGAGGGCGGTGTGCCAACTTGGCAATGCCAACTGTGCACTTTCAACGGAGCGCCGCCGTTCCATTCTCTTGAAAATAAATCCTAACTTGGCCGAACTCTCCACATCGGAATCGGAGCCTTTGGCCCAAGGTCTTCTGTTTGAACAACCATTCTTAAAAGAATTAACCAAATTTGTGGCCACCTTCAGTGGGCTACATAAGGCCCAAGACTCGCTCAGTAGGGCTTTCCGCCCGGTTTGTGGCAGGGCCAGACGCTTTCGTTGGCGCTCGTTCGGCCAGGGGTACAATCAAAACGCCCAGTGTAGCCAGCAAAGAGGAGGATATCAAGAAAACTCCAATACCTCCTCCTTCTACCTCACTCAATGTTCCCAGAACAGGTTCCGCAAAGGTGGCAGATTTGGCAGCAACTCCAATAATCAGCAGGATGCCGGGAGTTCACGTGAGCAAGATTTCTTGTTCCAAGGTGGTGTTGGGGGGCAGGATAAGTTGTTTTCTCGACAACTGGCACGACATCTCAGGATGCTTGGGTGTTGGAACCAGCCCAGGGATACAAGCTAGAACTGTACTATTCCCCTACACAGAGGGTTCTCCCTCATCCCGTCTTTTTCCCCAACAAGATCAGAACTTTATTTCAACAGAAATCGAGGCTTTAGTACAGAAAGGAGCAATAGTGGTTTCCACTCTTCACCCTAACGGTTTTCTAAGCAATGTCTTCCTGCCGGGCCCTCCAGCGGCTCAAGATCCGCCACCTCCAAAAAGGCCTCAATTACTCAGACAAGAATCCTCTCTGAGAGGAGGTGAGGCTGGAGATGAATTGGTGGTTAAACCACATGGAGGCCTGGAACGGCCGAGCGCTGTTCGGATCAGCCCCGGATGTGATAATCGAATCAGATGCCAGCCAGTGGGGTTGGGGAGCCCGGTGCGGCCAAGTGTCCACGGGTGGTCGTTGATCGCCGGAAAAACTAGGTTTGCATATCAGCTGCCTGGAATGGTTAGCTGGTTCTTTTGCGATCTGAAGTTTATCTCCCCAGAAGACATGTTGTACATCAGAAGAAGGATACAACAATCTATCGGCAGTTTGATATCTCAACAAACTGGGCTGTACCAAGTCCCGGATGTTGGCGGAGATTGCCAAAGACTTTTTGCACTACTGTCTTCAGAACAAAATCTCGGTAGTAGCGGAATATCTTCCGGGCTACAACAACGAGGTGGCAGATTTGCACTCCCGCCATCTGCAAGATTTCAGCGACTGGATGCTGTCTCCCACGGTATTTCAGAACCTGGTGCAGCTATGGGGTCCCGGTCAGATAGACCGGGTTGCCTCCCGCCTCAACAGACAGGTCCCCCAGTTTTTCAGTTGGAGGCCGGACCCAGAAGCCCTGGCCATGGACGCATTCCTGCAGGAGTGGCAGACATGCCTGTGTTATGCATTTCCTCAGTTTATGATGATCCCCACGGTTCTAGCATGAACCAGGGCTTATCAGTCGGAACTCATCTTGATCACTCCATTATGGAGGGCACAAGCGTGGTTCCCGGTCATCTTGGGAATGATCTGTGCAGTCCCAGTTCTTCTCCCTCGGATAGAGAACCTGTTGCTGGACCCTCTTCAGAATCCTCATCCTTTGGTGATATCGGGTCAACTTCCACTAGTGGCCTGGCGGGTTTCAGGGACAGATGGAAGGTCCCGGGCCTTTCACGAGGCCGACAGATTTATCAATGAGGCCTTGTCGGCCAACACCCATAAGAGATATGCTTCCTCTTGGAAGAGATGGTGTGACTGGTGCTCTCAACAGGACGTGGATCCCGCCAAAGCACATGTCTCTTTAGTTATTTTTTTTGGGCTTCTATTGCATCCTCAGGTTTGCATACAGAACAGTAAACAACTTTCAGTCCGCTATATCCGCAGGTCATTTACCTTTGGATGGCAAACCCATAAGGGAACATCCGTTAGTGGGTGTCTGTTGAGGTGTACAGATGGTCAAACTTCCGTATCCTAAATATTCTCAGTGGTGGGATGTTTCCATTGTCCTTAAATGTCTGGAAGCATGGCCTTCCAATAAGTCGGCAAAAATAACAATGCTATTATGTCTAGTTTCTTGCAAACGAGTCTCTGACGTGCGTGCATTAGACTTAGCAGGGTGAGGTTTTCCCCAGAAGGAGTGACCTTTGCTTTGTCCAGGAGAACTAAATGCATCACTGCATCTGTCACCTACCCAGCTTTTCCAAATAATCCCAAGCTGTGCGTGGTACAATGTGTTAAAGATTACGAGGTGAGTACCGCAGAATTTCGTACTAATATGCAAGGTCAATTGTTGATTGCGCTGCAGAAACCCTTTCGCCCGGTGGATCCGGCTACCTTGTCTAGATGGATGCGTTGGCTTATGGGCAAAGCAGGGATCGATATTTCCAAGTTTGGGCTCATTCAGCCCGGGGAGCGATGGCTTTAAAAGCATACTCATCAGGTGTCAGCCGGTCAGAAAGAATGAACGCTGCTGACTGGTCTACTGAACATACCTTTAAAGCGTTGTATTACAAGCCTATTGTAGATGTAGCTTCTGTTGTGGTGGCTAAGCTTTGAACAAGCATAATCGGAGCCTCCGGTCCGGACATAGAATTAAAAATTTGCGAACATTCGTGACAAGAATTTTCAATTCTATTAAGGACAGAGGCGAGGATTATCCCACCCAGAGAACGTGATGTCTTAGGTTGCATATTGTCTGCTTGATCATGCTAAAATGTTTTCTGCATAGCTTTGAATGTTCCCACCCTTTCTCTTGTACTGGTTATGTACGGTTGACAGTTACCTATCGGTTTGGAATGGCTTTTACGGGGTGTTCTTCTTTTATTTCAGGTGCTTATAGCAAATAACGCCTGAATATGGTTCAGGTGTGGTTGGCTGGTTTACAGTTCTTTGTTCTGCACACAAGTGAGTTGTCTGGATCGGGATCCAGTTCTCGCATACAGCCTCGTTGGGCCTTCGATTCTTGGTTGGAGAAGTCCTTATCTATCATTGATCCTTCAGGAGTAGGTTGTGAATGGACTGAACTGTTATGTTTACAAAGAAAGAGGACTCTATGTGCATGCAGGGGCCTTATATACCCTGAGACTATGGTTATCACATGTTTCTTCTATCTGTATTTTCATTGGCTGCTGTGCGCTTCAAGTAAAGAAATGAGAAGCATAATCCTCGCCTCTGTTGTCTTTAATAGAATTGAAAATTCTTGTCACGAATGTTCACAAATTTGTAATTCCGCTACACAAAGGTTTAGAGAAATGTTGGCAAGAATCGATCAACTGGATGATCACCATCAGCCCACCGTTAATGCTATTTGGATATGATAACCGAGTAGAACTATCAACAGCACATAGGGATTTTGTACTCATTACAATAGCAGTATCTCGATTACTGATCGCTATAGCCTAACAAGCATTTGCAATGCAATAGGTCTCGCATTACTTAAAGTTTGAGCTAATTACGTTGCATTAATTAGAACGCCAATAGCTCAAAGTTTTAGTAATGCGACACTTATTGAATTGCAAATGCTTGTTTATCTCTGCTGACCTGCCGAGGGTTATTCCCTTATTTACAAATGTCACGGCCTGGTTAATGTATTTTCAATAAGGGCTGAGGCACACATTGAGGATATCAATTATGCATGAGTATGGGGAAGGCCGCTCTTGTTAAAAGTGAATGCGCACTGCAAATAAAAACAAGCACTGTAAAAACAAACAGGCACTGTTTGTTTAATGCTAAACTCCAGCAAGAACATGGAAGGTTTGGAGGGCGCGACCGGGTGGTATGGAGAAGCCCGCTATTGTTCAAAGTGAAAGCGTGCTGCAACGAAAAACAAGATTGTGGCGGAACAGGGTGGAGGGGAGCAGTTGTGGGATCAGACATCCGTCCTGTGCAGCCTTCAGAAACTAGCATGGTAAAGAGAAGTCCAAGCTTTTAGCAGGCTTCAATAGCTAGTAAGAGGTGCATTTATTAAAAAATAAAGGACATCACACAAATCCGCTATTGATATCATTTCACTCACCAGTTGACGAAGGGCGAGCGGAGGAGAGCTGGGGTGCCGTGCGAAGTGCTCGGGCCTCGCAGAGGATTCTTAAAGGCGCACTACAGTAGAGTTTTTACAGTACTACTATTAAACAAGCTATGCACAAATGTAAGTTGTATTATTTCATGTTGCACTTTATAGAAGGAACACACATTGGCAAATGTTAACAAGGTATTACCCGTGAAAGGAAACCCGGGGACCTACCTGTGGGCTTTATGTCTGCAGTCCGGATTAGAACGGAAGCCAGGCAACTTGTTTTGGGACGGGGGCGGGGCCGCAAACAGGAAGCGGACGGGAGCCCCGCGCTTCTGTAGTCAGCCGGAAGATTTGCCTGTGAACTAGCGGAGCTCCCGTGGTCGTGGAGAGCCCCGCCTGTTGTCAAGACTGACCCGCAGGCTGCCGAGGGAGACAGGGACACACGAAAAGACCCCGGTAAGTGTGGGGGGAGGGGGTGCGCGCGCGTATGTGTGTGTGCGTGTGTGTGTCTGTCTGCGTGTGTCTGTCTGTCTATGTGCGCGCGCCCCTGTATGTGTGTGCATGCAGAGGGGTGGGGGCTGGCTGTGTCTGTGCCATTAATGCATGAGAGCAGAGCGACGCGAAAGTAGGGGCTGGGAGTTCATCTGCGCAGGCGCGGCTCAGACGCGCGCTCCCGCGGTCAAAACTGAGACTGCAAAAGCGCGCGTCTGAGTCGTGTCCACTCTCCTGAATACGGGCCACATTAGGTCTGTAGCAGACTCTCAATGCTCACGCATTGAGAGTAGTCTGCTCGACCTAAAAAGGATTCTGAACCCCTTGTGTATATTGCTTGGCTTCAACGCTTATTGAATACACATGTCCTGGAAATAGCTTTATATAAGAATAAGGGATGCCGGGCAAGAGAGAGGCGGTAGGATTTAGGCACCAATGATTAACTGGCTCAAAAATAGATACGGGGATACAGCAGACAGGGTGCGAATCGGTTAGCTTTTTGCTCTATACTTTACGTTTACATCGAAATTTGTATTCTTTGTCTCCCTTCCTTTTTGGTTTATCTTGCCGGACTGGTCTTTGGATATAATCAGACATCATAGGAAATGGAAGTATACAGGTCGATTGTTTTTCTTCAATGATAATCTATTATTTTTAATTTATATGCCTTTCGACGTCAATGGAATATAAGGATGGAACGTGTAATAGCTCTGTGTTTGATGTTGTGCCTTGTGGCTAATAAAAAAAAAATATTTAAAAAAAATGTGCCTCGTCAGAACAACTAATACATTCAGCCCACTGAATGTTTCTACTATTGAAGGGAAACCGAAAAACCTACTTTTTTACTGCCACCTCACATGCATCCCATAAGTTTTAAAGCTCCTCAAATTTGCACAGCTGGCCAAAGCAAAAAGGAATCAACAGTCTTCATTAATGAATGCACATGTCAAAGAGCACGCTCACATATCCACGCACTGAGAAATCTAATTTTTGAAAAACAGGACAATGCCAGTTATATAAAACTGCATCGTTTCGATGCCATCTTTTACAATGCCCAATTAGTAGATTTCCAGTTACAAAGGTCTTTACTACTGCAGGGTAAAAGCAATGCACCAACTGAAAGAAGCAACAGCAAACAGTTTAAAATTAACACCACATAATATAAAAAGATAAAAAAAAAAATATATATATATATATATATATATATATATATAATGCATTGACATTACCAAACTAAATTCTCTGAACAGTCAAATGCAATGCTAAATCAATCATTGCAGTTTTTTAGAAGCCGTCAGTCACATGACACTGTACTTTGGACACAGAGATAAGTTTAGGCTTAAACATTAGCTCTTTCCAGTGTCCTCCAACTCATCTTTTAACCGCAAACGTCCATTCAATCAAACATGGAGAAGGTGCCAACTTACCACAAGCATCTATCTAATATTATGGAATGCAGCAAGTAACAAGCATCGTCAAAGCTGGTAGGTCGCTCCTAAGAGATATTGGCTTTGACAAGGTTTTGTAGCCATGCTCTACAGTAGACCAGATGATGTGAAGTGTGGCTAAAAATAATTTTAAAAGTGCAATGACACAGGCAGGGCTAGTGCTCTTTGAGGCATATGTATTAAAAACCCGTTTAGCGAGTCCTTAATAGCGATTTTGCGAATCGGAATGGAATGAATGTAGGAATCGCAATATTAATTGAGATTCCTTAATGTTCCTTAATTGCGCATCGCAAATTGTGATTCACAACTAAGGATGGTCTCCCATTTATTCCTATGGGCCTGGAGGCCCATGGGAATGAATGGGAAAGGCATGTATTTGCGCCACATGGCACTTTGAAAAATGCAAAAAGTGCATTTTTCAAAGAAATCGCAAATTACCACCAACTTGAAGTTGGTGGTAATTTGCGATTTCTTATGCCAAAATCGCACAACTTGTGTGCCTCCTGCATCGCATTTAAGGAATTACAATTTGCGATTCCATAAATATAAATCGCAAATTCTGAGATTCCCTATTTTGCAATGCCCATTTGGGATGATACATCCCAAAAGGGCTTTTCCCATTCGCAAACAGGCCGAGTCTCAGAATCGGCCCGTTTGCGAACAAGAAAAGTGCTTGATACATATGCCCCTTATTTTCAAAAGTGCATTAGCGCTGCATGCATATAGTGCATAAGTCATAGTCCTTTTGTATTATTATTAGCCCTTTTGCACAGCACCCACTGTGCTATACAGCCTAGCTACAAATAATTGCCAAAGTTGGCAATGCCAATGCTGTACAGCATGAACAAAAGACAATGTTAGAGCTAATAGTCTCACAGGCGAGACCTATTGGCTTTGCCTTTGCTTATGTCATGTCTCAGCACAACATCCCTGTATGTCTGAGCAAATCCGTTAATCTACCCATGCACAAAAAAGAAAAAAAAAAACTGGCAAGAAAATCCTATTGCATAAAGAAAGCAATTCCTCCCATGACTTAGTGAAAATACATTTGGAAGCAGATAGCAGGTCGTCACAAACATCCATTTGAAATAAGAAAAAGGGCTTCTTTGAAGTGTGTGCCGTAGTAAAACATAGCTACAAATGGCTGTAGGTTCAACAAAGACAACAGGGAAAAAGAAGAAAAAAAAAAAAAAAAAGTAGTCGTGCCTCAGCCCTAGAGCGATCAGCGGAAGGGCAGCAAACAAGCTGAAGCAATCAGTGCTTGGCACATTCTCCAGCTGAAAGCAGAGGAAGTGAAGTCAGAACTCGCTGGCCAGTTAGAAGACTATGAAGCCAATAAACGTTAAGCAATGAGTAGGCTGCAAGCTCCTTTTTGTGTACAATATCTCTTGCAAGCTAAAGTGCACTGAGTGCATGAACTGGTGCAGCAGTTTAATAACATCGTGCATGACAAATTTTAACCCCTTCTGCGCTGCGCACATTTTTGCCCTGTGCGGGTGATTTAAATAGGGGTCGGGATTCTGACAGCCCCCAGCCGTCCTCTGCACACGCCCACCGTGACCCAAGACGGCCGGGGCAGTCATGCGCACTGAAGTGGTTAACAAAATTGTCTTACTTAGGATTAGCAGAAATTTAGGGTGTACAAAGATCATCTGTTCCAAATCGAACGGTTTAAACACAGTCCAGCACTCACTGACAAACCACTCTCTAATTCAGAAGCGCCAAGATTGTCAGAATAGTCCCATAAGGTAACTGAATGAATCTAAATGGAACTCACTTATATAGTCTATTGGTCATTCTGAAGCTCTGCAATGATGCTTTTTCAGGCCTATCCTGGAAGATAAAAAAAAATATCTGACTGGATAGCGACCCCGAGTAACTACCAGTGGCTACGATGAATTCAAGCAATCTTGTTTTCCTCAGTACAATGCCTAAAGTTCGATAGGTATGCCCAGATATGGGTCCTGTGATCACTGCTACATAGTACTCCTGCTGCACCATACAAGCAAGGCGCAAACAGGCCAAAACCAGTCGGAGTGTTGCTCGTGCTCCCATTCAAAAGGGTCTCAGCCTGGCAGTTCCGGCTAGATTTTCATCCTGAAGCAGGACCAAGGCTGATTTGTATACAATTGGTTCTTCTCTGAAGTGGCATGGTGGGCAGATGAATGATGAACTGGATTGAGGCCCCACGTTATTACCAGAGGCTGAGATTAATTCAAGTAATCCACCCATCCCTTTTTGTTTTCCCCAGTGCAATGCCTTAATTAAGACAGGTATGCCCAGAAGTGGATGTTGTGCTCAATATGGCGCAGGATTGAATCTGCACTTGAATGAAGAGGTCCAGATAGGCAAAAACCAGTCTGTATCTCTTGAGTTCCCATTCAAAGTTCCCATTCGAGTCCATTTTAAAACCCTTTGTCTAGTACATAAAGCTCTCCAGGGGAATGGCCCCCCAATTCTAAATGACATGATTAGATCATATACTCCATCTAGGGATCTTCGCTCTAAACAGCAAAATCTACTCATAGTACCCAGAACTAATAGAGCTCGATCTGGTGATCGCCTTTTCTCGCGAAATGCGGCAAAGATGTGGAATGCCCTCTCGCTTTCACTTCGCTTAGAACCCAACTTGCTGACATTTCGAAAACAACTTAAAACAGCACTGTTCCCTAAGGCAGAGAGAAATTAGTTTTCACTGCCCAGATCCTGTCTATCCCCTCAGATGAGTATCAAGCGCTGGGATGCTTTCGAGTAGCCACGCGCTATATAACAGCCTTTCCAAATCCAAATCCAAAAAATCCAAAGAGTACCTGGTCTGGCAGTCTGTTATTACTGAAGCAGGACTGATTTGCACTCTGTTTTGTTGCGCACATGCCGCCTCAGGCAGAAACCAGCAAAGGACTGGATTGTAGCCTAGGGTAATAACCAGTGGATGAGATCAATTTAAGCAGTGACCCATAGCTTGTTTTCTTCAGTTGGTTCAGACTTGGCCACATTAATTTCTCCACTTTACCTGTGGTACTCAATTTCCAGGTTCTTGGTGATTAACATTTAGGCGAAAATGGTTGTGGGCCGGAATCCTCTGCACTTATAGAATCCCTCCAAGTTCATGGCCTAAGTCTTCCTGTCAAATCTACATTCTGCAGACCATCCATGCAATTTTATTTTGTCCACCAAGAATCGTATTTTCTCTACGAGGGCCACTATATCTGCACAACATCCATCATCACCAAAACTGCTCCCATTACTAATTTTCCGGATCCAGTCTGGCGTCTGGGGAGAATTCTAAGGTAAGGAATCTGCGGCTAGATGTCTCCATCAGATAATACAAATCAGAAATTCTTAATTTACTAATAGGATCTCTGATGCCATACATTTTTTTCCTACTAAGAAGAGATCTGTTTTCAGGTGCTCCAAACCTTCTGCAGTCTGGAGCATTAACTTCAAAACAGCTACATTTAATTGCAAAAAAATAAACGGAGAGCACATATTATAAATACAAATGGATTATGATGAAATTAAATCGTAGATATTTTACAAAAACGATAAAGTGTGGTCTAGTCTTTCTTTAAAACGTAGAAAGCAAATATGGAAGAAGGTTATGGGCACTTTAACATGGACTATCTAGATGACAGGACTCCTGTGGAAAACAAGTGTTGAAACACGTCAGCTGTCCCTGTAAAATTGTACTAATGGTGTGTAATGAATGCGACTTCTCACCAATAAGCCACACCCAAACCCTGCAGTCCCACTTTGGAGGCAAATATACCACTGCACCTTTAAATAATACACTTTGTGCAGCACCCCCTAAAGACGAGGAAAAAATACATCACTCCCTTTAGGCAAAGCAAGAAAACAAATCCAGGTGCATTTAAAATAACATTTTAAAAAACAAAGAGGGAGGAACCCTACTATTTGACAATAGGGACAGGGTAGGTACAGTTAGCTAACACAAGGACGTCTCTAATGGTTTGTATCCGATTTACATTAGTTCTGGGCAAGCAAAAGGAAGTTTGTCATCTACTTAAAATTACATTATACATTTACAGTTATATATATATTAGAAGGGTCAACCAATTAACAATCAAAAAAAATACAAAAGTTAGCAATTAATAAAAACAAGTATAACAATTTATTGCACAAAATTTAAAAACAGATCATACAATAAAACATTTCATGATTATAAAACAATCACATTTACAGTTCATAAATCAAGAAAACAAAAGTCGACGCTGCGTTTCGGTGATTGACAGATGTTCACCTTCTTCAGGACAGTTTTCTAAAAAAGACAATATATGATGTTATTACTAATACATGTTGTTGGCGACACACTCTTATTAATCCACCACCTATTATCTTGCCCTGTAGCCTCTATCGGGCACTGAAAACTTATATTCACCATTATTCTCCTGTATTATTTTTTAACAGACCACGTCTTGGAGAAAAACGTACATTTCTATCACATGATGTTATCGACAGTGCTTTGACCCATACATAATGATATACATATCGTTATGTTAAAGAATAAAATGTCATTTATCCTAAACAGGGACTTATAACCTTTAGGACGCAACATAATTGACATACCTATCTTAGCCACAGGGTTAGGTCTAATATCTGCTTTCACTTTCAATATATGTTGACCGGATAAAATGGGGATAGATTTTCCCAAGGAGAATACCTGTAATACATAAAATTTAAAATTTTAGAATAATATTTGATTAAGGGCCATCCATTACTGGAATCTTATTAGTGGTAAAGGGCTATATACATACCAATAACTGATGAACTCAAATTTAAGAGACTTTCGTTGGATGCAGCCGTATTTGTGTAATAAAAACTGTAAAAATAAGTCAAATGCAAAGTCTCCGTGAGCTTTCATTTAAGGTATTACAATTACAATTTATTAAGTGTCAAAGCCCATATTAACTTGCCTGGAGAAAGCCTGACAAGAGACCTTTAATTTAGTCTGCTTCCAATTCACGGCTGGATAGCGACTGAACATAGATCATCCCCATAGGTTTAATCTTCTTAGTCTGCAAGAGTTTTTAATCTTCTTAGTCTGCAAGAGTTATTCAAACGAGAATATTAATTCTTCTTGTGATCTATAACTGTCTGGATGATAAAAACAATCTAATAGGGATGCATACATTTACGTTCAATTGCTTTTTGAAACATATTCTGCAGGCTGTGTGTTCTTCATACACCTGTTAATAAAAAAGGTCAAGACGTATGTCAGACCTAGATTCGACTGCAATGTGTGGAGAACCTAAATTTACATCCTCACACATCTTAATATCGACTGTTAAGCCCTTAAAATGCCCATAATTGATGCTGATAACGGCATCTTGTTAGAATTAGACTGAGGCTATAAGAGTGGAAATGTGCTCAATTATCATCTTAAATGCCAAATATGATATTTGCTCAAAACTTCTCTTTTCGGATATTTATAATGCTTCAGTCGATACATATGTATCCGTCTCAATGTCGTGACATTTCCTTGCTGGCTTACACCAATACTCAATAAGATCTTGCCCATTCCGATTGTAGATTTGTTTGCAAAACAACCGGGGCTATGTTGATTAAAGTCCCCATTCCAACGGGACCACTAAACATATTGGAGCATATTAACCACTCCTTAAAGAGTTGTTTGATTGGATCAACTGAAAGCCTAAGGTTACACATGCTTTCACTCGTTAACCCTACGTGTGTCACCATTCTACATAGACGTAACACAATATCGCCCTTGGGAAAGCCTGCCTTCCAGTCATGGCAGAACTCCCATGCAGGTATATGGCTCTCCGACTAAAAGGAGCCTCACTAGCAATAGATACCGCGGTTACATTACACTCGGGTAATTATCATTAACTTTAATTATTAGACATTAGCCGTATGATATTTATGACTAAATATAGGTACGATGGTAGATGAGAGCAGCGTGACCTTTAACCTACGTCGGCACGTTCTTAAGACGCCAGAGCGCCCCGTGTTTCAACTCTGTATCAGGAAGAGACCACGCTGGTGGCAGGGAGGCCGTTCCGTACCACAAAAGGTGAGCAGAATAGGATTCTAAGGCGTAGGTTAGGAGTTTCGGTTGCTAGTGAGACTCCTTTTAGTCAGAGAGCCATATACCCCTTTAGAAATAAATGCAGATGTTCCAGTTCTGGCGGGAGATAAGGTGCCCGCTTTACTTTTTGCGGATGACACCCTATTAATTTCCAAAACACCTGCTGGTCTGCAAAAATTGCTGAATAGGTTTTATTCTTTCTGCAGCCTGAGGGGCCTGGTAATTAATACCTTGAAGACCAAGCTCCTCTACTTTAATCCCAGCAGGCAGGTAAAGACCACTCTCACACTTGATGGGGTGCCTTTAGAGTGCGTCAAAACATTTGATTACTTGGGCATCAGAATTTCAGATAAATTGACCTGGAAACCACATATTGATAAAATGGCCCTGAACCATAAGCGGGCTGTGGGTGCCATAGGCAGAGAGCATCGCTCATCAAGATCCAGGCCAATTGCCCCTGCCCTCGTTTACGCAGCCAAGGCCGAAGGCTCAGCACTATATGGCGCTGAGCTCTGGGGCTTTGGAAAGAAGAAAAAAAAAAAAAAGGAAAAAAAGAAAAATCGATGACATGGTAAAGGCAGAAAACAAGTTCTTTAGAGAGTTGGTCTCACTTCAACATGGGACCCCACCCAAGCCACTATTGAGCGATTTGGGACGTCGCTCATTGAAAGATCTTGCTACTCTACGTCCTCTTCTCTATTGGGCCCGTCTTTGGCGTACACCAGTTATCTAAATACACAGAAGGCCTAAGAGAAGTGATGCATCTTGAGGGATCCCACAAGATTAGATGGCTCTCAAACATTAAAAAGTTCCTCAGAGCATTGGGGCTCGAAGAAGCCTGGGATTCAGGGTCCCCGTTGAACAAGACAGCCATCAAAAGTGCCTACTGGCCTGGGTCGACAGTCAGGAGACTAGAAACCATGGCCTAGGTAAACTGACTGATGAATTTTTCTTGCATAAGCAAATTCCAAGCCTAGAACCCGATTTAGATTTTATTCAGAAACCTAGAGACAGGGCACTCTACATCCAGTTTAGATTGGGCGCACTCCCAGTTCCCGAACACACCAGTAGATGGAAACCTCCCTACCAGACACACCCGCTCTGTCCACATTGTGATGGAGTGGTTGAAAGTGTCCCGCACCTTGTTTTTGCATGTGCTGCTTATGTTAAACCAAGGGAAAAATGGTTGAATCCTGTTTGTTGTCAACTAGGAACAAGGTATCACCGTGAACACTGAGAATATTACGAACAGACACTAATACCACTCTGGCTTGCGGTGTGGCCAAATTGCTCAGTTGGGCATGGGTGATTAGATCTAAGTTATGTTCCAGATGAAGTTATTTTTAAATTCGGTTTTATTTTTTGTCTCAAAGCTGAGTTAGTTTAATCTATTTTTTTTTCTAAGTGTATTGGGTTCTCTTTCCCTGATCAACTGTTATTTATTGATTGTATAATCAAGTATGTGAGATATGGAGAAAGGAAAAAGAAAAGCTGTTACACCTTGATGTGTCTTTAATTTTCCATTATATGGTACCCGTATCCAGAAATGTTAAATTTATTTTATATAGTTGTACCCTTTTTATAAAATGTTAAATGCTTTTATGATATATTTACATCGAAATAAAGCTTTGATGATGATGATGGTTAATATGCTCCAATATGTTTAGTGGTCCTGTTAGAATGGGGACTTTAATCAACATAGCCCCGGTTGTTTTGCAAACAAATCTACAATCGGAATGGGAAAGATCGTATGGAGTATTGTTGTAAGCCAGCAAGGAAATGTCACGACATTGAGACGGATACATATGTATCGACTGAAGCATTATAGATATTCGAAAAAAGAGAGAAGTTTTGAGCAAATATCATATTTGGCATTTAAGATAATGGAGTACATTTGAAATGAAATGAAAAATTCCACTTATATAGCGCATAACCACCCGGAGGCCTCGCAGCGCTATAGACTGATTACTGTGTCAGGCTGCAGGGTAAATTAGTACGCCTTTGAAAACAGGTAGGTTTTTAAATCTCTCCTAAATGACATTCGGTTGTTGTTTTGTCTGAGGGTTAAAGGCAGGGAGTTCCATAACTTTGCCGCTGTGCGAGTGAAAGAGCGGCCACCCCAACGGGCTTTCTTGATTTTTGACATAGTTGCCAAATGCAATGAAGCCGAACGAAGGGTTCTAGACGGTGAATAGGGTAACACTAGGGGGTACAGCACTGCCGGGCCAGTTCGATGAAAAGATTTGTGCAGAATGCACATGGCCTTAAATTGTGTTCTGGCAGCCACTGGGAGCCAATGAAGCTCTTTTAGGGCAGTCCTCGCTGATTGCCAGCGGGGGATGTTAAACAATAGACGCGCAGCACAGTTTTGAGTGACTTGGAGTCTTTTAGTCACTGTTGCCGGGGCTCCTAGATATAAAACATTTCCATAATCCAGGAGAGAGAGTATCAGGGCCTGTACCATGACCCTTCTTGCCTGGAATGGAAGTAAGGGGAGCACTTTACGGAGCATTTTCATTAGCCCCACACATGTGGAGGCAGTTTTAGTAGCTTGGACTGAGAAATCCAGCGCTCTATCAAGCCAGATTCCTAGGCTCTTTATCTGGTCTTTAGGAGGAGGGGGAACGCCGAGACATGAAGGCCAGTTAGACGCCAGGGAGGTAGGAGAAGGGTTACCTAGTAACATAATCTCGGTCTTCTCCCCGTTGAGTTTGAGGTGGGAAAATTGCATCCACCTAGCAACAGCCTCTAGACAAGGGCCCAAGGTGTTAGACGAACCCTCATCGTGGTCCAAAGAGACCACAAGTTGGGTATCGTCTGCGTAGGTGACAATCCGCACACCAAAGGGAAGGACTATCTTCTCTGCGGAACCCCACAGCTAAGTGGAGCGGATGCTTTGATGATGCCACCTCGCCCTCAAATACCTGAAAAAAGCGTTCCTCTAAGAAAGAGGTCAGCCACATCAAGGCCGCGCCCGACACCCCCATGCCCTTCAAACGATGTAATAATGTGGCATGGTTAACAGTGTCGAACGCGGCACTGAGGTCCAGAAGTATGATAGCTGTTTTTCCTCCTTGGTCCATTATGGCTCTGGCTGCCTCTGTAACTGCCAGGAGGGCAGTTTCGGTACCATGCTGGGGACGAAACCCCGTCTGGGAGACCTGTAGAAGCTTGTTGGACTCTAAATAGTCCCCTAAGATTTTATTGATGTGTCTCTCCAACAGCTTACTCATCCACGGAAGCAGCGAGATAGGGCGGAAATTGGATAGATTGTTCTGGTCCAAATTCAGCTTTTTCAGCAGGGCCTTTACCATCGCGCACTTCCATGTGGATGGGATAGAGTTGGAGGTAATAGAGGTATTAAGAGCCTCCAGAATGAACGGGCGAATAGTGTCAATCACTTTCGCTAAGGTCTGAGGAGGAGCTGGGTCGTTTGGGGATCCTGAGGTGACTTTCTGGACCAAAGTATCTTAAAGTATTGGGATCCAGGTGTGGAAAAGTAACTAATGAGCAGGATGCATGCAGATCTGAATCCAAAGCTGTGAGAAGTTGGCCTGATATATAATGTTCACTATTCTAGTGAGCACTTTGTATCAGTCCAAACAACCCTTATTGAGGATTGGTTGTAAGTCAACCTTATAGACCAGCTATCCTAGTAGCATGGATACGAGCAGTCTAAGGCTAAGACTCTAGAGGGCGTGTTAAGCCAGCTGTTTTACCATCACATTACCCCTTGAACACCAAGTGAAAGGACACCACACAAGTTGTTATGAAAATAAACATATATTTATTTATAACAAGACTACCCTGAACTCTTTATGAGTCAGGGAGCTAAGCACATAACAAAACTCTTAAGAAAATACTTTAAGTTGCACAATTTACACAAATGCCCTAGGGGCACGAAAAACCATATATTACAAAAGTGGAATGCGAACTACTAGCAGGTAAGTAACTATTCTCATGGACTTTAGAAACGCTAGTCCTACAATGCTAAACACTTGGATTAGTTGCAGGAGGCCTGTGGACGTCGTGTGCAGAGTGGGAACTCTCACGCGTAAGGCGGGAAAAAGTCTATGGAGGCTAGTAGTCACAAAGTTACTGTTCTCGGGCGAACCCGACTAGGTGGGTCGAAAACGGGGGTGGATCCGAACACTTAGGGTGTTGGACTATGCTGAAGCACCGGAGTACTTGGTTTACCTAGCCCAGGGGCTGCGGCTGCATAGGGTTGAAGTTGCGTCGGAAACCCACGTTGAAGAACCAGGAGCCTGAAGAAAGAGTTGCTGGCAGGCGGCCAGTGAAGAGAGTTCGTGGAGATCCAAGACTGGATCAGGAAAGAAGAAGACCTGAAAGCAGAGGGGACCAAGTTCTTAATCACTAGCCAGTGATTAGATGGGCACCAGGGTGGCACCGGACGAAGTCACCTCGACCAGGTGAGTGGGCGCTGCTGGGCTCTGCAGTCTCTCGGACCAGGAGGCGTTGTCGGCGACCAGGATGGAGGTGCGAGCTGTCCCACGAAGGTCTCTGCTGTCGACGTCGCTGGACCCAGGATTGGGGCAACAAGTCTTGGCAAATGCAAGGCCCACGCGGTGGACCTAAAATGGCGTCTTGAGTGGACCAGGAGGGTCCAGGGTGCTCCTCTGTTGGAGGGGAGCAAGGGCTAGTCTGGAGCAACCAGACCAGCAGTAGTTGTCGTCGTGGAGCGTCGTGAAGGGGTCACTAGCCAACGGGCAAGTGACCTGGACAACGCGGTGAGCAGCAAAGAGCAGAAGGGCCCCACGCAGATCTCGTGGATGCAGGGGGGCTGAACTTCGGTGCTGGAGCTGCTCAGGGTCGGGGCTTCTCTTACCCCAAAGCACTCAGTCGAGGGTCACTCGGGAGTCGTGCTGGACAAGCGTCGTGCAGTTCTGAAGATGGCCGGTCCCTCGAGGTCTCGTCGCACCCACGGATCACAGCTGGGCTGATGATGTAGGTTGAGGTCAGAGGTGCCAGGGAAGCCAGTTCTCGTCGTGCTGGAGCAGTCTTGATCCGAAGGAGAGACTGGCAACAAACCGCGATACTTGGTTGGTGCCTGCTGCTGCAGGGTGACTACTCCTTAGTCACAAGGGAGAAATCTTGAGAAGAGTCTTGAGTTCCTTCTTGCAGAAAGTAGTTTCAGGATTCAAAGATGATCTGATTTGGAAGGGGGCCAGTTCCTACCTTTATCCTGCAAAAAGGGGCTGGCACGCGACTAAGTCCTGCCCTATGGGTGGGACTAGGAGGGGGTGGTTACACCCCTCTCCTTTGGCAGGCTTTCCCCAGGCCAGGGGCTGGAGTGCCCCTGGAACTGGTTTCAGCCGGCCTATGCACAGTGAGCACCGGGGTGCCCCTTGCAGTCACCTTCCTCTAAAGCCCTGCCTACCTAGGATACACAAAATCCTGTCTGGGACGGTGCTGGCACCGCCCCTGACAGGAAACCCTTTGTCCTTGCCTCCTGCTCTGGGAGGACTCCCAGCAGCAGGAGGGCAGACTTGTGTCTCGGTGGCAGCATCCATTTTGTGGAGCTAAGGCTATGTCTGACTTTAACCGGGGTTACAGGTTACATACATGTCGTGTCCCTCTAGAAGGGTGGAATGCTAACCCCGTCGCCAGAATTGGCGAGGGGTTAGTATTCCAATTCGTATGACACCTTACTCGACATGTTTTGATAAAGCGATACCAGAGTTGGCATATAACCGCGAGTATTATAATGCACTTAAGAGTATATGGTATGCGATATCATGGAAACTGCTAAGGGATGGATCCCGAAAGCCGCAGACAGGCTCAGCTCATGCCAGAGCATTCTCTCACACGATTCCAAACACTCTGCCTTCAGGATTGTCAAGGCCTGCCATAGGAGATCTGTGTGTCCATTTAGGTTTAGATATAGGAATACTATATCTAAAGCAAAGGGTGAGTACACCACCTTGCCCCCAGCTGTCAAGCAGCCAGTTGTGTCTGTTTGGGTTAGTCAGTCCAGGGGTGGCATAATACATGCTGCAGCCCCTGGGAGACTTCTGGGTGCACCTCAGCCCTGGGTACAGGGACTTAGAGAGGGCCCAGTGCCAATTCGGTACCTGGGTACAATTTGGAATAGAGAGAACAGCTAGGCTGTGGGTCTGAATAGCAGGCCCACAGCCAGGGAAAGTCGTAAACCAGTGAAGCAAAAAGCAAAAATCTGGGTGATCATAGGATTGCAGACCCTACTCTCCTACATGTGAGAAGTTGGCCTGATATATAATGTTCACTATTCTAGTGAGCACTTTGTATCAGTCCAAACAACTCACAAAAGCTCTTATAGCCTCAGTCTAATTCTAACAAGATGCAGTTATTAGCATCAATTTGTGGGCATTTTAAGGGCTTAACAGTCGATATTAAGATGTGCGAGGATGTAATTTTAGATTCTCCACACATTGCAGTCGAATCTAGGTCTGACATATGTCTTGACCTTTTTTATTAACAGGTGTATGAAGAGCACACAGCCTGCAGAATATAGGTTTCAAAAAGCAATTGAAGGTACATTTATGCATCACTATTAGATTGTTTTTATCATCCAGACAGTTATAGATCACAAGAAGAATTAATATTCCAGTTTGAATAACTCTTGCAGACTAAGAAGATTAAACCTATGGGGATGATCTATGTTCAGTCGCTATCCAGACGCGAATTGGAAGCAGACTAAATTAAAGGTCTCTTGTCAGGCTTCCTCCAGGCAAGTTAATATGAGCTTTGACACTTATTAAATTGTATTTGTAATACCTTAAATGAAAGCTCATGGAGACTTTGCATTTGACTTATTTTTACAGTTTTTATTACACAAATACGGTGGCATCCAACGAAAGTCTCTTAAATTTGAGTTCATCAGTTATTGGTATGTATCTATCCCTTTACAACTAATAAGATTCCAGTAATGGATGGCCCTTAATCAAATATTATTCTAAAATTAGAAATTTTAAATATTACAGGTATTATCCTTGGGAAAATCTATCCCCATGTTATCCGGTCAACATATATCGAAAGTGAAAGCAGATATTAGACCTAGCCCTGTGGCTAAGACAGGTATGTTAATTATGTTGAGTCCTAAAGGTTATAAGTCCCCGTTTAGGATAAATGACATTTTATTCTTTAAGATAACGATATGTATATCATTGTGTATGGGTCAAAGCACTGGTCAATAACATCATGTAATAGAAATGTACGTTTTTCTCCAAGAAGTGGTCTGTTAAAAAATAATACAGGAGAATAATGGTGACTATAAGTTTTAAGTGCCCGATAGAGGGTACAGGGCAAGATAATAGGTGGTGGATTAATAAGAGGGTGTCGCCAACAACATGTATTAGTAATAACATCATAAATTATCTTTTTTAGAAAACGGTCCTGAAGAAGGTGAACATCTCTGTCAATCACCGAAACGCAGCGTCTACTTTTGTTTTCTTGATTTATGAACTGTAAATATGATTGTTTTATAATCATGAAATGTTTTAATGTATGATCTGTTAAAATTTTGTGCAATAAATTGTTATACTTGTTTTTATTAATTGCTAACTTTTGTATTCTTTTTGATTGTTGATTGGTTGACCCTTCTAATATATATAACTGTACATGTATAATGTAATTTTAAGTAGATGACCGACTTCCTTTTGCTTGCCCAGAACTCACGTAAATCAGATACAAACCATTAGGGACCTCCTTGTGTTTGCTAGCATTTAAAATAACACACAAGTGTATTAATGCAACATTTTGGAACGGTAGGCCAAATATATCAATCAGTACATTTGTATAGCGCGCTAGACCGTAGGGTCTCAAGGCGCTGAGGGGAGGGGTTAGAGGAGGGGGGTGCAGCTACTGCTCGAAGAGCCAGGTCTTCAGGTGTTTCCGGAACGTGAGGTGGTCCTGGGTCAGTAGTAGGTGGGCGGGGAGGGAGTTCCACGTCTTGGCCGCCAGGTAGAACAGATCCATGGGACGGTGGCGAGGGCGAGACTGGCGGAGCGGAGTTTGCATGTTGGAGTGTAGAACGTGAGGCGGTTGTTGAGGTATTCGGGCCCATGTCGTGGAGCGCTTTGTGTGCGTGGGTGAGGAGTGTGAACGTGATCCTTTTGTTGGCGGGGAGCCAGTGCAGGTCTCTCAGGTAGGCCGATATGTGGCTGTGGCGGGGGATGTCGAGGATGAGTCGTGCGGATGCGTTCTGTATGCATTGGAGTCTTTTCTGGAGTTTGACTATGGTTTCTGCATATAGGGCGTTTCCGTAGTCTAGTCAGCTAGTGACAAGGGCCTGGGTGACCGTCTTTCTAGTTCCGGTAGAGATCCACGGGAAGATCTTGAGGAGCATGCGCATGGTGTTGAAGCATGAAGATGAGATGGCGTGGACTTGCTTGGTCATCGTGAGAGGAGTCCAGGATGAATCCCAGGTTGTGTGCGTGGTCAGTGGTTGTCGGTGCGGTGCCCAGTGCTGTGGGCCACCAGGAGGAGTCCCAAGCGGATGGGGATGGTCCGAGGATTAGGACCTCCGTCTTGTCTGAGTTCAGTTTCAGATGGCTGAGTTTCATCCATTCAGCGACGTTTTTCATTCCTTCCTGGAGGTTGAGTTTGGCGGTGGCTGGGTCTTTGGTGAGGGAGTGTATCAGCTGGGTGTCGTCAGCATATGAGATGTTAAGGTTGTGTTTGCATGCGATGGTGGCGAGGGGGCTCATGTAGATATTGAAGAGGGTTGGGCTGAGCGATGAGCCTTGGGGTACGCCGCAGATGGTCTCAGTGGCCGCGGAGTGGGAGGGAGGCGGACTCTCTGGGTTCTGTCGGAAAGAAACAAGGTGATCCAGTCCAGGGCTTTGCCTTGGATCCCAGTGTTGTGGAGGCAGGATATTAGGGTACGATGGCAGACTGTATCAAAGGCGGCTGAGAGGTCTAGGAGGATGAGGGCGGTTGTTTCCCCGTTGTCAAGTAGGGTCCTGATGTCATCGGTGGCTGCGATGAGGGCGGTCTCTGTGCTGTGGTTGACTCGAAATCCGGACTGGGATTGGCCTCAAGGAATGCGGTCAGCTGTTTGACTATCTTCTCGATGACTTTTGCAGGGAAGGGAAGAAGAGAGATGGGGCGGAAGTTTTTCAGGTCTTTAAGGTCCGCTGTGGGTTTCTTCAGTAGGGCGTTGAGCTCTGCGTGCTTCCACCTCTCTGGGAAGGTGGCAGACGCGAGGGAGTTGTTTATGACGTTCCGTAGGTGGGAAGCGATGATGGTGTTGGCTTTGTTGAAGATGTGGTGAGGGCATGGGTCAGAGGGAGAGCCGGAGTGGATGGTGTTCATAGCGTGGGCGGCGTCTTCGATGCTGATGGGAGTCCAAGCACTGAGGGTTGTTGTAGGGGGCGTTGGTTCGGTGGCTGGGAGCTGAGTCTGGGCGCCGAAGCGGTCGTGGCTGTCGGCGATCTTGCGGTGAAAGAACGTGGCGAGGGAGTTGGAGGTCTTGCAAAGGTGTGATGTCGTTGCTGCTGGCGCTGGGATTGGAGAGCTCTTTTACGATGCTAAAGAGTTCCTTGCTGTTGTGTGTGTGTTGTTGTCCAGCCGTTATTTCAATTATATATTTTTAGTGGTGCGGATCAGCTGGTGGTCTTTGCGGGTGGCGTTCTTGAGGTATGTCACGTCTGTTCGCGGCGCTAGGCTCTCGAATGTTCGGCAGGATTTCTTTGATTCTTTGAGGTAGTCGGTGAACCATGTTTTCCTGTTGCCGGGCTTGCCTGGGGGGTTCTTCAGTGGTGCAAGGGCGTCGGCGCAGTTGACGATCCACTGTGTGAGGTTGCGGGCTGCGTCGTTGGTGTCAGTGTTGATTGGTGAGTTCTGGCTCAGTGATGTGGTTAGCTGGTCTGCGGTGACTTTGCTCCAGCATCTACGGGGGATCCGTTGCGGGCGGTGGTGGGATGTGGTCTTCTTGAAGGTGAAGTGGATGCAGCAGTGGTCGGTCCAGTGTAGTATGGTGGAGTGGCTGAAGGCAACGTGGCTGCTGGCGGAGAAGATAGGGTCGAGTGTGTGGCCGGCGTAGTGGGTGGGGGTGTTCACCAGTTGCTTGAGTCCGAGTTTGGTGTGGTTGTCATTGTTGTTCTCCAGGTGGAAGGTCAGGTCCCCTAGGAGGATATAGTCTGATGAGGCGAGGGCATGTGGGCTGATGTAGTCGGCGATGGCTTCACCGAATTGTGTGCATGGGCCCGGGGGTCTGTAGATGAGGGTCCCTCTGGAGGGTGGTCTTGGGATCGGTGTGGATCTGGAAGTGTAGGTGTTTGGCGGTGGTGAGGGCATCTTCGGAGTTGGTCGTGATGCCGATGGTGTTCCTGTGGATGATGGCAATTCCTCCTCCGGTTTGGTTGACCGGGTGATCTTGTAGCCGTCCGGGATGGCTATGGCGATGTCGGGGGCTGAGGAGGCGTTCATCCAGGTTTCTGTGAGGAAGGCGACGTCTGGTGCTGTTGTGTCGAGGAGGTCCCAGAGTTTGACGGCGTGCTTGTGGACGGAGCGGATGCACTTGAGGTGGTTGTTGTTGTTGCCTGGTTCGGGTGGAAGGGGTGCAGGTTCGGACGCAGGTGAATTTGCAGGTTTGGCAGGAGAAGGGTCCGCGGGTGTGCTTCGGAGTGGCTTGGTAGCAGGCAGATGGTCGGCCGCTGTTAAGTGCGTGGAGGGTGGTGGGGTCGTACTTCCGTCGGGTTACTTGATTCCGGCGGGGGCCAGGAGTTCTGGCGCTGGGCGCGGTCCGGGCGCGGTCCAGGCGCAGACAGGCTTGCCTTTGGCACACCAGCGGCGCGGCCTCCATATGAGGGGATGAGAGAGGGAGGAGCAGCTGGGAGGCGGGAGCGGGGCGGCGAATGGGGCACCAGGTGGGAGGAGAGCAGGAGGGGAGGTGGTACAGAAGAGAAGACGGGGGGAGGGCACAGAGGGCACGAGGGGTGGCAAGAAACAGCAACAATGACAGAGTGACAAAAATCAATCAGGCAAAAACCGAGGAGAGCAGCACAGGACGGCCTCAGGCAGTGATCCTGGTCACAGCGGGTGGCGACAGCGGGACAGCGGAACAGGAGGACCGTGTGGCGGCTGAGGGGGGGCGACCTACCTGGTGGCAGGGTCAAGGGTAGGTCGCCCCCCTAGTATATCAGTAAATGCAGATTCCCAAATGTCAAGTGAACAATAAAATGAACAAGTGAAATACAATGCAGTATAGCAAAGAGTAGAAAATATATACAAAAATGGTTAGGAACACCTCACTGAGTGAATTTGCATCATCCTTGCAAGGGATGCCAAGGAGTGGCCGCAAACAAGGGATGGGGAGGACGCCACCCAGAGACAAGGAAACAGGCCGCCAGGGGAGTGAAAGCCCAGCAGAGGCCGGGGGGGGGGGGGGTGCTGGCACAAAGCCCAGCAGAGGCCGGGGGGGTGGTGGGGGCACAAAGCCCAGCAGAGGCCGGGGGGGGGGGTGGTGGGGGCACAAAGCCCAGCAGAGGCCGGGGGGGGGGGGGGCAAAGCCCAGCAGAGGCCGGGGGGGGGCAAAGCCCAGCAGAGGCCGGGGGGAGGGGGGCAAAGCCCAGCAGAGGCCGGGGGGAGGGGGGCAAAGCCCAGCAGAGGCCGGGGGGAGGGGGGCAAAGCCCAGCAGAGGCCGGGGGGAGGGGGGCAAAGCCCAGCAGAGGCCGGGGGGAGGGGGGCAAAGCCCAGCAGAGGCCGGGGGGAGGGGGGCAAAGCCCAGCAGAGGCCGGGGGGAGGGGGGCAAAGCCCAGCAGAGGCCGGGGGGAGGGGGGCAAAGCCCAGCAGAGGCCGGGGGGAGGGGGGGCAAAGCCCAGCAGAGGCCGGGGGGAGGGGGGCAAAGCCCAGCAGAGGCCGGGGGGAGGGGGGCAAAGCCCAGCAGAGGCCGGGGGGAGGGGGGCAAAGCCCAGCAGAGGCCGGGGGGAGGGGGGCAAAGCCCAGCAGAGGCCGGGGGGAGGGGGGCAAAGCCCAGCAGAGGCCGGGGGGAGGGGGGCAAAGCCCAGCAGAGGCCGGGGGGAGGGGGGCAAAGCCCAGCAGAGGCCGGGGGGAGGGGGGCAAAGCCCAGCAGAGGCCGGGGGGAGGGGGGCAAAGCCCAGCAGAGGCCGGGGGGAGGGGGGGGCAAAGCCCAGCAGAGGCCGGGGGGAGGGGGGGGCAAAGCCCAGCAGAGGCCGGGGGGGAGGGGGGCAAAGCCCAGCAGAGGCCGGGGGGGAGGGGGGCAAAGCCCAGCAGAGGCCGGGGGGGAGGGGGGCAAAGCCCAGCAGAGGCCAGGGGGGAGGGGGGCAAAGCCCAGCAGAGGCCAGGGGGGAGGGGGGCAAAGCCCAGCAGAGGCCAGGGGGGAGGGGGGCAAAGCCCAGCAGAGGTCGGGGGAGGCCGGGGGGGGGGGCAAAGCCCAGCAGAGGCCGGGGGAGGCCGGGGCAAAGCCCAGCAGAGGCCGGGGGGGGGGGGGCAAAGCCCAGCAGAGGCCGGGGGGGCCCAAAGCCCAGCAGAGGCCGGGGGGGGGCCAAAGCCCAGCAGAGGCCGGGGGGGGGGGCCCAAAGCCCAGCAGAGGCCGGGGGAGGCCGGGGCAAAGCCCAGCAGAGGCCGGGGGAGGCCGGGGCAAAGCCCAGCAGAGGCCGGGGGGGGGGGCCCAAAGCCCAGCAGAGGCCGGGGGGGGAAGATTTACAAATTAGATTTCACTGTGGCCACCCCCACAACACCAGCAGTCACTACTTTGCATTCGAAAGTAAAAGAAAATTGTGGACTACAATGCAAGGACATAGAATCCTGAAGCATCTATTCAGCAAAGATGAAGTCTAAATTGAAAGCAGTCTCTTGGAAGCTCCTAGGGACCCATGAAAGCCTCACTAACCTTGCAACAGAGAATCCTTTGACAGACAGCTCAAGTCAAATAATCTTGCACCACGCTACATTATTTTAATTTAAAGGTACATTCTCCTGGATGGAGGTTTTTTTTCTTGACTGGTCATGTCCATAGAGCTTTTGAATAGCAGGTATCAGACAGCAACACCACCTTGACAAATATAACTTTCTGGTTCGACCTCCAGGACAGAGTCTTCCTGCAGAACACACAAGTTCAAATTCCTTGACTGGCCCAAACTACAACTTCTATGCAATCAGGAAACTCATGGATTGCATCGTTTAGCCCACAATTTCATTAGATTTTTGTCACTCCCACTGACTTTTCAATGACAAATTTCCTCATCATTTCTCAAGGAATGGCTATTTTTTCTGCAACAATTGTCATGTATTGTCTCGCCTTAAAGAAAGCATTGTGTGCTCAACAGCAATTTGTAAATGAACACTAAAACATTGCTCCGACGGTTTGTGACGAGAAAACACACACAGAAAGCCCAAATGTACGCATTCTTTAAATACAAAAGTGGTATTCTCACAATTCAAATTTAAAGCTGTGTGTCTTCTCAACACGTGGGTCCAGCCCACTACACTATGATCTAGCTAGATTTTTTCGAATTCTACGCGTTCTTCTAAGAGAAACATGTATTGAAATAGAATGCAAGCAGCTCAAGTACGAAACATCACTGGAAACAGTCACCATTGTTATTTATTCTAAAAGAATTAACAATTGTTTCAGTGTTGTTTCCAGGGAATAACTGCTGAACAGAGGCATTGTCCTAAAACATCTACGCGTGGTGCGTTTGTAGCCACTGCAACTAAAGAGCTTTCCCCTCATTTACTGGGCCTTTAGGCAGCCATTTACATTGAATTACAGAGCAAATGGGCAAATAAATCTCATTTTATACAGTAATGATGGATCATGATTCCTTGTGAGTTAAAAAAAAAAAAATATATATATATATATATATATATATATATATTTATAGAATACATGATTGTTGCCGTTCTCTGATGCATTCATCACCACTAATCTTCGCTGTCAATTCTTTCACCTTAACAGTGCATCTTAATGAGTTTTTCACCTTTTTGGGGACAATGTAGTGGCTGTAAATGCACTACATTGCTCAAAGTTTCCACGATACCTCATTCATGTACATAATCAGAGTGGAAAATTGTACTTCGAACAGTTTAAAATCCCCAAAAGTGGTTAATACTGGGAATACCAGTAACTCCAGAGCAGAGCTAAAGAGGGATTAGGAGTTGGACCCCGAGGGTCCACTAACAGATGGAGATTATACACATGGAAGTTCATAATTATGAGTTAGATTCACCCAGGAGCAACACATTTTTCCCATTGAGTTGAATATTACAGCAACTAAAATCCCTGCATAAACCCAAACAGAACTGAAATTACCATAAGTACAGGGGAACATGATACACTAAACCAAAATCCACAATGTTAGCCTACTCCTGCTAAGGTTTTGTATATTCCATACATAAAATATTAGGTCTTCATGCAAAAGCATATTCTTTAATTGATTATGTAAATAAAAATGCAGAAAGAAATGGGAGATTGAAGTTTAGCCACATGCTTGATAACAAACTTTCAAATGATGTTTGAAGATGAAAATACAGATTCTACTGAGATGTTAGACGTGATATAATCAAGCAGTGTTCCCCAAATAACATCAATAGATTAATCACACTCACCTCAACACTTTTCATACGCTCATCACATTACTTTCCTTCATTACAAGTCAGAATTTCATGCCAGCTATTCAAAAACCATATGCCTATGAGGTGCGTTAGCGTTCCTGTAGCTTGGGCTCGATTCTAGTCTAGTGCGAACCACATATTCTCTCTACGTTACCTTCCAAAAGTCTTAATACCACTTCTATATAAAATCTATGTCAGGACCAGAGGCGAGGATTATACTTCACCTTCGTTGTATAGCAGCCACTTTGAAAACATCACATTAAAACTGTCTTTCGCATGAAATCTTGGGAAAGAACAGACCAATAGCCACGCAGCACCAGGCAAGTCCCATATCACTCCTAACTTCATCTCCTCGTCCCCTCTTTCTTTGCTTCTCGGCAGCTTTTTGTCAAGTGTCTCCTCACTACATGCTTTGGTTTATTTTGTGGTATTTGGATTGTAGAACACTGCTTAATCACTTTAGCATCCCAATCTGAACAGAGGACCCAGCGGGGCTGCATTTTAGCATTCCTCATGCAGCATAGAGTTGTTATTTGAAAGTGGCCTTAATTAAGTGCGAGTGCAACCTCGGCATGCTAGAGGGCGCGGTCGGTCCACACTGGACCGCAGAGTCCACTTGTGTGTCTCACTGACAGCCCAGCTCCATTCAAATTGGAATTTCTGCCACCTCTTGATCCTTGCCCGTAGCGCCTGGAAGGAACACCCTCCTGGGGTCTAAAGCTGATAATTCCAGCAAGTTTGAAGGTGTGGACCACCGATAAGGGTCTGTTTTACGTGTATGGCTCTCAAGCCCTGTTCTCGATTATGTGAAGTCTAGGAGGAGCTGTGTCACGTTTGCAGGGTGCAGAGCCTGCCTGCACACCACGGGAAATCCTAGACGCTTTGCCCATTAAGATCATGGGTGCATTTATCACAGAATTAAACGCTTACTAGAGTCTAGCAGCTCAGATAGTTGTTCCACAGTGCCAAAAGATGACAGCCTGCGACTGCCATAATCTGTAACGGAGCCTTCCCCGGCCACAAAAATGCACCAGACTGGGATGGAGAGGGAAATTATATGGCAAGGTATGGAGGCCAATATTATGCATACCCACTTTATTGCAAACTCACATCAGCAACTACAACAAACACTTAGAACTCAGAATAGGAATCTTAAAACATTCTATTCCATATATAATCCCTCTCTGGCAACCATCTTCCTTCTTTGTTGCTGCTCAGAGATAAGATAAATACTGTTTTTTGATCTCTTCAATAAGTACTGTAAAATGTGAGCAGAATGAGTTTTATTTAAGCAAAAATGTTGGAAAGCAAATGGTGTGTGGCATGATTTAACTGCAACATGAGTTAAGTATTTTTTCAATGTATTAGTGAGAAATTGTAATTATTTTAGCAATTACAATTAAGCAAAAGAGTAAGTTCACAGGATTAATTGAATTTAAAAATAAATGTTTATGTTTGAATGGGTCAGTTTGACTTAACTGGGGGTAGTGGTGGTGGCAGTTAATCATCGCGTGTTTCAATGTTGGTTCTTTTCAGGTGCGCAGCACAACCGGTTGGGCCAAGTGCATGCAGGACAGGACACATGAATTTTGAAGACCTCTGCTGTCAGATGCCCCTCGATTCTTCAGGTTGCTGGGCAACTATAATGGTGTCAGTTGCCCACCATAGAAGTGTCGGAGGACACAGGTGACCATTTTGACTCGGGCTCAACAAATAGTTAGAAAGACGTATGGCGGCCATATTTTGGGAACCAAAATTATGTTTTTTCTTGTCAGTTTTGATTAGTGTGAGGAGAACAGAGGCATGCTGGTTGTTGTGGTGCAGGACTGTGGCGAGTTTTGTTTTACAAAACATTGTTAAGTGAGGATTTATGGTGAATATTGTGACATTAATGCTTAAATGAGTTGCCGATTGTCAATATGCACAATGATGATATATGAGGAAAAATTGAGGATAAGGTCCAGGATTGTGTTATTAAGGCAGTGTCTGCATTGACAACTCAGTTGGGAAAGAAAATTCATGACCACATTGAATGGTTGGAAGGAAGGGAAGTTTGGAAACCAGACAGTTGGAAAACAGGAATGAGGATTAGCAGTTTTGGTCTGTAGAGGAGATCACAGGAAACGCAACTGGAGGAAGTAGTACTCATGAAGCGGCACAGAAAAGAAAGCATATTCAAGGTGAGAAGGGCTGGATGGTTAAAGGACAATACGGTCTAAAAGGAAAACAGAGGGGAAACTCAGTTGGAGTGGAGTGACAAGGCTATAACGACCGGGAAAAGGGATCACAGAATGGTAGCATGTTGTGAATCCTCCAGCAGTGGGGATATTGTGATTTCGTGTTTGTGTGCTCAAGATGAGGAAGAGGAGTTGGAGAAGAAAAGGAGTGAAGAAGGAAAAGGGTGGAGGAGAACAAGTGAAACAGGTTAAGGATCCCTTGGGAGAGGGGGGGCAGGGATTAGGTTTTTGACCTGCATTCTATACAATATTCACTATCCCTTCAGTGGGTCCCAGCATGGTATGTGGCTGAATATGTGGAGTATTGGATTAGGCGGGAAATGCCTCAGGAAGTCCGGACTAAACTTAGTTCTGAACGCTTAAGACAGTCTTTGGCCAGTAAGGTGGCATTTAAGCCAGAGCTAGTTTCAAAGATGCTGGCATTCCTGAGCAAATCAGGGAGAGATCCCAGATGTGGTCGGGACAAGGGATTAAAAGGATGTCAGGACCGACTTCTGGATACGTTTGGACCCTTAAAGATGATTGACATGTGTGAGGTGGCATATTTACAGGAGACTACAGTGGATGTTTTCGAGCAGAGACAATGGGTGCAGCGAGCAGTGTGTTTACTAGGTAACAAATCCAGCTCTGTGTGCAGAGCATAAGAAGAGCCTCTTAATGAAGATAGATCCGAAATTAGCGAAACTAGCATGTAAAGAGTCGGGTCAGGAGGCTAAACACCTACTTTATGGAGAGGAGTTTGTGAAGGAGATGGCAAAATATGCCTGGGCATTCAATTCCATTCAGAAGGTGCAGAAAGATATCAGGAAGGTTTTCGGCAGGGTCAGGAGAATGCAGAGGTAGATTCCCCAGCCATGGGTTTGGAATGACACAAACTTCTTTTTTGCGTGGAGTTACACCCAGTGGTTATCAAGGCAAAGGATATCAATCAACAGGATTCTATCCCAGAGGGGAAGAGGAAGTTTTAGGGGAGGCAGAAGGGCAAGGTAACAAGATATGTTTGGGAAAAGACCCTTTGTGTATTCCAGAAAAGTTGGAGGGCTTTCCGGTATTCATATAAACTGGAAAAAAATCCCAAATTTTCCCTCTATCGCATCTATATATGCCACTGCAAACCGCGACAAACTGATGCGGCTTAATTATGGTCGCGCCCTAGATGTCACATGATGGATTGCCCTGCCGCTCTCCTCTGCAGGACGCATCTCCCTTATAAAAATGGTTATCCTCCCTAAACTCCTTTACTTATTTCTGAACATACCATATGATCCGGGCAGACTCTTTCTCCTTGCTTCGTTCAGAGCGGATACGCCTTACCTGGGGTGGCAAACAACCTATAATGCAATGGGACATTCTCAATAAGCCATATACGCAAGGGGGGTTCGATATACCAAATTTTGAACTCTATTATACATGTGCACAAGCTCACTACGCTCACTTCTGGTTCCATCCTCCCAAGTACATGCCGCACGTAGCTACCGAACATTGGTTATCTGATCCCAGACCACTAGAGGGCGCCATATTTACCACCACGCACCGAGGACCCATCACCAATCACCAGTACGGTGAAGGCATGGCAAACCAAGGTCACGCGATCCCAGGCTCCTATGCTGTACTCTTACCTGCTTCCCCTAGTCTACCATCCGAAAATGCCTGTCCTCCGGGAGGGAGTTTTTAGGAAAACTCAAACTAAATATGGTATCATGACTGGGGACCCCTAACGACATACTTACTCTCATCCACTCGATGACGTCGACAATACACAGACCGACAATGTGGTTACCGCCTAAATTATGCACGTCCATCCACTCTTACAAACCCCACTCCCCATTTCCATTTGATAGTTTGCAATTCGTTGAAATACCTAATGTAATAGAAACTGCCAGTATATGTGATTTATTGCTACAGTCATTGTATTACCTCAGATATTCTGTAATGCTCTGCGACTCACTACTTTCCAGTCTGGCCTTAATATCTGCCTCATTGCCTTTATTATTTTGCCTAAGCCTGTATATTGAATATGATACATTGCCTGTACCTGTATTTTTTCTCTCTGAAAATACATACATAAATAAAATAAAAAATAAATAAATAAAAGAGTTTTGTCAGGAACCATGTGAAGTGTTTTGTTCTACTAAAGATGGACAATATTTCTGTGGTACGTTACGTCAACAAGTTGGGGGGGCCTCTGGCTTGGCGACAGAGTTTTGGCATTTTTGTCTGAGCAAAGACATTATGGTACAGGCACAATACATACCAGGAATGAGCAACACAATAGAGGATTGGAATTCCAGGAAGTTGAAGGATTTCAGGGATTGGATGCTGAACAGGGAGGTGTTCAGGGTGATCAACGACAGGTGGGATACATTACTAGATTTGTTTCCGAACAGGTAGAATGCGCAAATACACAGGTTCTACAGCTGGATGCCAGATCGGGAGGCAGAAGCGGTGGATGCGTTTCTGCAAGATTGGGGAGGGGTTCGCAGTTATGCTTTCCCACCGTTTGCATGAATACAGAGATTACTGTTAAAAGTGAGAAGAGAACAGGGAGAGTTAGTTTTGATAGCTCCGTTTTGGCCGCCCCAGGTATGGTATGCGGATGTCATGGAGGAATGTTGATAGATGATCCTGGTCTTCTGCCAGAGTTAGAGAACCTGCCCTGAATGAAGTGGGGGAAGAGTCACAAGTTAGTGTTGCAGGAGCAGTTGAGACAGATAGGATGGCTGATTATGGGAGAGCCTGGCAGGTGTCAGGATTATCGATAGAGGCTTCAAGACTCATCAAGGAGTCATGGGTTCCTGGAACCTCAAAGGTATACAGGTTGGCATGGAAGAGATGGGTTTGTTGGTGTGTTTCGCAGAATTTGGATCACATACCAACACCTATAGTAGAGGTGGTATATTTTTTTGACAGAGGTTTTCCTGGAAGGGAAATTTTACAGTTCCGTGAATATTAGTAAATCTGCAAGCTACAAATTGACGAATAGGTTACCAATGGGACACCATGACATGGTTAAACGGGTGTCAAAGAGTGTGCGGTTAGGGTACCGCCAGGTCCGAAGTATACTTCTTTGTGGTATGTGGACCTTGTTTTGAGATAATTGGATAGTTGGGACGGAGAGTGAAATCTTTTATGCAAGTTAGTATTGCTTCTTTGACTGATCTCATTTTGGAGGGTGTAAGATGTTACGGCATTAGAATCAGCAACTCAAAAAGGTATATACCAGAGTGCGTGTGCTTGAATATTAAAAGGAGAACTAAGACTGTCTCAGGCAATTTCTTATCAAAATCTAGATGAACGCAGAAAACTGTGTGGTGAGAGGTTTATGAGAATTCGAGAGAAGAACAGAGGTTGAGAAGTAATCAAGAGAGACGGGTAATAATAATTTCATTTATGTATCCTTATAAAGCTGTGTCCACTCCCACGTGAGCACGTTGGGTTAAGGAAGTTATGAAAAGGGCAGGAGAAGATCTTGCAAGGTTTGGAGCACATTCTGCAAGGAGGGCTATGGAATCCAACAGGAGGTGGTTAACCAACTATTTTAGCTGCAGTGGATTGGTTAACAGAGTCGATGTTTAAGAAATGTTACTTTAAGCCAGTAGTGTGTGCTATGAGGAATATTATGGCAAGCCTTTAAACATGCATAATATTGGCCTTAGTGCCTCGCCATAAAATACAGATTTTTCCACAGCAGGCGTAGGTAGAAAATCATGATTTTATTAAAGACACGGAGGAGGATATTATCCCACCCTGTGTTGTACCCACCCTATAATTTATTTTTATATGATTTCAGGAGGAGGTGATTACAGTAATGGAGTTATGACGTTCAGAGCAGAAGAGGTGCTGTTCCAGATTGCGATGTTCGGGATTCGATGTTCAAGCATTAAGTTAATTAGGGATCTTGTGTACAAAGCAAAAGAAGGAAGATGGCTGTCAGACAGGAGATTATCTAAATAGAATGGTTTAAGATTCCTATTCTAAGTTCTACTTGTTTTTTTGTAGTTGCTCCTGTTCGTGTGCAATAAAGAGGACATGCATAGTATGACCCTCCATGTCTTTAATACAATCATGATCTCCTACCCACCCCTGCTTTGGAAAATCTAAATCCTCCCTACTTCATCGTCAATATAGAATTTTGCGAAGTGGTAGATGAGTCTAAACATCAGGCAATTGCCTAAGTCATTGCGCCGCTAGCGTGGAAACTTCTTATAATGGCTTTCCGACAGTCTTACTCTCCTAATCTGATGGACAACTCATCCCTCATGCAAGTTTACCCTCAGCAGGCGGCCATACCATGTCCAAATCCCCACATGGTGGGGGCGAATCGCAAACACGTTTAGGGAGTGGAGATGGATGTTTGATAACCACAAAAGGGCGTTTCTGTCCTAGCTCTTACTCTCAGACTTCAGAGTTCCATTCCATGACCCTTTGAAGAGAGGATTTAAGTAGAACAGTAGAATGCAGAATTGTGGGGAGAATGCTTGGAAAGGAACTCATCTCATGAAATTCCTACATCCTTCCGAGGGCTTCTCCAGGGGCTAATACAACTCAGTCCATAAAGGCACCTTTGCCTCTCCTCAAAGGGGACGATTTCCAAGCAGAGGATTCTCACTGGAATTGCTCTGACATGCTAAATCCAGAAGAGTTGATGCACCCTTGCTCCTCTGAATGGCCTCCAGCACATTGCCGGCTGGTACGGGACGGTGGCGGGGGAGGTTAGGAAATAAATAAAGAATAAACCTTACCTGCTGGTCGCTGTCGCAAGCTGCCGCCTCTCCTTCCAGGAACCAGAATCAGGAAGCACCCAGGTTTTCAGACTCCCCTAGCCAATCACGATGTTGCTGATAGCAGCATTGTGATTAGTCGGAGTGACGGTTTCTGTGCTCAGAGAGGGAGTGGAACCCTGGGACCAAGGCAGTCAACCAAAACACTCATGCGCACCTTAGGTGCAGCATCAGCCACTCCTCCCTGTGAAGCGAGAAGCCCAGCCCTGCCACGCCCCAACCTGGTGGCAACTGTAAAAATAAAATTATAATCACTTCTCTTATGATCCATTTTATGTTTTTCCATTGCACTGCTTTAAAGCAGTATGGCGATGCTCCGCCTCTGCTCCAGCAACCAAAGTAGCAACATACGTTGCTCTCGACTTGGTCAATGGCAAGACCAATCTAAATTTGGAGGCTTCTACCCTTCCAGAGGGCCTTGCCACAAAGACAGTAGAGAAGGGTCCCGAGACAACTCCCATAACAATGGCTCAGGTAAGTGTGCTCCATTCTTCGCAACTAAGAGTGGGAGGATGCTTGGCTCAATTTGCAGAAAGTTGGGGACATCTCATGTCAGATACATGGGTCCTCCAGACAATTATGAGTTTCCATATTCCATAAAGAAGATTTCTAGGGTTTGCCATAGGTTACTACCCGGCTACCCTGAGCCTCCTAACAAATAAAGTGGTGAAAAATCAGACAAGAGCTCCGCAAAACACTCTAGAAAGAACTGACCTCTTTGAGGCAGGAAGACAACCTTGTGAGCCTCCTTTCCTCATCGATTCAAGCCATCTTTCAAAGCACACTCCATTACCGGCACTTCAACGCATGAAGGCACAACATTTTCAGTAGGGGTGGGACATACTCAGAGTGGGTTCTTCTGACAGAGGAAGCGAAGGAAGAGATGAGATGGTAGCTCACACACATGAGGTGCGGAACGGACGAACAATCTTTGGTTGGCACAAAGAACTAATTATCGAGACGGATGCCAACAAAGAAGGTTGGGGAGCTTGTTGCGGCGAGTTGTCCACAGGAGGAAAGTGGTTCTCTCAAGAACGACAGTTAAACATCAACGGTCTCAAACTCCTAGCGGGTTGTTTTGTTGTAAGCTGCTGGACCAAATAGAAAAAACAATGCTGAGTGATTCTGAAGATGGACAATGTGTCAGCAGTCCGGTCGGGACGCGTTTGAAGGCACTGTCGGATTTGGTCAAGAGTTTTTGGTACATTTGCCTAGACCACAACATCTCCTTAATTGCAGAACATCTCGCTGGCAAAGCCAATGAAGTGGTGGACTGGAATTCCAGATATCTCAAGAACTCGAACCGCTGGAAACTGTATCCCTTGATTTTCAAAGCCATCGACAAGAGGTTGGGTCCCTTCTCGGTGGATCGGTTTGCGTCACAGCTGGATCATCAACTGGAGAGTTTCTTCAGCTGGAGACCAATCCCCTACTGGGGGTGACGCACACTTTTCTCCAAGATTTGAGCCAGGAGAGCTTTTGCGCCCTGCCCCCGTTCGATGATCATGAGATTGTCAGCCCAAGTGATGCGACAAGTGGGGGAACTAGTGGAGATAACCCAGAGTTGGAGGTCGCAAGCCTGGTATCCAGTTCTTCTGGAATTCTCCAGGTCTTTCTCCCCCTAGTCCAAGATCTTCTCCTGGATCCCCAGGAGAACCTGCATTCTCTGGTATCTGTGGGACATCGTTCTCCTATGACATGGAATATTACCGGGAACAATGGAAGGTCCCAGGACTTTCACAACAGACTCAATGCCTCTTATCAAAGGCATGGGCAGAAGGTACCAACAAGAGATCGCTCAGCATGGTCGAAATGGGTGGGTTGGAGTCTCCAGAGGGACTTGGAGACCATTGGGTCTGGAGTCATTTCAGTACTGAATTTCTTGTCCTCTCGTCTCCAAAGGCATGGACTATAGGTCTGTGGACATATTCTATACAGCTATTTCTGCGGGACATCACCCCAATGATGGCTACCAAGTCGGGGAGCACCCCTTAGTTTGAAAACTGATGAGGGGCATACGTCTCTCCCTTCCTCCAGAAGGAAGGTATTTAGCTCTATGGGACAGGAATTTAATCCTCAACCTTTTCATCTCTTGGAAAAGTAATGAATACCTTTCTAGGAAAGAGATGTCAGGGAAATTGGCTATGCTACTGTGCCTCAACTGCAGGAGGGTTTCAGATGGTAAAGCACTGGACATTACAGGTACAGTATTTACCACAGAGGTTGTTACTTTCCATTTGTCTAGACATATGAAGCATAACTCAAGACTGGTCTCTTACTCGGCATTTGATGATCATCCTAAGTTGTTATAATGTGCATTAAAGCTTGCGAGGCCATGACGAAGGCATTCACGTCTCCCGGGGAACGTCAACTTCTCATTGCTTTGCGGAAACCGTTCTGTGTGGTCTCCTCGCCTTTAAGCTTTTATTCTACAAGAAATTTCCCCTGTGGATGCGAAACCAAACAGGGGGTTGGCTTGTCTTGTAGGTCTGCTTAGAAGGCAAATTCTCATCAGTATCGAGTACACGAAATTCCTCTCAGGAGAGCCTTCTAGAGAGAGTTTGTGCCTGAAGGCCAGGAAATGGATATTTCTACGCCAGGCAAACAAAGCACTACCAGCAAATGAAGACAAATAACCTTTATGACCTTCCTGAGTGCCACTGCAGCACTCCCGGCAGTCCTATTGTTGGCTGCATTTCTTAAGGTTATATTAGGTCTATGTTGTTTGTCAATATGTTAAGTATCATGTGACGTTAAAATATTTAGGTTACGTTATACTTTGACAAGCAATGTTGTGCTCATTTCCTCACATGCAACACAGAGGAGAAATGCAAGTCAGACTAGGAGGTTCATGCTTTAGTGTGGCACGGACATGGTCACCCTCTCAACATGAAAAAACTCAACATTTCAGTACCGTGGTCCTCTGAAATGCCTCCATAAATCCCAACACAACCCAGTGACACCAACTAAAACAAAACATTTGAATTGAAAGACGTTTTCAGAACTTTCTTTTGTCCTACAGTGCAAGTGAATAAAACCATTGCCAATGAATGGTGATGAAAAGGTTTGTTGTGGCCCAACAGGTTTACTTAACTTTCGTTTCTTGGACTTGCTTCGCCTAATGCATCCGTGTAATTCCAAGCCCACCAACACAGTCTTCGAACACTTGGCTGAACTCACTGAGAAAAGGCTTGCTTGGAACATGTTGGACACCAGACCCACTCATATCAGCCTCTCGCTCTGTGTTGGAGGCCTCAGATACGCAGGGTAGGTGGTCTTATTAGCGTGGATTTTGGAAATCATTTAAATTGTTAGTTCAAGGTCAGTATTTGTTTCTAATCACTTTTTGCACAGTTCTTCAGTTGTAATAAACTGCACTTTCTCGTTAGCCCTTGCAGTTAACAATGTGCATCTAGTTCAATAAAGACGAGACACTCTGTACTTTCATGAATGAGATACACGTGGTTACGTTTTATGAAAGCTTTTGAGAGACCTGAAGGACTTCTGTGCAGTTATCTTGAGACGCATATAGCACTTACTTCCCCTGACAAGGCATGCAAGAGCTTGGAGTGATTCATTCAATCCAGTAGCATCTGAAAATAATGTTCTGCAATTCATAAACTTACACACAAGTGGTCCAAAGTTGCTTTTAGTGCAACAGACGACAGTTTGTTCAAACTGATAATGCCAAGTTAGGCTGTTCATTTTCTAACTTCATAAGTATACATTTTACCATTTCCGAGGCTTCAGGCCTTTTTAATAAAGAACCGCATAGATACATTACATGCCAGTGCTTATTTTCTCCATCAAAGAAAAACACAGACTGGTGTGAATCTTTAATTTACAGCCCTTGCTATAAATTTAACATTTGAAGCATATTTATTTGCAGAGAGCAGCAATGTGCTCGCTTTGTGAGTATACTAAGATTTTACACAAGGCAAAACAGTGGATATACTTTTTACGGTCTGGCATACCAGACATTGCAAACTGACTAGATTGCAAATGGCCTATTGTGAAATTATAGTGGGCTTACAGCCCATCCATTGCTTACAATGCGTACGTTTTTTTGTCACACAAAAGGTGATGGAAGGAATGTTTGCAATTTGTCTAACCCGTGGCAAATGCTCAGGGCAGCATTCTAACCCCAGTGTGACTCAAGCTTGCACTTCTGTATTTGCCAAACCCATTACCTCTTATAAGTAAGACTACACTGCTAATACCCATGCTCCAGCTGTTCAGTGTGAAACGCAAGCTTAAACTGCCTGTCATTAACAACTATGATGTGACAGATGTTTTAAACTAGTAGATCATAATGAATTAGGGACGCCTACTGCTCGTACTGTAATATGTTTTTGGTTGAGACTGGGAGCAGCGTTTGCAGCTGTATTTGTTATTTGTATAATTAATGCTGCAAGATGTGTACGTTTAACTTTTTAAATAGGTTCTTCTGACCAAGTCAGTAAAATATTTGTATTGCTGGGAGTTTAAAGCTGGAGCTTGTGTGATCTGCTTAACTTTGGAAAATGCAGAATGTGAAAATCCTCCAAAAACCAATATGGCGTATCCAACTTGCTTGAAGCACCATACAATGATATTCTACGAATGACCCCTCAGTAGTATCCATAAAACCTACAGCGTTTGCACAGTGGGTTTTAAAACGGTGTGCACGATGCACCTTTTGTGCAGCTTTTCTCAAGAAGAAACACAAACCCCTCGGACTTGAAGGGATCAGGCACTCAATATGCTCACTTGAATGGTGCAGTTCAGGATGGGGATTCAACTCCATCACTTTCAAATTTCACCAGCCACACTGTATGTGAAGGATATGTATTGATTTGAGGTACCAGAATCGATTCCTGATCACGTAGTATTGATAATCGATATGTTAGGATTAGCATGGTGTCACTAAACTCACACTGTAGACATGCATAATTAGTATTTACGGTATTTACTTTCACTTAGCTTCATGCCACGTTACGCTATATGAATACCATACTATGGCCTTCTTTAATATCGTACATGCACAGGCCTTATTCTCCCTTAGCTCTAAAAGCCCTGCTCCTGGGAAAGAAACCAACTGTTGCAGAAACTGCTGTTTCAGCTCGGTAGGCTCGGCAAGGTCGTAGTTAGCCGAGGAAGGGCCGATAAGCACATTCCGGGAGGGGTGCAGGGTGGTTTGTCTCTGAGAAGACAGAAGGGAGTCACCCGTCTGACCTTGCTGCCTGAGCGAAATCAGGAGCTCTTTGTGTGCCTTATATGGGTTTTCCTATTACTGTACTAGCTTGTACCAATTTGTATTTTTCCATGTTAGGCCATGCCGGTGCCAACGCAATTGTATATATGTGATGTGCTGACAATGTGCCAGCAGTCTTCTTGGCGGACCTTTTGGGTTAGGTCGCAAGGAGCTCCTCTGGCAGAGTTTTGTGTTTGTCTAATAAACGCTTGAACCTTCTACACTGCCGACCGACTGCTTATTGGTAATGGTAAGGGGATTTGGTAATGTAATGATTATTGTTGGGAGGGGATCATATAATTTTCGGTACTTCAGTTGGCGACTCCGCCGGGACTCCGCGTTGGGGTCGTCCCTGTGTAGCCACAGGCGACATCGAAAGGGGTCCTCTTGATCGGGAGAGTTGCAGACCAGACACATAAGAAATTGGGGTTTTGCTCTGCCCTCCCGGTCCGGAGGGCTTCAGCTGCTAGTAACCCCACGCCGGAGTCCTTCGGGTGCAACCCGAGAACCTGCAGCGCTGATACTGGGCAAACGTCGGCAGTGAAGAACGTTCCGGCAAACCTGCGTGCACCAGGTGAGTGTTGTGTCTCGTTATATGTTAAATTGCATATGCAGATTTAAATAGCGGGATTTAAGCATTTGGTGGCCCATGGTCATGGAGGAACTCTGACTTTGCATTAGTTGTCACAGAGAGGATCTGGTCGGAGGTTCGACGGGGGCAGTGTGGAACTGCACGTGCGAACGCTCTGGGTACACTAGAGATAAGGATTATACGCCTAGGGGAACTGCGGTTCCTGCTCGGCCGGACTGTTCTCGGGAAAGCCGATGGTTGAGATTGGGTAGCACCCAGACAAATCTGGAGCGGCGCTGAAACGCGGGCTTAACCAGAACAGTTCGGGAGGTGAACCATGAATGCTGTCGGATGGCCTGTAGACCGGTCTGTGGTTTAAAACCTGTGTAACTATCTTTAGGCAGTCTGAGGACGAGACTGTTGTTGGACGTGTTTTTGCAGCCTTTTGAATAAATTAGCAGAAGAGTTCTCCACAAGTGGGAGCCGACGGGCTCCACTTTTTGATTGCAATTGCTGGAATTTATATGTTACGTTTTACGTTTGTCTGATGTATAAGGAAAGTACGGATGTGAGGATGATGGGTGTCATGGCCATGAGAATGAAAGTACAAGGATAACGTGATATTTAAGTTCGTTGAATTTGTACTAACGGAGAAATTCCTTTTCAGCCAGAAACGAGATAATACGATATGCCGTGCCTTAGCAAATTGTGTTTTGGTTGTGTCCGTAGCGACGAGGGGAGGTTAGACGAGAGTCAGCCGAACCCACCAGAAGGGACACCTAGCCACTTTATGTATTGTAAGCATGGTATTGGCCCCCTCATCTTTAACTCTTTGTGGCATAAATACACTAAGGACAATATAGAATTGCAATGGCCAAAAACCGGGTCTTTCGATGAACAAAAACTGGCATATTTACAAGAACGTCTTTTTATTAAACGCAGCCGGCAGTCGATGTTCGACACCCTTAACAAATGGCAGAAAGAAGCAAAGTGACGACGCATTCGATCTGAAAAATTAATGAAGATAGAGCAGGGACAGACTATTACCCAGAAGGCTATCGCATATGATAATAATAAGGTAGAACAAAATATTGAAATTGCAGACAGGCGGTTTAAACTTCAGGTAGACCAATGTTATGTAGCCAGAGAAGGGGCGGAAGATGAGATTGAGGAATTGTTAAATGCAAGGCCTCCCCCACCATATGCCCCGGAGCGTATATACCCTGCAATACCTGTCCAGCCAGAAGTTAGACCACGGGCATCTGCGCCCGAGGAACGGGGCTCCGTTACCCATGAACAAGATAACGGTGTTTCCTCTCCTCAAGGTGGGGCCTTGGTTACGCTTGTCCCAGAGTCTACACAACTGATCACATCCCCTCAGACGCACTTGAGTCTCCCTATGCCGGAGATATCCTCCCCTCGTGTTTGTATTACACCCAGGGGGTTTGACCCGACCCCGAGGGGAGCTGTAGGGGGCCTAGATAGCAAGCGTTTGTTCACTAGAGCATCTGTAGAATATGGCGAAAAAGAAGCATTAGGAGACCAGGCTATCAAGTGGGTACGGAATGAAGTATATACCCTGATTGACATATGGAGTACTGTGAAGGATTTAGAGCCGGTCATGCAACAACATGTGCTATACGAGATGTCCAATTCGCTCATTGGGTCTTGGGAAATAAACTTTAGGGACGGGACAGCCCCCCAGATCCTGTATACTATCAGAGATTGGGCCCATAAATTTAGCCTAACACCGGAAGAAGTATTTAAGAATGTAGACACTTTGGTACAATATCGCGACAGATTATTCTTGAAAAGTCCACAGTGGACTACGCAACACCCTATGCGAGAAGTACATCCAATCTATCATCCCGAAATCCCCGAACAACGAGATGGTAATCAGGCGATCATACGACAAGGGGTGGCGGCTCGGTTCCAGGAACAGTGGGTTTATACCCCATGGAAAAGAAGTGAAGTACTGGCGTTGAAATCTCAGCTGCCAGATCCCCGAAAGAATCCTACTGCGTACTACAAAGAATTGACCGAAGCAGCTGCGTCCGCTGTAATGACTTTAGCCGATGTTGAATTGTTCTTCGGACTACTAGTACCGGTTGATATATGGCGACAGGTGCACGATTCTAATCATGCTGAATTTGGTGGCACGTGGGAGGAGTTAAGGGGCTGGGACCAGGATCGCAAACCAGGGGACAAACCGAGAGTGGAAATAACTTCTCTTCCAGCGAAAATAATAACTTTTATGCATACTCTGATCCCACCCCGAAAAGTCGATTGGGATAAACTGTCCGCCTGTAGACAAAAGAAGGACGAAAGTGTGTCCGACTTCTTTACCAGGTTCGAAGAGGTCTTTATTGATTTTAGTGGGCAAGATTTGGCCACAGAAGGGGGCACAAGGTTGTTCGTTAACAGGTTCGTTACGAACCTGGCTCCGGAAATTTCAGCACGACTGGAGGCGGCAGAGAGTACCTGGACTACCTCTTCCCCGTCTGTAATCCTCAGCATGGCCCAGTACTACGAGCATAGAGAAAATGAAAATAAGGATAAGGTGGATAAAAAGGTTAAGGATCTAAAGACTCGAGTACTGTTACAGCAAGTGGTTCGAGGGCAAGGAGGAGGTAGAGGTGGTCGGGGCCCAATGACGAGAGGGGCGGGGACAGGAAGGGGTTCAGGAGGAGCCCCGTCAATCGGCATCAACCAGTGTTCCTATTGTAAAGAGGAGGGACACTGGAAGGCTCAGTGTCCATACTTGGCCGCCCAGAACGCAGCGATTCGCGGACGAGGTAGAGGACGAGGGGGCCCCGACCGAGGTGATATGCATAGAGACGAGCACAGAGACGTTCAACAAGACAGGTCAGAAAGGAATCATTTTGATAACCCCCAACGCAGACAATACTACCATGGTGACTATGCCGAAGGGAATGATGATGAATATGCCCCAGCATAGGATAGCCAGGGACAGAGGGGGGGCCATGTGTCAATTCTGGTCAATCAGAGGGGACCCTACATCAGAGGGGAAGTGTTGGGGACATCTGAAAATTTTCTAATTGACACAGGAGCAATGAACAGTTCCGTTGCTCGATCATTGGTTCCAGGGGCAGCTCTGTCCGGGCAAAACAATGTTTCGGTGGGTTTTTCCGGAGTCCCCGTTGTAAGCCCCATCTCTAAACCTATTCCCTTTACGATTGGTCCAGCCACTATGGACACTCCTTTCTTATTGACATCGAATTGTGGAGAGAATTTGTTGGGATTGGATATGCTGAAAAGATTGAATGCTACTATACATTGTTCTGCGGATGGGGTCTATTTAACTATACGTCCCTCTGTAACACCTGTTAAACAATGTTTTACGAAAAATGAACGACTCCCACCGGAGTTCGATGGCGTCCCAACCTCCCTTTGGGCGATAGGGGACGCAGATGTGGGTGAACTGGACATACCCCCAGTTCACATCACGTTGAAGCAAGGCGCTAAACTACCACGCATCCCACAGTACAAAATAGCACCGGCGGGGGAACGGGCTTTATTGCACATCATCCAGGAACTGATTGACAAAGGGGTTGTAGAAGAAACAAACGCCAATATTTGCAATAGCCCGATCCTCCCGATTTTGAAGAGGAACCATGACCAAGGGGAGATGGGTGCTGCCTATCGTTTTGTGATTGATTTGCGAGCCGTTAACAAAATTGTGGTGCCACAGTATCCTGTGGTGACCGATATCACTACCATTCTCACCATGATCCCTCCGACTGCACAGTACTTTTCGGTCATTGACCTGAAAAATGCTTTCTTCAGCATTCCTATCCACCCTGATAGCAGACAGATCTTCGGATTTTCAATATCCGGACGCAGTTTCCGCTTCTGTCGCGCTCCTCAAGGCTACACTGAAAGTCCGAGTATATATAGCCAGGCTCTGAAGGCTCTGTTGGATGACTTAGAATTGCCGGATGGCAATGTCCTCTTGCAATATGTAGATGACTTACTCATTGCATCTGACACAGAGGATGGATGTAAAAAAGCTACGGTTAAATTGTTGCACCATTTGGCTGTCAAGGGGAACAAGGTATCCTTATCTAAATTTCAGTATTGTCGAAAGGAGGTGACCTACTTAGGTCATCTCTTATCGAAGGAGGGTAGACGACTAACACCTGAACGTATTGCTACCATTTCTAACATGTCTGTACCTTGCACGCAGCGTGAAGTCCGCGCTTTTCTTGGCATCACATCTTACTGTCGCCAATGGATACCTAATTTTTCACTTCTGGCTAAACCTTTGTTGCATTTGACTACCAAAGATGTGCATGAACCCCTACCCTGGACGGATGAATGTCAGCTCTCTTTTGACTCTCTAAAAACTGCTTTATGCTCTGCCCCTGTTCTGGGTACTCCAGATTATCGTAAACCTTTTGTACTATATGTACACGAGGTCGACGGTTGTTCATTATCTGTTTTAACGCAGGCCTTTGGAGGTAAGCAAAGACCGTGCGCCTATTTATCAGCAACCTTGGATAATGTTGCAAGAGCACTTCCTAGCTGTCTGAGGGCTACGGCTGCAGTAGCAGTGGCCATCCGACAATCAGAAGGACTCGTTTTAAATTCCAATTTGACTGTAATGGTGCCGCATGCAGTAGACACCTTGCTAAATAAAACAAAAACGCAGCATCTTACGAGTGCACGCCTTACTGGGTATGAGCTGACCTTATTTGCACCACATATTACGATTACTCGATGTGCAACACTGAACCCAGCCACATTGTTACCACTCCATACGAGTGAACAGGACACTAATTTACATGATTGCATATATCGCACAGAGGAAGAGACCAAGGGTAGAATTGACCTCACAGACACACCCTTAGATCAACCCCAGGGAGAGCTATATGTGGATGGTTCCTGTTTCAAACTAACAGATGGCACAACGACAGCTGCATATGCGATCACGACCCTGAAAACAGTTGTTGAAACACTTAGACTACCCCACCGATCAGCCCAAGCCGCTGAACTTATGGCCTTGTTACGAGCCTGTGAGCTGAGTGAGGGACTAGAGGTCAACATTTACACGGACAGCCAATACGCCTTTGGCGTAGCCCATAGTTTTGGGCGGCTGTGGAAAGAAAGGGGCTTCCTTACTTCACACGGTCAGAGAATACAGAATGGGCAGCTGGTTTTGAGGTTGTTGGATGCTCTCACTCTCCCCAAGAAAGTGGCTATTATCAAATGCAGTGCTCACAAAGCGATTGTGGATGAGGTAGGAGAAGGCAATGCTTTTGCAGACCAGGTGGCCAAGCAGACAGCACAGTCGCTGATGTCACCCATGTACGTCCATTCCTCTACTAGATGGGTGGGGGGGAGACTGTGGATTATTTGATAATACTATGGAAAGTGTGAGAATACTACAGAAGGAAGCCACCTCAGCGGAACTAGAGAAATGGGAACAAGAGATAGGGAGATTGGATGAAAATAATTGTTGGATCGACTTGACTGAAAAGCAAAGATGGCTACTGCCCAATGCATTAGTACAGGCTGTGGTAACAATGGCACACGGACCAGCACACATAGGAGCGAAAGGTATCTGTGGGATCTTAGATCCAGTTTGGAATAATCCGAATATCCAACGGACGGCTGTCCGTTTGGTTCAATATTGCATGGTCTGCTTGCAGCATAATCCAGGAAAAGGAGAAACTGTTTTGGCCGGGAATTTCGCACCACCTGCATTGCCTTTTGAAGTGCTCCAAATGGATTATATTCATATGGACCGCGTCAATAATCTCAAATATGTACTGGTTGTAGTCTGTGCATTTAGCAAATGGGTTGAGGCATACCATACTAAGGAGAACACAGCATTGGCAACTGCAAAAGCCCTCCTGAAAGAGTTTGTGCCTCGCTTCGGATTGCCTCGCTTGATCTGGTCGGACAACGGGCAACATTTCCATGGGGCCCTTGTGCGGCATATCTGCGAGGGCTTACACATACAACAAAAATTCCATGCTGCCCGACACCCCCAATCAGCAGGGCTCGTGGAGAAGTACAATGGCATTCTAAAATTGAAAATGGCAAAAATAAAGGAGAGTACGGGGTTGAACTGGCCTGACACTTTACCTCTAGCCCTTATGTCTTTACGTGTCACCCCGCACTCACGTTCGGGTCTCTCTCCATATGAGATACTGTTTGGGAGACCTGCTAACGTGTGGGGGGTACCTCGACCTCGTTCTTTTGCAGATATTGAATATCCTATGTTGATTGATTACCTGTATGCTTTGACTAAAGACCTTCGTTCTGTTCATCAGCAGGTAGCTTCTGTACTGCAGCCACTGCCAGAGGGCCCCGGTCATCGTTTACAGCCCGGACAGTGGGTCCTGGTCAAAAAGTTCGAGCGGGACACCAGCTTGGCTCCTAGATGGTCTGAGCCACGGCAGATTTTGTTGGCCACCCGGACGGCGGTTAAAGTGGATGGCCGCAAACATTGGATACATGTTTCGCATCTGAAACGGCTACCACTTCCACTCCCTGGTGAGCGGTCACGTCCAGGGGAAATTCTAACACAGGAAACTGAAAGAGCTGATGCATTTGTGCCCTTTTCTGACGCCTGCGAGATTGAGCGGAGGCTACAGGAAGGATCGGCGAGATCAGATGACTTGGTCTCCACTGAAGTTGCAAGTGAGCGTGCAATAGCGTTGAATTCTGTTTCAAGTACCCCAGACGACCAAACATCACCAGTACGGAAAGCCCCGGGTGTGCTCTTTTCTGACCCTGAAGTGTTGGGTCGTGAGCGATACAATCTTCGGCCCAGAAGGCCGACACACGGCGCCTCAGACCACATTGTCAGGAGATAGGGAAGGACTTCATTGCATAAGATAGGGTTTGCTAGACTACCGGTCTGAGCGCTGAGCAAGACACTGGACTGAACTCGTTGAGAGCTGGAACTTTTCAATCATTGTGCTCTGTTCAGAAAGAAGATTCTGTTCAAATGGATATGGCTTCTACCTTGGAATAGGGATACGAGTCTGCCTGTGAGACTCTGACGGACGCAGGAACGAAGAAACCCTCTGGCAGGTCGGACTGCTAGGCCTATTTCTGGACTTTTAGCTAGCAATGTACCCTTTTGGTCGTGTAATCCTAGAAGAAGAGTTTCCTATCGCGCCTAGACGCATACCTTTTTATGAGCCAATGTTTTCCACATGGACCACGAAGGTCAAAATAGCTTTTGTTGTAACTATAACTGTTATAGTAGCTGTGTTCATGAGTCTGTTTGTATACCTAGAACATAAATACCCATTACAAAGGTTTTTGCCCACTACTGCCGCACCTCCCGAACATTTCCTGTTTACCCTAGCGCCCCACAAAGAAAGGCATCGCCAAAAATATGCTAAAAATGTATTCATAGAAATGTTGCATCAGACGCACAATGTTACTAACGCCACGGATTGTTGGGTTTGTGGACTCCTGCCTACTGTAGTGCGCAATCATGATCTATTTCTCTCCCGCCCTCTGTCTTATCTAGGTAGTTGTGAAGCATGGTACAAACTGTTTCTGGCGATATACCGGCATGGGAGTGAGCATTTCAGGGATCTAGATGTCAATGAGCATAATATTATTCTTGATTATGTTCGAACACACTATGCTTATAATAGAACAGGACATGGGGATAAGGTGATAATTGACCCACAAGGTTGTATACAGCTGTACTTAGCGGCAATGAACAAAACGTGGTTACAAGATGAACTGTATGATTTTAAAGACTTTAATGCCACTCAATACTTTCAGATTTTCATCGAACGAAATGTTACCAGAGACCGCACTGTCCCCATCCCTATTTTGAATGTTTCTGCAGGATTTTGTGTGCAAGGGATAGGTAAGGTACAAATGGGGAATAGCATCTGCAATTATACCTATCGACTGCGAAAACGTATTAGCCCTCCTTTGATTACTCCCCACAATGTGTACTTCGTGTGTGGGGAACATGCATACACTTGGCTACCACGAAACTGGGGGGGACGCTGTTATCTGTCCTTTCTGTTTCCCCCTGTTTATGTGGCTCCCTCCAACTATCATAAAACGCATCAGTTATACCCGATGCGGTCGTATCATGGGAATACAGCCGCTCCAATCACAAGCACACCGATAGCAAGCTTCACCGAGGTGACCTCGAGCCATTCCCGTAGTACACTCTTACACAGAGCACGTAGACAGCTCGATATGACTGAAGTTGATCAGACAGATACTTCATTGCAGCAATTTACGGATTTCAGCAAGGGTCTAGTACCCTTTTGGGGGCCTATTTTCAATAGTAGGGAAATTAGGAGACTGTCTAGAATAGTGGAGAATGTCATTAATATCACTACTGATATTCTAACAAACCTAACGGTGGAAATTCAGGCTACTCGCCTTGTAGCGCTTCAAAATCGAATGGTTCTAGACGTTATCTTAGCTGATCGGGGTGGGGCATGCCGCGTCATCGGCAGTTCTTGTTGTGTATATATTCCTGACTCCGCCCCCTCCGTCCATCTAGCCATCCAGAAACTGCATCGCATTGCCTCCGAAATGCATGTTGACAATGGGTCTTGGTCCTTGTCAGGTTGGTTTTGGGGACTTCTGGCCACATGGGGATGGAAGATAATGTTAATTTTAGGAGGAGCTGCTGCCATCATTTTTACGTGCTGTGTCTTGATGCACTGTGGTCCAGCCTGCTGTTCTTACTGTGCTTCCCGTATCACCACTCTGTGTGTCCCATCCCCTATCGCTGTTAAAGCCCAAATGCTGCAGAAAGAGGTACATGATATGATGGTCATCGATGAAGAAATATTCGAAGAGTAGACGTCTGTTGTCATTTAGCGCCACCACGCTAAAAGGAGGGTTTGAGGTACCAGAATCGATTCCTGATCACGTAGTATTGATAATCGATATGTTAGGATTAGCATGGTGTCACTAAACTCACACTGTAGACATGCATAATTAGTATTTACGGTATTTACTTTCACTTAGCTTCATGCCACGTTACGCTATATGAATACCATACTATGGCCTTCTTTAATATCGTACATGCACAGGCCTTATTCTCCCTTAGCTCTAAAAGCCCTGCTCCTGGGAAAGAAACCAACTGTTGCAGAAACTGCTGTTTCAGCTCGGTAGGCTCGGCAAGGTCGTAGTTAGCCGAGGAAGGGCCGATAAGCACATTCCGGGAGGGGTGCAGGGTGGTTTGTCTCTGAGAAGACAGAAGGGAGTCACCCGTCTGACCTTGCTGCCTGAGCGAAATCAGGAGCTCTTTGTGTGCCTTATATGGGTTTTCCTATTACTGTACTAGCTTGTACCAATTTGTATTTTTCCATGTTAGGCCATGCCGGTGCCAACGCAATTGTATATATGTGATGTGCTGACAATGTGCCAGCAGTCTTCTTGGCGGACCTTTTGGGTTAGGTCGCAAGGAGCTCCTCTGGCAGAGTTTTGTGTTTGTCTAATAAACGCTTGAACCTTCTACACTGCCGACCGACTGCTTATTGGTAATGGTAAGGGGATTTGGTAATGTAATGATTATTGTTGGGAGGGGATCATATAATTTTCGGTACTTCAGATTTTTAGGACATAATTTGATATGAATTCTAGCGCCCTGGTATGAGACTATGTGACAAAGGGAAACGTAATAAAGATGTTTTTAAAAGACAGAATACCTGGTAATCTGTATATGTTTTGCTGAAAATACGTAGGGTCAGAAAAGTTAAATTGTATTAACGAAGAAAATGAAATCAATATATTTCTTCACCTGAGGGTTGAGAATAAATTTAAAACAAAAAAAAGGTTTTAGCCTATATAACATATTAAATAATTAAAGGGGTTATAATTTTCTAAATTAAAGACATTTTAACAACATTAACTCTCGTTTTAACAGACCAACCAAAATTAAATGAGTTGACAAAGTTCAGATTCTGCCAAATGTGGCAAATGAATGAGTCTTCTGCAGCCTAAGATTAGACAATAACTACAAACATACTAAATTGCATCAGATTGCACCAAACTAATCAGCCAAGTTCACCTTGCGTTATATAATAGGAAATTATAATAACTGCTTTACCCTTTTATGGGTTACATAGTAATTTAATTATGTGACCATGCAGAAGATAACTGCTCAGATATCTTTACAATACAAAAGCGTACAGGAAATTACTCTTTATTTTAGCTGCATTATAATTACATAAGAAATTACTGTTATTAGTAGACCCTCTACTGGAGTCTAGAAGATTGCCTTTATAGATTTACACTGCTCTACCCTCCATTACATCACAGAAGGTGACAACTCTCATTGCCTTCTGCTGCTCATTAGACTATGGAAAGAAGCAACTCTGAAGACACAAACAGCCTGGCAGAGGCCCACATTCTTCCTCAACACTATCCAACCATGCTCAGATACGCATAAAGCTTAAGCTACCAGAAAGACATCAGACAGCCATGATCAGTGAATTCCTTAGACAAACAATAGCAACTATTTTGAAAAATAATAAAGACATGGTCAACTCCCTTACCGTGCTCTGGGAGGCACTAAAGGCAGTCTTAAGAGGCCAGGTTCTGTCATAGCAAATGGTCACCAAAAAGCAGAGCTAGTGTTGCAGAGATAGAACCAGCTATGGGTACGAGTCCTGGCTTCTTGGCATGGGTCTGCCTTTTGTATCAGGCGCCCAGAGCAAGGGTGTGCACCTGGCAAATTGTGCCAGGCACTTTAACTATTGAGAGAGATACTAGACAGGAATGCCCGCTGTCCCCACTCCTTTTTGCGGTTGTCATGGAGCCATTAGCTATACACCCGAGGGTTGAACTGAGGAACTGGGGCGTGCGTGTAAGTAACGTGACAGGTTGTGTCAATGTATGCAGACAACACCCTGATATATGTGACGAAACCAAGATACTCTGTGCCCCACCTCCTGCATCTTATGACTCACTTCAGGCGAGTGTTGGGTTTTTATGTCAACTGACACAAGACAGTGCTTTTCCCCCTGGCGTCCCTAGCAGTCAGCGAGGAAGCTAATCTCCCTGCAGTTGGTTTGCTGTGGTAGCCAAGTCTCTTTCATTACTTAGGATGCAGAAAATGCATGACTCACACCAACAATACGAATTGAATATGGGCCGGGTGATGGTGGGCCTCACGTCCTCTATACAGCTCTGGAAAGTGCCATCATTGTCAGTAATGGAAAAAGTGGCACAAAGTAAAATGGTATTACCTGCCCTGATGCTTATTCACTATGCAAAATTCGTCCAGTGTCCTGCCAAACTCCTTATTTAAACAGCTGGATAGATTGTTGGTATCCCTGGTGTGGGCGGTATAGGTCCGGCACAATTTTTGCAGTATGCTAGTGTATCTCACACAGCCAGGGATCTATGGACAAATTTCCCTGTGGAACCTAGTAAATCGAAAACTCTGGGTGCTACTGGACTCCGGTTCCACCAAAGCTATCATAACCAGACTATATACTACCCTAAATATGCAGACAGATTTATCGCCCACTCTTGATAAGTTGGGTTGAGTCCCCCCAGAGACGGAAAATGGAGGCGCACCTGAGTGCAACTGCAGGAGGTGGTTGGCAACGCCAGGTTTAAATTGGCACAATTTTATGGACTTGCATAAAGCATACCAGACACCGCAGCGACTACACAAGGTGTACCAAACACGAATTGCCGGGTGCACAAGATGCAGGGCGTCCCCAACTGGCTTTGCACATGTTAAGTGGACATGTCAGCACATTGGACCTTTTTGTGGGGGGGATAGTGCAGGAGCTGTACAGAGGGAAGGGTGTAACAGCTGAATTAACAGTACAACACTTCTTATTGGGATTGCTGCCACTCCCCAAGGGTAGCGAGATAAGGTTGTCCAACTGGGACTGCTACACGCCAGGAGCCGCACTGTAATCTGATAGGTGAGCCCGGTGCTGCAGATAGGAAGTAAGTGGAGGGCTGACCTATTGGAGTGGGCTGTGGCCAAGGAATGTTGTCTCCGGAAGGTCTGCACAGATGTATATGCGGAAAGAGACTTGGAGCTTTGGGGCAACATGGTGGATATTCTTGTAGATGGCAGATCCAGCCTGGGCTCTCCGTTGGTTGAGACGGAGACAGGCCACTTGGCGGTGGGTTCAAAGGGGTCTCCCGCTGATGCTGCGACTCCACGCATCCTTCAACAATAGCCAAATGATTTGATCATTTAGACAGGTGAATGGGGAGAACAGATGGACTTCATGCTGGCTATGGGGTTAATTGACTGTGCAGTCGAGTAGACCTTTAGGAGCCCTCCCCGCCTCCCTTCACTGCCCCTCTGCATCTAGGAAGACAGTGTCACAAATGTAAGAGAGGTCACATGTGTGCGGCTGTGCATTGCCCCAGTCTCTTACCTGTCCCCCTCCCTCCTTTCTCCCGCTGTCCCCTACGCATCATCAAAATAACTTTATTCGGGTTTAAGTTATAAATCCATAAAAGTCACACACATACATATACCAAATATTCAGCAGTGTGGAGATATATCCAACTACTATTATAGTTACAGTAAAATATGAGAGCGAGTCAGGTAAATACATTAAATGTCCATAGAATTTCTTGATTTCACAATAGACTTTAAAAAGCCAACAATAAAATATACACAGTCAAGATTCAATAGTTGCAAAAACATCAGTGCAGGTCTAGCTTGTTTAAAATTCCTTTTCTTTCGAATTGGTACCCAAAATGTTTTTCTAGGGGCAGAGTATAGTGGGCAGAAAAACATAAAATGTAACAAATCCTGCGGGGACTTCCCATCACAACTACAAGGGGTTAACACCTGGCCTCTGGATGACACCTTTGGTCTAGCAAATAGAAGATGGAAGGTGTTCATCCGTAGCCTCGTCAGTAGAAACATTTCATGTGAGGTGAGTGTCCCCAAAAGATAGGGTTCTACAGAAAGTCGTTATGAGGGGAAGATAGGCTCGGACACATGGTTTCATAGACTCCGCGGCCTCCCTATCTAATCTTTTATGATTCAGGAAGGCAGTCTTGATTAATACAATATCCTTCTTCAGAATAGATTCTGGGTTGGTGAATAAAATGCCCCTTCCCAGTTGTTCAAAACCCTTTTTTAAGTAACTGAACCACGAGATTCGGGCCTTATTATCAAGCGACATGGAATCTTTAAGTATTGCATGAGTGAGGGGGGATATCCCGAATGAGCCAGCATTGCAGCCAAAAGATCAGGGGGGCGAACTGTCACAAGGATAGGAGACCCCCAATTCCTCATGAACTACTAGGTTGGGAGTACCCTGGGGGACGCATAATAGTCTTTTTAGGAACTTATTTTCCTCGATCTGTAATGACTTGATAGAACCTCGCCCCTAAAGCTAGCTACCATAGCTTGCTATTACTATACTTTTGGCTCTATAAACCTGTAGCATGGCTCCTATCTGTTTTTTCCCCACCTTTGAAGCGAAGTTAAAGATTGCCGCATTTGCCCAGGCCATATCCCCTTTTTTTTTGGGGGATCAAGGGGTCCCATTTTAGCTGGTCGTCAAAGAGGACTCCGAGGTATGAGAACACCTTTGTGCTGGGAATTATATCTCTGCCTGATCTATACTGAAATGTTCTTTTGGAGAGTTTCCCAATTCTCATTGTGTACGATTTGGTACTATTTATATTTAAATTCAGTTTTGTCACAAAATCCTGAAAAGCACTTAGAGTTTGCAGACCAAGTTCTGTCCTTGCTAGTAGCACAGCATGATCTGCATAAAGCAGAACTGGTATACCCCGCTTCTCAATGTAGGGGACGTCTGCTTTAGTTGCTACCAGGGTGCTTTCTAGATCATTAATGTAAAAATTTAATAAAAACGGCGCCATTATACAGCCCTGACATACCCCTTTCTTAATAGGGGAGTCCTGAGTAGCGTCTAGCTCCTTAGAATACCTAACATTAGCCCGCGTCGATGAGTGCAAATCTCTCAGGAAATTTACAAGCCCCACGTCAACCCCCCTTGCCTCCATGGACTGCCATAATTTAGATCTATTAACACAATCAAATGCAGAGGACAAGTCCATGAAGGCAAGGTGAATTGTACCAGGGTGCACTACCGTATATTTGTTAAGGATTAAATATAGCAGCATTAAAGACGGACTCCAAACTGGGTGCCCAAAACTTGGGATCAGATTTGAATAAATATGGGGGAATCCCATCGGGCCCAGGTGCTTTGTTGGAAGTTAAGCCTGTGATTCCATCTAGAATCTCATTTTGGTTCAACGTAATAGCTAGATTATTATCGTGCCTTTGTGCCCTCTACCCCATCGGCATGATCTGCCCCTCATCTCCCCCCTCCCCTACAGCGACAGACAGACAGACAGAGACAGACGTTAACTACTACGAGAAGAAAACTAGGTCCAAATGAATCCCATTATGGAAACGGGCACTGACAAGAAAAGCATCTGGAGAGGACGCTGGTTGAGTAGGAATAGCACTTTTCGGTACAGATGGAGGATGTAAGGTAAACAAATGGTCTACATTGACTGATTAGGCATTTGACTAGTATATCTAAGGTAGCAATGTAGAGTTGTGGAATAAAACTTTCAACAGAAAGTCTCTCGGGAGAATGCAGACATATTTATTGTGTAATCTAGATGGTCTGAAACATTTTCATGACGATCATCCAGTGGATGAATATCATAATGAGTTGGACACTATCGAGAGCATTTTTGGGCGTTTTAAAGCACATTAATAACTAGCTTGTGCTTCAACTTGAAGTAAGTTTTACATTTTTTTATAATTATTATTTTTTCTAAGTTAAGAGTCAAATGTGATGTAATGGCCCGTTTGGTGTTGCAAATATTTTAGGGAGGCTCTCAGCAACACGTGGACTCCTGAGGATCTCATCTCCACAGCAAGTCATTCCTCATATCCAAGTTATATTTACCTCCAATTAATTGCTATAAGACATTCGGTGTCTGAAATTGTAGCTGAAGCTAAAAGAAGAGACACCCATGAAAGCAAGATGTGTTTAATTACTAAATATCTTAAGATTAACCCGCTTTATCAGGCATCGAATACTTCTTACATAGGTCACAGCTGCTTCCTATTGGAGTATTGATCAAGTGAAGTGCTCTGAAAAAAAAAAAAAAAAAAAAAGATCACGCACGGGGGTGAATTTGGAAGGAATTACACTCTTTATTGCTTTCTAGACTTAACAGGGGATTTCCGAAGTAAGGGCCGGCCCTATATACTCCAAAATCAAACACAGCAATCTATAGGAGTGCACATTTATTAAATGCCCAGTTATGGAGAGGTAATCAACTATTTTGACACACAAGTCGCAAGGAATCAGTACTCACGAAAAGTTACTATTGAGGGCCACACTGAGAAAACAGCAGGAGATAAGATAAGTAGGCCCTTATAAGAGGCCTCTTCATTCCAGTGGAGCTGGTGAAGGCAGTTATTAACCCGATCAGAAATACAAGTTTATTTTACGTCACAAGGCGATTTGAGCTCTTGAAAACTGAAATCTCTGTATGAAAGAAAATTTGATTTTTGGCAAGTCGGACCCAGAATGTGTGTGTCCCCTGGTAACTGCTGATTTCTTAGCAGGCCCTCAGGGTCCAACTCATAATGGGACGGATTTTCCCCACCCCTAGTGCTATTGGTACCTCCAGTATTGGTAATTCAATGGATGAGGAAAAGCAGGTTCATTTTCCTCAACAGTTCTAATGAGGGCACAAGTAGGTTAGGTGAAATTCATGTACTACTTAATGCCATATGCGCCTAAAGAATGAACTCAGCAATTGGTGCACAGAATAGCTTCGCTCCCTTCATAAAACTGGAACTCATGCAAATGAAGGAAGCCAATATGAAGAATACAAGAATCCTCTTAAAAACACAGTTGAAGCGATATGTCTCACTAAGGATGGGTCTGCTAGGGGAAAAAAGTAGCATTGCATGAGATACTCTGGTAACACACGATTCAACCTTAACTGTGTAACTACTACAGACAAGGTGCTTGGCTACTAAGAGTAGAGATAATGTAAATGAACACCAGATTTCTTAAAAATAAAAAAAAGGACAGACATTTTTCATTAATGGTATTTAAGGGTTGGGACGTTTCATTTTCAACCTTGGATGTATGAATTGACAAAAACATGGATATGGTTGATCCACAAAACTGAAAGACGTACAAGGTCAAACCCAAACCAACATACCCCAAGTGTTTTCCCCATATACTACATTATTAGAAGATTGGTTTACAAAGGAGCAATGCGCCATCTCAAACACCTACAGCAGTAGTGCCTTTATTACGAAAACAAAGGTCAACAAAATAAGCGTGTGAACTCCTGGTCAATTTTTTAAAAACGGTTCTGGTTCAAACATCGCACCAATAGGTAATCCCTGAAATATTATACACAGATAGTATCCACCTCTGAGTCAACCATCTTACAATACCCTAAGAATACAATCATACATATTTGCGGAAGGCGTTTTAAGTCACTACTGTCATACAGTTAGTCTTATATGACCAGTTTATATTTTTTAAGATCTGGTCTAGGTACCCATCAGCAATTCGATAACGTAAGTATATAAACGCCTCCAAGTTCTTGTGCTGGGCGTTGGATAACTGCTTTGCATGGTGGAGTCTTGCATGTTATAGGAATTAACCAGACAAATTGTTCCACTAACTAAACAAAGGCCATGTGCCATCACCGAAAACACACACAAGGGGTGCTAAGGTCTATAGTGGCCAAAAAATGTCTAACGTGTACTCAATGGATAGAAGTATAGAAGTATAGACTGAGTGTGAGAGCAGAGCAAAAAGTAAAGCCATCAGCCCACCCATTGGCGGAACTTCATCTGGGATTTTGAAAAACCAGCCTGGTATCCACTAGGTGTCTCACCTTGAGAGAAATGTGAGTACAACTACTAGTATATGGTACACCAGTGATGGAAATCTGGGTGGCAGTGTGTGAAGGGCTGTGGGAAGTGAGAAAAGTTGCAGTGTTCAAAGCATATGTGCTATTTAGAAAGTGGTGAGATAAAATGGACTAGCATGGTGCCTAATAAATCTTTATTCAGACGGTCACCATGGTGACAAGATTAAAAGCAGAGTGTGAATGGATGAAAACAAATATTACCATTCTTGGATGAATCAATCGGTCGACATGTTTCAGCCTAAAAAGGCTTTCTTCAGGACCTAATACAACACTACTGCAACTGTGATAGTAAAATAATATCTAAATATAAATGTACGTACCATGCCCGTAACAATAACCTACCAGCCCTGAGTATATATACTGGTAGGAGATGAAGTCATGGTGTGTAGAAACCATCTGCTCCTGTAACACAAAGACAGTATGTACAAACAAACAAGTACCCATATTGTAAGTACTAACAATATCATGTGAATGATGAGACATAGAGACCACAGAGACATTGCTCTATTATTATTATTAATTAATTAGTTAATTAATCACTCACCCGCAATTTTGCTTGGGTATGGCCTCACCTCGCCTGGCGCTCGCTCAGGTCAATGAGGCCCCGCTCTAATAAGAAATGAAAAGAGAGAAACACCACCATAATAACCGATTATGCTGGAAGCCAATTCATTTCTTAGACCACTCGGTGTTTAAAAAGGCAAAAATAGCAGAACATTAGTGTTCGCTGGCCAAATATCCAATGTTGAGATGTTTGTAGGATGAAAACTTTTTACGTTTCAAGAAACAGCTTACTTATAAGCTAGTGGTGTAAAATAGTTCAGTACATAAGCTCACTATTCAATATCATAATGAGCAGGCAAGAGCGGAAGGAATGTTAAATCCGCACATACCAAACAACGAATAGGTTCAAGGAGCTATAAATGATGTTAATTCTCAAGTAGATATATAGCTACAAACATACAGTAGAGAAATGACAAACATTCCAATTAGTGTAAAGTCACTCATGGAATCAAATTTACCTCGCTAAGTATAACAGCAAGATAGCAGCAAAAGAGCTATTACACACTCACCTGTCCGTCGGTACCTCGATTCCCTACTGAGTCGAGGGGAAGGTAACTCGACGGACAGGGAGGTCTATCTAAATATCGGAACGGCAGACCCAATAGTGCACACTAATTAACTCGGGTCGTCTCCGAAAAGGAAGAGCAAATGCGCACCTCACGGGTAACAAGATATGTGCAGGGACTGCAATATACGTCAGGTAGCGTGATAGGATGATAGCGTGTTTAGGCAGTGCTGATTGGTCGGTGCACTAGTCAATAGTATTGAGGGTCACATCCTTCTAACTAAACCAGCATCGTCGACCTGACATACAACAATGTTGTTGTTGATTTGTAGCAGTCGGAATATACATCGTGATGTGGCCTCTAACATCACGTCTAAAGAGTAAAGAATGTGGGGGCTTCGGTATGAGCCAAACAGCGTAATAGAAAGAGACTCAAAGCTGATAGGTTCGAGCACTAGCCAATCGTATCGCGCAATATGTCTACCGCCAATGGAAACCCCCGGCAACGTCCCGTGTGTACTGGATTTACTTCTATCTAAAGTGCTCAGTTCGGGAGATCTTGGCTTTTGTAAAACAAAGGACTAAGTCTGTTTACATCTAAGTGTCCGGGGAGCGCTTGACGGTGTTTGTCTAAAACAAGATAGTCTGACAAACCACCGAGGCCGAATCCATGACTAGTCCGGTCGGGTCGACAGACGGCCAGTTATTGGTCAAAAACGTGTAATTGTCTGCCTTATTGGTTGCGGGGCCAGCCAATAAGGACGCGAGTTTGGACATGATCATCAAATAGAAAAACTCAGATCCTGGAAATAGGAAAAAACGCCACGCTCGTGTCTCTAGGCCAAAATCTGATAACAGGCCGTGTATGGAATATCATTATTTACCGAGACCAGGTGTTGTTCATCAAAGAGTATGAACACAAAAGTGATGTTCATACATATGAAGGAGGGAAAATGCCGTACATGTGAGGGAGACGACCCGAGTTAATTAGTGTTCACTATTGGGTCCGCCGTTCCGATATTTAGATAGACCTCCCTGTCCGTCGAGTTACCTTCCCCTCGACTCAGTAGGGAATTGAGGTACCGACTGACAGGTGAGTGTGTAATAGCTCTTTTGCTGCTATCTTGCTGTTATACTTAGCGAGGTAAATTTGATTCCATGAGTGACTTTACACTAATTGGAATATTTGTAATTTCTCTACTGTATGTTTGTAGCTATATATCTACTTGAGAATTAACATCATTTATAGCTCCTTGAACCTATTCGTTGTTTGGTATGTGCGGATTTAACATTCCTTCTGCTCTTGCCTGCTCATTATGATATTGAATAGTGAGCTTATGTACTGAACTATTTTACACCACTAGCTTATAATTAAGCTGTTTCTTGAAATGTAAAAGTTTTTCATCCTATAAACATCTCAACATTGGATATTTGGCCAGCGAACACTAATGTTCTGCTATTTTTGCCTTTTTAAACACTGAGTGGTCTAAGAAATGAATTGGCTTCCAGCATAATCGGTTATTATGGTGGTGTTTCTCTCTTTTAATTTCTTATTAGAGCGGGGCCTCATTGACCTGAGCGAGCGCCAGGCGAGGTGAGGCCATCCTCAAGCAAAATTGTGGGCGAGTGATTAATTAACTAATCAATTAATAATAATAATAGAGCAATGTCTCTGTGGTCTCTATGTCTCATCATTCATATGATATTGTTAGTACTTACAATATGGGTACTTGTTTGTTTGTACATACTGTCTTTGTGTTACAGGAGCAGATGGTTTCTACACACCATGACTTCATCTCCTTCCAGTATATATACACAGGGCTGGTAGGTTATTGTTACGGGCATGGTACGTACATTTATATTTAGATATTATTTTACTATCACAGTTGCAGTAGTGTTGCATTGGTCCTGAAGAAAGCCTTTTTAGGCTGAAACATGTCGACCGATTGATTCATCCAAGAATGGTAATATTTGTTTTCATCCACTCACACTCTGCTTTTAATCTGGTCACCATGGTGACCGTCTGAATAAAGGTTTATTAGGCACCATGCTAGTCAATTTTATCTCACCACTTTCTAAATAGCACATATGCTTTGAATACTGCAACTTTTCTCACTTCCCACAGCCCTTCACACACTTCCACCCAGATTTCCATCACTGGTGTACCATATACTAGTAGTTGTACTCACATTTCTCTCAAGGTGAGACACCTAGTGGATACCAGGCTGGTTTTTCAAAATCCCAGACGATGAAGTTCCGCCAATGGGTGGGCTGATGGGTTTACTTTTTGCTCTGCTCTCTCACACTCACAGTCTATACTTCTATCAATTGAGTACACGTTAGACATTTTTTGGCCACTATAGACCTTAGCACCCCTTGTGTGTGTTTTCAGTAGTTCAATAGGGGTATGGTGTTTTCAGGTCTTTAATCTCGTATCCCCCATAGACCCTTTTCCACTTTTGTTTTTTCTCATGTGCCATCACCCACAAAATCACCACAGAAAAACCTCTCCCAGACACTGAGAGGATTGACAGACTGAATGCGCTTTCTTGATTCTGTGGGTGGTGGTGAATGGCTGTTTTAATCAGCATAGCGAGGTGACTGGTAATGACAATAGTGGCTTAAAAGTGTGTGTCTCTTATGTGCAATTCTAAAGTTTGTGAACTCACCTCTGTCGTTCACAAACAGATACCGACATACTGTGAAATCGAAAATATGGTTTGATTGTCTGATGCAGCATCCTGTTAAGGAATAGCTGTGGTCGTGGAACGTTTACCAATGGGTTTACAATACGGCCACTGTGAGGGCAAACCATGGCAAAAGTCAGCAGGGAATAAAAAAGAAAACGCAGAGTTGGCCGAACATACAAGTGTTTTGCTAGAATGCTGCTCTTAGGCAGAAGGTTTGCAAGTGCACAGCCATAAGCAGCCAATGTAATTTAGTGACAAAACCATACCAACTTACTTCATCTGCTTGCGTTTTGCAACAAAATTTCAAAATCCACATTCAATAAGATAGTATAAGAAAAACTAACGTCTTCAAGCTATAGGTGGTTGCGAATAGCGATGATTCTTAAAATGTTTAGCAGTATTAGTACAACATATCGAACTAGTGTCCGTGATAATCTCACAAAATAGGTTTTTAAAAATCTGTGCACCACTTGAAAGGGTTACTGTCTATTGTACTAACGAAAACATTCCTGTCTGGATCCTCTGAACGACAATACACCAACTCTGGGGTTGTTTCTTTCAACTACCATGATGTAATTATAAGAAAGATCGTTTTTCCAGAGATTGTAATTATTCATGAGCTGCTGCCCATCAGCCTCTCTATATAATGCCTAGTCACTTCAGTTTTTTACAAAAACAGTACTGGTTTAAAAAGACGGAGTTATATATTTTTTCATGATCTTAACCGAGTCATGGCATCCTTTGTTAAATTTGTCAATAGACTGCTTAGTTTAAATGTTATTGTAAATACCACCCTTCCAGATGGATGATTGCTTACAGTATGATCTTTTATAATAAAATGTGGGTATCCCGTGTATCTTGCAAGACAATCTTTTAAGCGCTGTCGTGAGAACCACCCAAGTGGTCAACATTGCTCACATTAACTCCGTGTACTACTTATTTTGTTTTGCCCTAAAATTCTGCTACTATATATAAACGAGTTAACTCAGCTTCCAATGCTTTGGCCAGGAGTACAATAGATATTTTAGTGTATACAACTCTAGGGATTAACTAACTAAGTGCTATCAGAAAAACGATGTGAGAATTTTAAAACTACATTTTTGACAGCATGTGGGCAACAGCATCTACAAAAATGTCTCTTTACGGCCATCAATAGCAGCGAAAATATACATGTTTAAGAGATAAAAAGTAACTTGTCTCATAGAAGCATATTATACCTTGGCACAAAATACTAAGCACAAAAATTGGCCAACATCTCACAGAGAGCGCAAATGGCACATGATTCATCGGCAATACAACCAAAGAAGAACATGTTATGGGTGGAACAGCAAACGTGGCTTATCAGGAATGCGGAGGACGTTTAAAAACATCCAATCACGCATTTTCAGTCTAGGAACACAGTAAACGATATTTAAGTGGATGACTCAAAAGAATGGGCGACTGCATGAACGAGAAATTCAGGTTTCGCAAAAAAGCACTGCTCAGAGCATCGTCATCCTCACTTATTAGATGCATCATACTTAAGCCTCATTCAAAATGTCAAACAATTGTTTTTAAAAGAACATGCAATTTATTTGATTGTCTACTGGAGCAACATGGGAGAGGCAGGGGGAAGTGAGACTGCGCTGATGAGCAACTCTCTACCTCAAAATGAATAGAGACATGGCAGTCTAGGTCTCTATGCCATTAAATCTGCAATGATTGTACCCACGTCAGTGCACCCAGGTGAAAACTTGCAAGTGCGGGTGGGGGAAAGCAAACGCCTACATACAAGATTACACCCAAGACTGGACTCCTATCTGCATTGAAAATTCAAGTTACTCACATATAAAAATGATGGCACCAAATTCAAAATGACCTGATACATACTCCAGGCGATTTAAAGTGCCGCAGTCCCCGCAACTGGCGAAGACACCAACCTTCTCACTCGGTGGATTCAAATTACGTAACTCACAAGAGGCATTTGCAATTCTAATGATTCTGGTGATCCTGAGCCCGGGCTATATAAGTTGTAACTGACGACACACAGTAACTAACTTGTAAAATAAGTAGCTCACGTCTGAAAATCCCCCAAAATGTAAGTAACGGTAAGACATATGCTTTACCAGGAGGTGTAAGTTTGCGTTGCAGGTGTACCCCACGTAACAGGTGTCTTCTCACTGGCAAAATCACCCAATGATATGTGACATCAACAAGAGCGGTGTAACCCAATAACAGCCAGACACTATGTTAAAAGTGTTCGAGACAGTGTGAACCTATAGTCTCCGTGATCGCAAAGACGTAATTATAGGTATCACGCTACATAAATAGGTGGTCAAGCAACTTGGTCTATCTTGAAGTGATTCTGAGACAGTTGCCATCTAAAGTTGGACGTGACACTTCAACAGGTGAACATTCAGGATTATCACTCGAACTGGGATTTAAACCCGCCCATGGCCCGACGTGTTACCAACTCACCGAAGAAGGGTGGCAAGTGTGACACGGCTTCCAAAAAACTGCTGGTATCTATCTGTTTGTCAGCTGGCAGAGGCTTGAACTGGTGCTGGTGGAGTAGCGCCATGGCAGGGAGATGAAAATAACTCAACTGTCGAATACACAGGCTGCAGGTTCACCACCGTGCAGCTCCCACCAGTCCACAGTCCAGCAACAGACTAAACACGCCACCCGGAAGACACAACATAGGTAAAGCGGCAAGCACCACCTCTCCACTGGATTGGGGAGTCGCTCTACTTTCGGATTGGTTTTAAGTTTAATCCCCAGGGCCAATCACGAAGAAGAGGCGCGGCATAGCTAGTCGCAATCATTGGTAATGCATCCGCCTTTTCTTTAATGGAGCGATAGGATTGGCCGATACATGGACACTTCCGGCTTTGTTTTAGGACTGTAACTAAAAGGATAAGCAATGTAGACATAAAGAAGGGACTACATCGTGACCTGCTGGTTATTTCCATGGCAATGCGTGTCTTTGATGTGTCTTTCATTAAACGCACTAGTAACGGAGTAAATAAAACGTCTTAGTGTTTGTGAAGTGCACGGCGCTTTCAATTCTGCGTCTACTTTAGGTTGGAAATGACTCGCCTAACGAGGGACACTTTGTTTACCACTAAACATTACACTGACATGAAGACTGCCTGCAGTTAGTTGCCCGTGCTGTAATTGTTAAACATTAGAGAGTAGTAGAGAGTATTAGCATTTATTAAGTGTTAGGAGAGAGTGACTTGTTGATTAATAGAGAGTATACTTGTCTAGAGAAGTGTAGGAGTAAGTTGTAGGCAATAGTAGTTAGTGAGTAGTGTTGATCAGTGGAGAGTAGTATAGAGTGAGTAGTAGATAGTCATACACACACAGAGTCACACACACACAGTCACACACACACAGTAACTCACACACACACAGTCACTCACACACATAGTCACACACACACACAGTCACACAAACACAGTCCACAGACAGTCCACGCACACGCAAACCGAGCCCCACTCACACACAGAGCCCCACACACACACAGCCCCACACACAAACAGAGCCCCCCACACACACACACACAGAGCCCCCCACACACACAGAGCCCCACACACACACAGAGCCCCACACACACACAGAACCATATGACACGCAGTCTACAATGCGGTGCAACTGTGTTGGTGTGATGCAGTCAATCACAGCGTGCGATTTGGTCAAGAGCACGATCGTGCGAAGCTCAGTCACTGGATCTTTGCAAGCCTAAGGGCTGTAACCATGGGTAAGAGTTTACACTGCATGTATCAAAACCTTTCCATCTGTGCTGATGCCAGCGAAGAAGTTCCCCCACCCTGCGTCTACCGACCTCATGGACCAAATGGCAAGATTGGCCAAGCATTCGTTGCGGGAAAATGGAGCAAAACAATCAATTCTCAGCCCTGTGCCCCAACAGAGTAGGTGTCACTGTTCCATGTGCAGGGGAACGGCAACGCAAAGATTTACCTCTCGGTAAACTTGGACAAACAGATTAATTCACAACTCTGTGAACCAAACAGCATGTGTCTCACTGTCCCTTGTGCAGGGAAAACACGGGGCCTCCCCGAGGAACAACGCACTCATCCCCTCAAACCCTAAACTGTGTGGACATCACAGGGTGCAGGGCAGGGGCGACTCGCACCCTGGCCCTGATCCCTGCGGTCACCTCAATTCCGTGGTACACGCGATTCGGCCTCTCCACGCCGCAGGTCCACCGGCCTACACGCATCTGTTCACGCAACCACATGGTTGTGCAAATCAATGCCGCCCGAAACCCCAAGACAGGCTAGCTGAGCGGACAACAGCGGGGTGCCCCAACCACCCGTTGAAAAAGGCAGAATGCTCCTGGTAAGGGCCAACACAGTAAGGAACCTTGCTCCTCACAGGGCCTGACTACCTGGGCCAAGGGCCCCGTAGCCAACTCGGGGCCAGCCCCAGAAAACCCACCGCGCCAAGGGCACCACACAGCAACCTGTGCCATAAAATTAAGGCACCATGCTGCCGTTAACAAATAGCTGCTGTGTTAGTATTTAAGGGCGGGGAAGAAGTTGACACTACCGAGCCCTGTGCGATCGGCGGCGGGCACAAAAGCCCCCCGGGCTCCCATACTGGCATGGGCTCCCCTCCCCCTCACACAGCGCCGCCCCCACTCGCCTGCAACCGGCGCGGCACCCAGTACGATGCCGTCACGCTTCGCAGCGGAGCTGACGGGGGGGAGATAGGGGATTGACTGGAGGTACACCCAGTCTGGAACCAGCGGAGGGGTGCCTGTCTCCCAGGCATGCACCAGGGACACCGAGGCCCCCAACGCCAGTCGACGCACTGAAACAGCTGGCCCTCAACACCCAGGCCCGCAACGTCAGGGTCCTATTAATGTAAATGCTCAAACCAACGGGGACTGCGACCTAGAGGCAGCACCAAGCCGGCTGACCCATCCCTCTTGGCCGGGCGAAGGCAGGGAGCAGGGGGTGATGAACGGCGATGCCGCTCACATACAGTTTGTGGCGCTCGCTGCCAGCCTCCCCCCTGCTCATGCACCCACATGGGGGGGGGTGCTGTGTTAGTATTTAAGGGCGGGGAAGGAGTTGACACTATCGAGCCCTGCGCGATCGGCGGCGGGCACAAAAGCCCCCCGGGCTCCCATACTGACATGGGCTCCCCTCCCCCTCCTCACCTGCAACCGGCGCGGCACTCAGTACGATGCCGTCACGCTTCGCAGCGGAGCTGACGGGGGGATATAGGGGATTGACTGGAGGTACACCCAGTCTGGAACCGGCGGAGGGGTGTCTGTCCCCTGGGTATGCAGCAGGGGCACCGGGGGCGCCGCTCACATCCAGTTTGAGGCGCTCGCAGCCAGCCGCCCCCATGCCCATGCAACCACATGGAGGGGAGGGGGGCGGCCGATAGTCTCATGCCAAGCCGATGGTGAGTGGTGCTGGTCGCCCCCGAATTGGGGGGGGGAGCGGGTAATGATATCCGGGTCTGTGAAGGCCAGGACAATTCCACTCCATTCTATCCCCAACCTGATTCCGGGCCAAAACCACAGCTGCGAAAACTGACATAAACGTCATGAGGGGTACAGGGGCTACCACAAGGACCCCGGGGTATGCAGCTGGGGCAGGGTCCCGCGTGGGATCACCACCGGTGAGACGGGGTGCCTGCCTTACCAGCCTAACGACGAGAACTCGGACAGCGAAACAGGGAGACCAACGCCAAACAAGAAGCAGAAACAAAAGCTCGCCATTTATTTACTAAGCCCTGTCCTTTGCAGACTGGGGGGCGTGTTTTTCTTTCTCCCCCATTCTGCACTGGCTGGAATGTAAACAACGGGTGTGTTTTTGACTGTTGTTTTTACATTTCAGCCAATGAAGAAGAATAAGAAAGAACGTTAAAAAACACACCCCTCAATCCGAAAAAGACAGGGCTTAGCTGGCAAAAATGACATCACTCTTCTCCAATGGCTGGCCGCCGTTTAGGAAGCCAGCCAATGTAGAAGAGGGGCGGGGTTAACCCTCGCTACTAACAAACGTAAAATCTCATCAGGGAGGGCAATCAGAAAAAATAATTAGGCTTTGTAAGAGACCGAGTGTGGTTCCTGTGCATAGATGAGCAGGTTGAGAGGGAATTTAAGAGTGTAATCTTTGGAACTGCCTTTCCCCCAAGGTGACTCAACATCCCCTGTCTGACCTTCCTATGAAGGCTTGGGTAAGGATTGCAATTGATTTCTATGGGCCCCTAAGAAGCAGACATCACCTCATGATAGTCATTGATGAATACTCATATTTCCCTTTGGTAGAGGATTTATCATCAACAACCCATAACAAGGTCATTTAGCCGCTAGACAACAATTTTTGCAGAATGGGGTATTGCAACATTCTCAAATCTGGCAACGGTCCACCGTTCAACAGCAAAAAGTTCAGAGAGTTCCTAGTCAGAATGAATGTCAAGCATCAAAAGAGTACACCTCTGTGGTGCCAAGCAAATGGTGTCATAGAATGTCCTATTGGGACCCTCAAAAGCGTTATTCAGCGAGCATCCCTTGAGAGGACTAAATTATAGCGCGCCCTGTGTCAAGCCCTCTGTGCTTATCGTTCAACTCCTCACTCCACAACGGGTGAAAGCCCTGCCACCTTCTGTTTGGGAGAGTCATCGGAACCAAACTGCCACAATGGACAGCAGAGCAATTCTTGAGTGCTTACAAGGTTTGTGTCACAGACACTTCTCAAAAGTGCAAGCTAAAGACATACACCGATAGGCATCAGAGAGCCCAAGATACAGTCTTCGCTAAAGGTGACTCAATCCTGGTTAGGCAGAAGCGAAAACAAAAAAAATACACTTAATTTGCTGTCGATCTTCTGAGGGTTGTGACGTGCAAAGGACACATGGTGACTGCGTAACGGCCCAGAATTTCCATCAAATGGGACCTATCACATTTCAAACACGTACACCTCCAGTCACCAGTTCCTACACCTACCAACGAGGCTGTTCCACTTAACATTCCAGATCAAGCATCAGAACCTGAACTATCAGTGCCTGAGCAGAGTGCATGTCAACCACTCAGTGTCACTCGATCTGGTCGACTAGTGCAAGCTCCTCAACGACTCATTGAAGAGATATAATATAACTGTTATTTATACTTTTTATTTAACAAGGGGGAGATGTAGTGTCATGAGATTATTTGTGCCAGGGCCCTTGAGGTTCTGGGCAGACTTAGGAGAGGAAGTACGGAACTGGTTAGGAGATGTTAAGGTGTGGTTATTAATGGTTATGGCGTAAGCAGAGAGCAGAAAGAGATTGTATGCTGAGGTGTAAATACTTACAATCCAGAGCTCCATGTGTGGTGTATTGATTTGCATGCTCCCGGGCTGGGGAGGACTCTACAACATGTACCTTACATAATGATTGTTTAGGTAAAACATATTGCATATACCATTTAAAACCTGTGTGGCATTAAGTAATCAGTAGCTTAAGAAGACTTGGAAATCTTATACTTTTTAAGTAGTCTGTCTGTACAGAATTTTTTTTTAGGTCAAAGCCTACCAGACCATGCAGCTGTCTGGTTCGCACAGACTTCTCGGAAACAATCGGAAAGCTGCCCTGGGAATGCATTCTGCCCATTGCTTACCATTGGCTTTATGTGTTGTAACTCACAGTTGGTTGCGTTCCATTTGCTGGCTTTGTTTTAGGCTGTCCAGTATGTCTTTGTCCCTCCAGTGGAGCATAGCCTGTTTACAGTATTCTTCCGTGAGTGCTCGCTATCTGCAAATATGACTTTACATTTTCTTCTTATCTTGTCACATTTACTGTTCATGTAAAGACAGAAGTCAAATGTTGGGCCCTGTCTTTCGAGGGAGCTTGTTGTTTACTTTTCTTTCTCTGAGTTCAAAGTGAGAGGATTCCTGTGACAATCATGCTGGGTACTGGAGGTGTGCTAGAGGAAGGCTGTATGATATTATTTTATTCTAGCACACTAGAAAATGTAAATGTCTGTAAATTAACTGTGCAAATATTTCAGAACATATCAGATTGAAAAAAGCACTAATGAAGCACACGTTGATCAAAACAAATCACTACACTAGGTGATGCCATTTCCACACATTATCGTTTGTGCGCTGTATAATTTTATTAGTAAAACTGTATGTCTGTGAAAATGTAATGCAGAGGGTCTTAAGGACATTATTAATGCTGATCATTTCCACAAAATCAGCTGGTTGCGTGATATCAGAAATCTTCTGGCCTGAATGGGTCTGTCGCATCTGTGGGAATCGCCATTTAGCTCCCAGTTTCCATCAAGGGACTCAATTAAGGAAAGATACTGGAAATTGGTTGAACACAATGCAATTAAAAGTAATGAGTGTACATCGTTGATGGGGAGTTTTTTACTAACAAAATCATGGCCGAGCTTTGAATATTATAGGGATGCTATCTCAAAGCCTTTTGATCATAAATAGTATTTTCAATTTAGAGTGGGCTGTTTACCACTAAAGTCTTTTACTGCTAAATGGTGACAAAAAATGCGGGTCTCAACTCAAGGCAAGATGGCTTTGGAGTAACTCACCCACAATCTACACTCTTCACCCTATATCTTGTTCTGTGGCGTCTTTTCCCGCAGGAAGAGAAATGGAACTCCGATTGGACCCGCGGTAATGCCGGATCATTGGCTGCATATTTTCTCACCCCGAGCGTGTGCAAAAACAATCTGCAGGCAAGCAAACTCCCATGCGGCGAGACGGAGCGGGACGACTGTTGTTATCATGGTTTTCCCAGACACACCGTATGATTCAATCTTGCCGAAAACCCTTAGCAACTCGCTTACCTGGCTGAGGGACATCATCGGACGGATGGCGGGCAGGGGAGGCAAAGCGCCCAAGGTGAAGAATCACACCGCACCTGCAACCCTGACTGGGGCCCCAACTGGCTCCTCTGGGATGTCTGCTCGCTCAGAGCATGTACGAAAGACCGGTGAGGGGAGGGGCCAAAGGCAAGGCGATGATGCAACAAGCCTTGGCGCGAAGTTTGGCCTGAAATCGAACCGCAGCGTAACTGGCGCTGCAAGCACTGAAGGTTTCCCCCTATATGCAGCAAGAAATCAAAGCGTGACAAGAGCTGTAAAGCTGTATTGCCGATAACTGCAGATACTCCCATACAGGTAGACACACAGCTGGATGCTAATACCGGGGGGGGGGGGGCAGATGAGCTACCCCGTGATAGTGGGGGGATGGCAAGACCCAGGCAAATATCATATAAGCTATCCCTGGAGGGGATTTGGGCCCCATTACAACTTTTGAAACTTTGGAAACAGTACCCCCTATTGACATGGCTGTAGAACCAAATAAACTTGAACAGTGGGGAGGGGTCCCTACCAATGTTCCCTCTAATTATTTTCCTCTGTGTGCGGCAGAGTAAGGTCTCTGTGCGATGCAGCCAAGGCTATGTGCGCCAAGAACCTGACCGCGTGTGTAGACCAGGGCTTTGAGTGGGATGAAAATACTCGCGGCTGTTACTTTTATGGCCATGCTGCCAATGCTTGTTTTGCCTTGTGACTTATAATACTTTGACCAGAGCACCCTCGGTGGCACTAATGGACACGAATAGATAGTTTAGAAGTTATTGTGCAATATCTGTAGCCAAACACTTTGTTTCTGATATAATTTACTGCACTAACTGTGCCGCATAATATATTCATTTTTAGGTGGTAACAACAGATCTCCTTAGAGGATATGTAAATTCAATATAATTCTATTTTAGCATATAGTGCTACAGATTTGCCCCAATCTTACTTCATCCCAGTCCAAAGAGACCACCCACATGACCCAAGCCCTGCCTACCTCTCAACACAACAAGTCCAGTCATAATAGTGTGCTCGGGCTCTGCCCGGTTTCACCTTTTTACTAACAGAATAGTGCGGATGCTAACTAACGGGAGGAGCGAAAATGGGAGACTCGCCGACTCTCTGCTCGTCCTGATAGTGCCCGTACTCGGGGGCTTCCTTGTCTTCCAGTTTGTAGTCAGAGAATTTGGAGTAAAACTGCACCCCGTTTTCCTTGGCCAAGTGTTAGTTTCTCAAGTCCTGTATGATGTCCATAATGAGGTTGAGGACGGCGCTGTCTCAGAGCTCGACCGGCTCGGTTCTCTCTTTGCAGCCTCCGGCAATCAGCATGCAGAGCAGCAGCGCCATCTGCAAGGGGCTCCTCGGCTGGGTCATGGCGGTCAGGCAGATGGGGACAGCCTCCGACAGCTCCGGCTCCCGCTGCGAGACGCAAACACAGGTTCACGGGAGGAAAACTGCAAGACCCTTGTAAAAAAAATATGCAAACATCACCCACGCACTTTCCCTGCACTTCTCATGTATGAAGAATGTCTGTACGCACATAGAATTCAGCTTAGGGAAGCCTGCCTGCTGTGCTGGATGCACTCTGCAGGCCAGACAGGCTCTGCTTAAATATTGTTCTAAACACATTTACTGAGCATTTGAACATTTCCCTTTTCGTCGATACATTCTTCCATTGACGATGTTTGTATACAAACCCCCGTCCCATCCGCCCATCCATCCCCTAGCCATCCATCCATCCAACCCATAGTGTCACTCATCTAGCATCCAAGTAAAATAAATCCACCCATCCATTCATTCATCCATCCACATAAACTTACATCTACCGTTTTACACACTAAAAACCATCCAGCTACCCCTTAAGCTCATCCATCCTTACATACAGCTCATTCACCCACTCAAACCCAGCCAGCTCCCAAACCCATAACCCGTCCATTCAAGCGTCCATCCATCAGCACATCTCAAATTTAAATCTGTCTGTCTGTCTGTCCGTCCGTCTAGCTGCAGAGAGAAAGCAGTCAAATATGTGTGTTCAGACCATCCACGTCTGCCAATGTGGGTACCTTCTGTATATTTTCTCTATCCTTCCCTCCCCTTTGTCTTTTTGGCAGCATGTCTATCTTTTTAACTAGGTTGTCATTCAACCTGTACATAAACTATACACAAGCTGTATGCATTTATATTTTTCTTTCAACTTTTTCTGTATTTGCCTATGTATGTTTTTTTATCTCTGTCTATCCAGTTACCTTGGTGTACAACAGTTTGTAAGTCAGTACATCGTTAAGTGTGTTGTCTATATTTGTCTTCCGTGCTTTTGTCCCTGCTGTCTTCTCTGTGCCTGTGTATTAATGCTATGTGTCCGTCCCTTTCTCTCTCATTTTCTGTTGCTGCCTGCTTGCATCGTGGCCGCCTGTCTCCTAGGAATGTCTGTCTAATCTGCCTTCGTTCTTAGGACACTTTCCGCTGCTCTGGTTGTCTGTGTGTATGTCCGTTTGATCAGGGGTCTGCCTGCCTAGCCAAATAGTGTAAAAGTGATTGTTGCATGCGTGCCACTACCACAAACAGTTTCAAGTATTCCAAATACTGGAGCAGGAATCTGCACATAGTCTTATAAGTAAGCAGAAGTGTGACATCAGATAGATAGCACCCCACACCCTCGCCCCCTCCGATGATTTACCTGCTTTTGACAAGACCTCCAGGTGTGCCTTCCTTTCCTAAATTTGATGCCTCTTCCGTGAAAGATGAAGCACCAGAGGAGACAGCAGCCCTTCCTTTTATCATAAAAGTTTGTAGACAGTGCTTTGAAGGGATTTATAGAAGTGCAGGGACTTACTATTAGAGTACCTGCTTGCCCCTGAGGGGTGCCAGTACTCCCCAATTAAATGTATTGCAGCACTTCTGAAAAGTGCCGGTATTCAAATTAAAAAAGCGCAGGTACTTGGCATCGGACAGTACTGCCTATTTAAAGCACCGGATTTGGACTCCAAGAGCAAGCCAAACATGCTCAGTTTGCCAATGCTTGTTTCATGGACAGTCACAACTTGGGGCAAAATATTTCCATTGTATTTGATCCGGCCTGATATGCTACTTTACTTCACCCTATCCAGATTAATGTCACTTGTTTATACACAATATCTGCGTGTTTTCTTTCCCTAAAAGTGTCTCTGCAACTTTATTCTGAAAGTGGACAAACGGGATGGCATGCAGGCTGCGTGTGTGCGAGTCACAAGAACAGCTTCACTCTGTTTTTTATCTGCGTGCCTAGACCTGGAAAGATTTGTTTGTCAATTGAGCAGGCTACACCATCACGCTCCCGGCTGCCTTTTATATAGCATAGGATTCTCCTGAGAAGGCTCAATCTGATATTATCGACATCCAAGTGGGTGGAAAACAATAAAAAAAAAGTCGACTTGGCAACCTTTGGCGAGCGTGTGCTGCTGAAGCGCTCCACGCAGTTGTGGTGCCAGAAGGGCTCATGCACTTCTTACCCTTCGTAGATGACGAAGCCGCAGACGTCCCAAGTGGGCAACCCCGGGAGTTCCACCAGCGACGTGTTAGGAGTCACCCGAGTCTCCCAGCGCCCTTCCCGGCCATCGTGAAAATATTCCTGTTAATTGCAGCGCATGACAGGCGCTGTGATTAACAGGAATCCTTTCACGATGGCCCACAATCAGCACCCAGTCGCGCTGTATTTAGAAAAGAAATTAAGCAAGTCTGAAAGTTCGACATGTGCTTTACACATCATGCTTTCAGACTTGCTTCAATTCTTTTCTAAATACAGCGCCGCTGGGTGCTGATTGTGGGCCATCGTGAAAATATTCCTGTTAATTGCAGCGCATGACGGGCGCTGTGATTAACAGGAACCACTTTCCCAAAGGACTCAGACAATCAGGAAAATTGCCGTTTTTCGCTGCTCGCATTTTAAAAGCGGGTGGCGGCGGCGAGAACGTGTGCGCGCTTAACAATGTACCATGCGCGCTCGGGCCCTTAAAGCTGCGCGCGAGCGCACCCGCGCACGTTAGAGGGAACACTGGTCCCTACTAGCCTCTCAGAAGCTGTGGGTGCTTCTTTCCCAAACCCGGGCTCGCCGTTGGTGGTTCCATCACCAGAGGCTGCAGGGGGGAAGATTTTTTTTTCTCTCACTGAAGATTCCGACTCTTCAATACCTGACCTAGATTCCTTAACCTCTACACTTTTGTGCACATCTGGCGGTGATTCCCCAGACAACTCGGTTATCCATTCCAAGCGCAAGGGTCACTCGAGCGGACGAAGAGACAAGAGGAAATCTACGAGTATGGGAAAAAAATATGCAGGGACTGGCGAGAACATCGAGAGCTGATATGAATACTCACTCAAGAAAAATACCCCCAGGTTGAGATGGGACTAATTATCAGTCCAATTACTCGCTCAGCAAGAGGATGGTGCAAAGCACTCTGGACCTGTATCTAGCAGCAATGGCGAACCATCACCCTCCGTCATCCTGGCAGCTTTCGAGCAGATGCAAGAGGGGGTCAGGAATGATAACAGGCATTCTAGGCAGGCCACGAAAAAGCTAAAAATGTCTGTCAGGAAAATAAGTAAGACCTGTTCTGAAATCTCCGATAGGATGACTTTGGTGGAAGCATGCACAAAGACCTTGGAAGCAGAAGAAGCTGAACTAAAAACTTTACACACCTCTCAGGACCCCAAACTCACCGATATAATATGGAGCAAGGAGGAACAAGAAAACAAGCAAAGAAGGAATAACCTGAGACTGCTGGAAATCCCCAAGGGGGTTGAAGGAGGAGATCCAAGAAGCTTTATAATCAGGCTCTTGAAAGGCACCTGCCCCTGTCTTGTGGGATGGGACTCGGAGAAGGAAATTCAGAGGGTGCACAGGTTCCCCTAACTCTCAAATCACATCAATTTTTGGGGCCCTGTTGTGGATTTATCTTTAGATGTATCCCCGCCTTTCCCTTGTGGTTTGGTAGAATCTTTCTACTGGTCACCACCCTGATTTCTAGGCCTCACCCTGGTTCTGACCTATTTGTCTGCCTTCTTTCCCAATTCTTGGGGAGAGGTCAGATCAGAGTCCCCCAGGTGCTGATGTAGAAGCTGGTTTTGACAATTATTAAGGATCTGCTCCCTCATAATCAAATTATACAATCCTGTATAGTCTTGTACTTTGCTGCCCAGTAACCAGCCCTCCCGAGCCTTAGTAGCACAATCCACAAAATCAGTCCAGTTCTGAGTCTGTGTCTTCTGGGTGTCTCTGAACAGCAACCTATACTGCGCAGTGGTTAAGCCAAACCCATCCATCAGAGCACTCTTCAGGACATCGTAGTTGTCAGCATCCTGTTCATTAACTGTTAGGAGCTTCCTCTGCCTTTATCTGAAAAGGAGAGCCACAGGATTGCTGCCCACTGCTCATTGGGGACCTTCTGTACTTTGCAGGCCCTTTCCAAAGCAGTTATCCATTTGTGGATGTCATCCCCAATCTGATAGGGAGGGACACAAATTGCAAGCTCTTATCCAACCACTGCACACCAATGTGAGAAGTTAGCCTGGCATATGATGTCCACTAGTTCTAGTGGGCACCGTGCACCAGTCTAATCGACCCTTATTGATGATGGTTGTAAAGTCAACCTTATAGAAAGCTATCCTAGGGGTAGCATGAACCAGCAGTCTTCAGGCTAAGACTTCAGAAGGCGAGTTAAGCAAGTTGTGTTACCATATATAATCCCTTGAATACCAAATGAAAGGACACCACACAAGGTATATATCAAATATATATATGTATTTAATCTAAACACAACCCCTCTGCACTCTTTATGAGGTCAGAGATAAAAATACAATACAAGTCACACAGTTAATATGCAATAAGATGCACAGTATACGTTATGCCCTAGGGGCCTCACAAACCATATACTAAGTAAGTGGTATAAGTACCTCGTGAGAGTTACATAGCAGGCCTAGGGCCTGTAGAATCACTGGGGCTACACTAAACAACCAAAGGTTAGGAGGTAGGAGACCCACGGGAGCCGTGTGCAGTGTCTAAACACAGGCGCGGGTTCCCATTGACTTTCTATGGAGTTCGTAAGAGATACAAAGTTACAATTTAGGGACACTTCCGGATGGACTAGGATGGAACCCTTTTAAACTAGAACACTTCGAGAGGCAAGACCCACGGGAGCACCGGAGTACTCGTGTTACCTCAACCAGGATAGCCGGGTGCATAGGTGTCTTTTCGTGTCGGGTTTCGTCGTCGTTTTCTATGGAGAGCTGCAAAGAAGTGCTGCAGGCGACCAGAGGAAAAGTGTCCAGGTGGATCCAAGGGTGGATCGGTGATGTGAAGAACCTGAAAGCAGAGGGGACAGAGTCTGGGTCACTAGCCAGTGACCAGGAAGGAACCAGAAAGGAACCAGGCGATGTTGGGTGCTTTAAAATGAAGAAGGTGAGTTTGTCTCTTCAGCCACGAGGTCTAGGAGGCATCGACGATGACCAGGCGCTGGATTCGAGCTGTCCCACAGTGGATCTAGATGACTGCGGAATTGGTATCAGGATTGGACCCAACAAGCCTTGGCAACCGCATCCCACACAGGATGTCGAGATTGGCTCTGTAGAGTGCACAAAAGGAGGTATTGGGTCCTACCACTGGCTAGCCTGGACCTCAACAACTATTAAACAGAACAGAAGTGGCTAGTCAGGTTTGTTTTATAATGAATTACTGCCCCCGCAACCAATTTATTTTGCGTGAACTAGACTTTTTTTGTCACAAAATGATTTATTTTCATTTATAGTTAAATTTCATTAATCAGACCATATGTTTTCAAAGGAGACTCACGTCAAAACAGTCAAATCAATAACATACAATAATGTGCACAATATATACAAGTGTACAGGGGTTCACAATGGATACTCAAAATTCATGACACCAGAATGACTTTCTACATAACAGATACATTCAAAGTGAATTGCAACGTAAAAAACATTTCAACAAGGAAAACTGATACACATAAGAAACCAGTTCTTTCATTCAAATACCAGTGGACAGGCGGAAGTGGGGATGGAATTGGACTGCCTGCCTGTCTCACAAAACCTGTGACGTGTTTATTAATTTAAAGGATTAACAGCGGGTTCCACCAGAGTGGTATTATTCAATCCTAGCTGCACCCTTCTTCCTTGTCACAGGCTGGGGGTCAACGCGTTTCGAACCATATTAAATTGTGGTTCTCCTCAGGACATGGACTGGGTAAAATCCTCACTACAAAAAAATTAAAGGGAAGTGTCAAACTTATACTGCAACTACGTATGTACATACACTCTCTGACTACAAACAAAAAAGGGGATAGTTGCGATTTACCTGCCCGGCACACAAAGGGGCTGCAGGAGTGGGGGTTAGCTGCACATCAAGTGGAGTAGTCTGGAAAAACAAGTGTGGTGATGATCAACACTGGTTCGTTACAGAGATTTCTTTAAAGGAGAAGGTAGAACATTGTAAGGGAAACCGCGTCATACCTGTACTGGATTATTGACGCAGGGTGACAGACCATATATTTTCTATTTTCAAAACGCCCGCAAAGTGGTGCGCAATAGGTCCAAGGAACAGATCACCTTGTCTTGTGGCTGAGTAAAGAAAAACAGACAGCACTGTAGTGCAATGTCCTGGCGTAGGTACACACGTGTAACATACAAGATATGTTATGTCTTACCTGCGCATGGAGTGCAGGCGCTGATAAACTGAAGCACCGTGAAAAATTATTCTGTACTTGGCAAGGGGCGAGACTCTTCACCAACACCACTGCAAAAAGCGTGAAACATTAAGTATACACGCATCACAGGGCTTGTATTTTAAAACGAGACCAAATCACGGATGACACAGGGGACTTACTGGCACGTATCTTGGATTCAATCCATCTGAGCGCCGCCATCAACATCCAACGTGTGGTAGCGCGGGCCGTCTGCTAGCTGTTTACAAAAAGCCCCGGATTAGGCCATGGATAGCGACGATGGACAAGGTTACTGCGCTAAGAATGTTGGAACTTGTAGTTCCGCCTACAGGAGCGAAGAGTCTCTCGGTGACAACACGGATTAGTGCTGCTAGCCACATGGATGTCAGTGTGTGCCTGGAAGATGCAAAGTATTACAATCGGCACACCCGGGGATAAACAAAGATGTTAAAAAACAAATAAGTGGAATGTTTACCGAGTGCCATTAATGACCTGCCCCCACACTGTTTAGATCCAGACATGCAGTTAACTAAGTGAAAATGAAAACAGAAATATTCTTGACATAATCGGAATTTGTCAAAGAATAAAAAAGCAATAAATAAAAAAGCAGCACGGTCCAGCGCAGCTCAGCGCCACCAGAATGTTTAAGGTCAGACGTGAAATTGAGTGGAAATGAAAAGGTGCTTGAAACTATCAGGTTTTTTCAAAAGTACGGTTCAAAGCAGCTCAGCGTCAGAATGGGCACAGACGCAATACATCAAGGAAGCGTAGGTTTTACAGATTTCCAAATTCAGACATTTCATTAAGGCCAGAATTGGATGTGTCAAATTTGAGGATGAGGTACGCCTCTTTCTGTGCTAGGCGTACATCTGGGTCCCCGCTGCCACCTCTGATAACAGCAAGCACAGTCCATCCGATATCATTGGAGGAATGTTTGTGTCTTAAAAAGTGGGAGACCAATGGTGCAGTCAGGTTATTGTTGTTTATCCTAGAACGCTGTTGAATAATTCTTTGTCGCACCTCCTGTGTGGTCTTTCCAATGTACACCTTATTACACGGGCATTGAATGGCGTAGACAGTGTATTTTGTTTTACAGTTGGTATGTTCGTCATGACGCCAAAATTTTGTTCCGTCTGTGAAAAGGGAGCCCTCCATCGTGAGGTCACAGACGGTGCATGTCCCGCATTTACGATGTCCCTTCACAGGAGTGGCCCCAAAAATGGTGCTTTGAGTATCTCTTTTTGCAGGGGGCCGTGTGGATGTAATCATCTGGCCGATGCTCCGGTTCTTTTTCAGTGCAAACAATGGAAGGCCCACGTCTGGTAGGATTTCCTCAACCAGATGCCAACACTTTCTAATTGTTTTTTGGAGCTGGTTGGTATGGGGACCAAAGGTGGAGACACACACGATCCTTTGGGTCGCAGGTTTCGATCTTTTTTCTAGAAGGTGCTCCCTAGGCGTCCAGCGTGCTCTCTTCATAGAGTGCTTCAGCAGTTTACGGGGATAACCTCTTTCCTGTAGTTTTGCAGTAAGCGCTTGTCCATGTAAGTCAAACTTCTCAACCGATGAGCAATTTCGTCGGACACGAAGAAATTGCCCGTAGGGGAGGTTGTCCCTAAGGCTCCTGGGGTGGTAGCTCCTGTAGTGTAGAGCATTATTTTTGTCGGTCTTTTTTTTATATAAAGAACAGGACAATCCTTCAGCTGTAGCAGATACCTCCACATCCAAGAATGGTAAGGATTTAGAGTCATAGCTCAAACTGAATTTGATATCAGGGCTTCTGTTATTCAGCCAGACGTGAAATTCCTCAAGTAGGGCGGATGGCCCATTCCAGACACACCACACGTCATCTATGTATCTCATCCATTGTTCTATATGTTCTCTATAGGGGTTGTTGTTCCACACGTACCTCTCTTCATATTGACCCATATACAGGATGGCCATTTCTGGTGCAAACGGGCAGCCCATCGCTGAGCCTTTGATTTGCAGGAACATTTCATCTTCAAATGTGAAAAAGTTTTTTTTAAGAGCCAATGATGCGAATGAGACAATGAGATCAGTGGGAACCCTATGAGGGCGCGGTCTGGTATCCAAGTATAGTTCAATGACATCTAAACCATCCTGCTGGGGTATCTGTGTGTACAAAGAGGACACATCCATGGTAGCTAGAAGTTGGGACGTGGGGTCAAACTGGAGACCTTTGACTTTGTTGATAAAGTCCATGGTATCCCTCAGATACGATGGAACTTGGACGACGAGAGGTTTTAGAAATATGTCCACAAATTGGGAAATTGGCTCGAAAACCGAGTCACAACCGGACACTATTGGGCGTCCCGGGGGTATTTTGGAGTCCTTATGCACTTTCGGAAGAAAGTATAGATGTGGGATCCTCGGATGTTTCTTCACGAGATATTCTGATTCTTTAGGTCCAAGTATGCCTGTTTCTGGCTCCATTTACAAGTTTACTGACTTCATCCAGTATCTGGACTGTTGGGTCATGTGTGATCCGACGGTACCATTCCTGATTGTAGACATGGCTTTGTCCTTCGCTTCTGTACAGGTCTTTAGACCACAGGACCACTGCACCTCCCTTGTCAGCCGGCCTTATGATCGCCTCCTGCTGGTTCTTCAATTCCTTTATTGCCTCTTTTTGTTTTTTGGTGATATTGCTGGGTACAAACGGGCGTTTTCTTTCCAGAATGTTCAAAGACGACATCACAGAGCGTTCAAAAGCAATAATATTCTTGGAGATGTTGTGGTTGGGAGGGCAGAAGGTGGACTTGTTCTTAAGCCCGGAGGCCTCAGTCTGAACTTGATCAGGGGAGTCCTTAAAAAACCATCTCAGGCGTACCTTTCTAAAGAATTCCATGACCTCTAGTTTAATTCTGGTAAAGTCCATGGCTGTTCCTGGGACAAACGAGAGACCTAACTCCAAAACCTCTTTCTCAGCTTGCGATAGGACTTTCCCCGAGATGTTGATGATAGCTGATGGCTTCACGACTTGTAATGTTGTTTGCGTGTCGTCATCTCCCACTGTGGTTTGAATCTCGTCCGTTTCTGCTGTTGACCCTGTCCTAAAAAAGGCCTCTTTGGGGTGTTTCTATTCTGCTGGTTCCTGTTGGAAGTGCCTTCGCCTGCATCAGAATCTTCCATTGACTCAGATGATGATGTCTCCGAGAACGTGGTGAATCTTTTCTTCGAACTACCTTGGTTGGTATTAAGGTATCTGGTGGAATCCGGTCTAGTGTAGAATTCATCTTTAAGATATGGGTACACAGTCTCAATATTAAAATTTCTTTGGTCTTTTTCGAACTTGGAGGTCTTGAAATTGATAGTGTTGTCTCTAAATGTAGCCAATTCCTTCTCAATCTTTTCTAAGAGAGTTTTTGCCTCAATCTCAGTAAGATTTTCTTTGATGGCCTGTAGCTGTTCTTCAATTTCCTCCTCTTCCTTCTTACATATTCTTTGAGCTGTTTCTACGGTGTGCACCATAAGGTCTCTGCTGCATTTTGTGCTGATGAAGCTGAATCCCTTCCGATAGACCGGGTCATCCGTAAAAATTACGGGTACATTCTTAATCTGGAGCCCCCAGGGTATGGTTCCGGCTCTAAGATTGCAAGTAAGAAGTGACCGTGGGGCTCAGTTCTGACATTTTTTTTCTGAGTCTGATTAGTTTATCTGCGACATTGAGCTGCTTGGCCGTGCTGCCAAGTTTAACTGAGGGATACCATGGACTTTATCAACAAAGTCGAAGGTCTCCAGTTTGACCCCACGTCTCAACTTCTAGCTACCATGGATGTGTCCTCTTTGTACACACAGATACCCCAGCAGGATGGTTTAGATGTCATTGAACTATACTTGGATACCAGACCGCGCCCTCATAGGGTTCCCACTGATCTTATTGTCTCATTCGCATCATTGGCTCTTAAAAAAAACTTTTTCACATTTGCAGATGAAATGTTCCTGCAAGTCAAAGGCTCAGCGATGGGCTGCCCGTTTGCACCAGAAATGGCCATCCTGTATATGGGTCAATATGAAGAGAGGTACGTGTGGAACAACAACCCCTATAGAGAACATATAGAACAATGGATGAGATACATAGATGACGTGTGGTGTGTCTGGAATGGGCCATCCGCCCTACTTGAGGAATTTCACGTCTGGCTGAATAACAGAAGCCCTGATATCAAATTCAGTTTGAGCTATGACTCTAAATCCTTACCATTCTTGGTTGTGGAGGTATCTGCTACAGCTGAAGGATTGTCCTGTTCTTTATATAAAAAAAGACCGACAAAAATAATGCTCTACACTACAGGAGCTACCACCCCAGGAGCCTTAGGGACAACCTCCCCTACGGGCAATTTCTTTGTGTCCGACTAAATTGTTCGTCGGTTGAGAAGTTTGACTTACATGGACAAGCGCTTACTGCAAAACTACAGGAAAGAGGTTATCCCCGTAAACTGCTGAAGCACTCTATGAAGAGAGCACGCTGGACGCCTAGGGGGCATCTTCTAGAAAAAAGATCGAAACCTGCGACCCAAAGGATCGTGTGTGTCTCCACCTTTGGTCCCCATACCAACCAGCTCCAAAAAACAATTAGAAAGTGTTGGCATCTGGTTGAGGAAATCCTACCAGACGTGGGCCTTCCATTGTTTGCACTGAAAAAGAACCGGAGCATCGGCCAGATGATTACATCCACATGGCCCCCTGCAAAAAGAGATACTCAAAGCACCATTTTTGGGGCCACTCCTGTGAAGGGACATCGTAAATGCGGGACATGCACCGTCTGTGACCTCACGATGGAGGGCTCCCTTTTCACAGATGGAACAAAATGTTGGCGTCATGACGAACATACCAACTGTAAAACAAAATACACTGTCTACGCCATTCAATGCCCGTGTAATAAGGTGTACATTGGAAAGACCACACAGGAGGTGCGACAAAGAATTATTCAACACCGTTCTAGGATAAACAACAATAACCTGACTGCACCATTGGTCTCCCACTTTTTAAGACACAAACATTCCTCAAATGATATCAGATGGACTGTGCTTGCTGTTATCAGAGGTGGCAGCGGGGACCCAGATGTACGCCTAGCACAGAAAGAGGCGTACCTCATCCTCAAATTTGACACATCCAATTCTGGCCTCAATGAAATGTCTGAACTTGGAAATCCGTAAAACCTACGCTTCCTTGATGTATTGCGTCTGTGCCCATTCTGACGCTGAGCTGCTTTGAACCGTACTTTTGAAAAAACCTGATAGTGTCAAGCACCTTTTCATTTCCACTCAATTTCACGTCTGACCTTAAACATTCTGGTGGCGCTGAGCTGCGCTGGACCGTGCTGCTTTTTTATTTATTGCTTTTTTATTCTTTGACAAATTCCGATTATGTCAAGAATATTTCTGTTTTCATTTTCACTTAGTTAACTGCATGTCTGGATCTAAACAGTGCGGGGGCAGGTCAATAATGGCACTCGGTAAACATTCCACTTATTTGTTTTTTAACATCTTTGTTTATCCCCGGGTGTGCCGATTGTAATACTTTGCATCTTCCAGGCACACACTGACATCCATGTGGCTAGCAGCACTAATCCGTGTTGTCACCGAAAGACTCTTCGCTCCTGTAGGCGGAACTACAAGTTCCAACATTCTTAGCGCAGTAACCTTGTCCATCGTCGCTATCCATGGCCTAATCCGGGGCTTTTTGTAAACAGCTACCACACGTTGGATGTTGATGGCGGCGCTCAGATGGATTGAATCCAAGATACATGCCAGTAAGTCCCCTGTGTCATCCGTGATTTGGTCTCGTTTTAAAATACAAGCCCTGTGATGCGTGTATACTTAATGTTTCACGCTTATTGCAGTGGTGTTGGTGAAGAGTCTCGCCCCTTGCCGAGTACAGAATAATTTTTCACGGTGCTTCAGTTTATCAGCGCCTGCACTCCATGCGCAGGTAAGACATAACATATCTTGTATGGTACACGTGTGTACCTACGCCAGGACATTGCACTACAGTGCTGTCTGTTTTTCTTTACTCAGCCACAAGACAAGGTGATCTGTTCCTTGGACCTATTGCGCACCACTTTGCGGGCGTTTTGAAAATAGAAAATATATGGTCTGTCACCCTGCGTCAATAATCCAGTACAGGTATGACGCGGTTTCCCTTACAATGTTCTACCTTCTCCTTTAAAGAAATCTCTGTAACGAACCAGTGTTGATCGTCACCACACTTGTTTTTCCAGACTACTCCACTTGATGTGCAGCTAACCCCCACTCCTGCAGCCCCTGTGTGTGCCGGGCAGGTAAATCGCAATTATCCCCTTTTTTGTTTGTAGTCAGAGAGTGTATGTACATACGTAGTTGCAGTATAAGTTTGACACTTCCCTTTAATTTTTTTGTAGTGAGGAGTTTACCCAGTCCATGTCCTGAGGAGAACCACGATTTAATATGGTTCGAAACGCGTTGACCCCCAGCCTGTGACAAGGAAGAAGGGTGCAGCTAGGATTGACTAATACCACTCTGGTGGAATCCGCTGTTAATCCTTTAAATTAATAAACACGTCACAGGTTTTGTGAGACAGGCAGGCAGTCCAATTCCATCCCCACTTCCGCCTGTCCACTGGTATTTGAATGAAAGGACTGGTTTCTTATGTGTATCAGTTTTCCTTGTTGAAATGTTTTTTACGTTGCAATTCACTTTGAATGTATCTGTTATGTAGAAAGTCATTCTGGTGTCATGAATTTTGAGTATCCATTGTGAACCCCTGTACACTTGTATATATTGTGCACATTATTGTATGTTATTGATTTGACTGTTTTGACGTGAGTCTCCTTTGAAAACATATGGTCTGATTAATGAAATTTAACTATAAATGAAAATAAATCATTTTGTGACAAAAAAAACCTAGTTCACGCAAAATAAATTGGTTGCGGGGGCAGTAATTCATTATAAAACAAACCTGACTAGCCACTTCTGTTCTGTTTAAAAGAGATTGGCTCTGTGGCAGACCAGCAAGGACTGGGGTACTTCTCCTTTTCATGAAAGCTGGAGCAAGCCTGGAGCAACCAGACAAGCAAAGTAAATTCAAGATGGCATCTTCAGGTGGCTCACTAGCCAACGGGCAAGGAACCAAGAAGATGCGTCGAGCTCAAATGCAAATGTGGGGCCCACGGGACACTCGCGGAGTGTGGGGGCCTGAGCTTTAGTGCAAATAGTGCTCGGGGCTAGGGCTTATTGTATCCCAATGCACAACTTACTGAGGCTTCAAGAAAGGAGTGCAGGTAGCAAAATGCAGGATGTCCAAGATGTCCGGTCCCACATCTCTCGTGTCCGCCACGGGTCTCAGCTTTGCTGTGAATGTGGATCGGGGTCAGAGAAGTCTGGAAGTCCAGTTCTTGTGTCGCAGAGTCTTCGGGTTCCGACATGAGCCTTGAAACTGCAGACCGGCAAAGATGCTGTTGGTGCCTGTTTGCACAGGGTGGTCACTCCTTGACCACAAGGGAGATGTCTTCCATCTTCCAGTCAGAATGGAATGTCGAAGGTCCAAGATATGTCTTTCAAAGATTCGTCGAGGATAATCCAAAGTCCTGGATACACAGCTCCTATACCTATACTAAGGATGGGGGCTGGATTACCTTACTAGGTCCCTCCTATGAGTTTACCTGAGAAGGGGATGGTTACACCCCTTTCCCTTTGTCCAGTTTCATGCCAGAGCTGGCGTTGGAGTGCCCCAGCAACTGGTTTGAACCGGTCTATGCATGGAGCACCTTGTGTACCCCAGGCAGTGTCTAGATACATTCACTTAATGCAGCCCTCCCTGACCCAATACACAAAACCCCTGGTCTGGGGAGGTGCTGGCACCTCCCTGGACAGGAAACCTATTGTCCAGGCCGCCCTTGCTGGAGTTTCCCCCAGCAACAGGAGGTCAGACTCGTGTCTGTGGCAGCAGCATCCATTTTGTGATGCTGAGGCTCTGTTTAACTTTAACCGGGTAAATCAGTAACTTACATGTCTTTCCCTCTAGAAGGGTGGAATGCTACCCCCGCCACCAGAATTGGCGGGGGGGGGGGTAGTATTCCAAAGTGTTTGACACCTTACACGATATGTTTTGATAACGCCAAACCAAAGTTAGCAATAACTGCGAGGATTATAATGCACTTAAGAGTATATGGTATGGCTATGTCATAGAACAGCTATAAGGAGAAGGTTCCGAAAGCTGCAGAGGGTTTCAGCTCATGCTAGGGCACCCTCTCACATAAAACCAAGCACTTTGCCTCCAGGATTGTCGAGGCCTACCATAGGAATGGCTTATAGGTGTATATGTGTCTATATATAAAGGTAGATATAGGTATGCTATATCTAAGTAAGGGGTGATTACACCACCTTACCCAGGCTGTGTGAACAGATCTGTGGTGTCAGTTTGGAAGGTAAACCAGGGGTGGCACAATACATGCTTCAGCCCCTGGTAGGCCTAGGGTGCACCTATGCCCTGGGTACCTATGGTACACTATACAGGGGCTCACAATGGTGACCCAGTAACCAATCTGGTATGTACCTAAAGTACATGGAGTCCATTTTTTAGAGAAAGCAGATAGTCTGGGGCCCTGAATAGCAGGGTCCGAGGCCAACTAAGTCGAAAACCAGCAAAACACCAGAAAAAAGTTTGGGTAACCATATAGTCAGATTCCACCTTCCTACAGTTTTTATGTTGTAGCTCTGCATAAGTTAGGGGTTTATCCAATGTACCTATGTATGTGACTAGTATGGCGCTGCTTACACTCCTTGAGCATTTTGGGGACATTTACTTGCTTTTTCTGTGCAGCCGGTTAACAAAGCATTACTCGGTCTCCCTCCCGCCGCCGCAGCCTGAGAACCAGCGCCCGCCAAGAAGAGGGAGACTATATCTCCCAGCCTGCCCTGCTTCGTGGCAGAAGCCGCTACCTCCACTTCCGCGCCCGGAGGCGCCTTAAACCAACGACAGCCCCGGTGGATCGGGCGCTGCTTACACTCCTTGAGCATTATGGGGACACTTACTTGCTTTTTCTGTGCAGCCGGTTAATGAAGCATTACTCGGTCTCCCTCCCGCCGCCGCAGCCTGAGAACCAGCGGCCGCCGAGAGGCGGGAGACTACATCTCTCAGCCTGCCCTGCTTCGCGGCGGAAGCCGCTACCTCCACTTCCGCGCCCGGAGGCGCCTTAAACCAACGACAGCCCCCGCGTGGCGGGATCGCGCGCGGTTCGTGCCGGGCAAAGCCCGGTCCAATGGCGGGCCCGTATGAGCCCGTTCGAGGCCAGAGAGGCTGGGCTGGGTCACCCCCCAACTATTGGGCAGAGCAAGAAACGAAGTGAGTCTATATGTTATTATCTCACATTGGTACTTCTTATTCAGTGTGTATTTATCTAACATCATGGCTGAACGTTCCACAAGGTCAAATGTACGTGGAGGCACTGTGTCCGGACCACTAGACAATTTTTTCACCAGAGCTGTAACAGTGCTAGCCCACGAAATCGAGCTTACTGAACCCGGCTATCAGTAGACCCTTTATTTAATAAACGGTCCTCACTGGGAAAAATTGCCTCACTAGACAGTCCTGAAAGACAAGTAGCTATAAATACAACTAATGATTCTGTTGCAATGGATCTGATTAGTGATATAGCGGACAAACTGACTAGTATTAGTACCAACAAAGCTACAAGCATACAAACACCAAATGCCCAAAGTGCAGTTATTATCCTCCCTGAAGGAGTGTCCACAAGAGCACAATTATTAGCCGAAAAAAGGAGGCCTGACTATCCCTGAGAATACTAGACTCGGAGCGATACCAAAGCAGAAGAAGCCTGGGACAACAAAAAAGGGCAGACAAGATAAAAAATTTACCAGCGGATAGTACTGACCCCACACCGGTCATCAAACCTACTGCCGACATACACTTAGTTGGACTTGACTTAAACCCCGCAACTACATTAGTGTGTTCTCTTGCGTCCCTTGAGGATAGTTTTGGGGTAAAATTGAGCGAAATCTTGACACTGTCTATAAGACCAATTAATGATAGACTGAAGCATATGGAGGAGCGCTTAAAAAAACTTGAGCAGATGTCACTTAGCAATTTGGAACTAATTAAAAAAACTATTGCAAGAAGTCATCCGGTGGCGAAGGATAGATCTGTCGCTACTAAAGACTCAGGAAAAACAAAGCCTAATCAAACAACAACTAACCCTCCATGTTGTGACTTGACAGCAAGCTCATCTCAACCAAGGACGGAATCTGCCCAAAGTATATTGACTATTGAAAACACACCTGTGATAGAAAACCAAAAGAATACGACGGGAGGAGGCAATTCCAAAGCCACATTTAAGCAGGGAACCTGTATTAGCACAGCCAATGTAGAACACTGCCCACTACCGATGATAGATTTGCCTCCAGAATCCATGCCTTATGTTGTTGTTTTAACTGGAGACCCGGAATTGGGGCGGGGTAATACAGAGTCCTTTATTGAGCTAAAAAATAAGACAACATACTGGCTCAATATCAACAGGCCCTTACCCTCACACAACAGAAGCAAGATCTTGTTTGTGTGGAGGGTTAACTGGGTGGGGAGTAGTAGGAAAAACATCCCTGGGGACTGCATTATTATAAATTTTGGAGACAGGCAAGCCCCTAGATATATATGCGACGAGTGGCATTATGCGCCAGACTCTAGGATCCAGCCACATGATTTAACATTTTTTTATAGCCGAGCTATAGGCACCCCAAACTTTAATGCTCATGGTAACTACTGGGCGGGGAACCGAGGCATTAGATATCCCTCAAATGAAAAAAATTGTGAAGATCGAGCCCAGGTTATGGGCTTTCCAATTAGTAATAGATTCAGCACACTCAAAATGGTGGACTGACTGCCCACAACCACCGTTATCCCCATTAAGCTAGGTATAACAGGAATAGAGATTAATGATAAGACTCCTGTGGATCAACTCCCTGACAACAGCATTCAAATCACTAGCACTAGAAATGGGCAGGAAATGTCACTTACAGATTTAATGACAGCTGAGATAGGAAATGAAGAAACCCTTGCTGATATCACTACGCCGAGTATAGTTAGACCATCAAGCAAAAATGTAGAAATGACAAAACGTTTAGGTCTCATGTCATGGAATATAGCGGGGCTATCGGGTAAGACTGATAATATGGACTGTAGAAACCTTCTCCTAAAACACTCTATTATATGTTTGCAGGAAACCTGGGCACTGGCTCCAATTCATATAAATGGTTTCCGCACATTTCACACACCAGCAATCCATACGAAAAGGGGAAGAAACAAGGGGGGTTTGTGCACCTATATATGAAACCTCCTGGACAGCTTAACCGTAAAATTTTAACCAACATCAGAATATTTTCAAATATTGTTATTGACAGATGGTAAAAAACAAACAATTGTCCTGGTAAACTTTTATAATAACATCTCCAAGCCAGAGACTTCAAGGATCCTAGAGAACCTATCCCAAAACCTTACCAGCATTGTCGAAGCAGATCAGACAGGTGACATATGTGTCATACTGGTTGGGGATTTTAATTCCCCCTTATGTCCGCATACCCACCTAAACATCTGGGTCCTAATAGAGAGGATGGCAGAGCACACTTTCCCCATACTATATTGGGTAATTATTTTAATAATTTAATTTCTGAATTAGATTTGGGGTTCATAAACGAATTGTGCCCCATACCAGTCCCTTTTAAGCCAACTTTTATTGGGAGGGGTTGTCAAACCATTATAGATTATGCCCTTATTTCCAAGCGGCATTCTGGTTGTATTCTTAAATACAGCTTAAGCGAGGTAGCTATGAGTGACCACCATCCATGTTCTTTATCCTTACTCCTTGTAGAGGCTGGGGGTAAATCAAATACCCTGATTGAAAACCTGTATAGCTATAAATTGACTTTGGCAAAGAAAAATGGCTATTCCCTGAAATGGAACAAAATAGAACCAGTAGCCTTTTTCGCAAGCCTTACTAATAACATGCACAGCGAGTTTGAGACTTGTCTCTCTGAGGACAAGGAAGACTCTCAATTATGTGAGGCCTTTCTCAAAATAACTGAAGAAATTCAAAATCTCCTTAGAAGACCACAAAGATCGGAAAAAACGTGGAAAAAAGATGGTTTAACAGCGAGTGCAGTAAATCGCATGCGCATCTAATGTCATCCTTAAAAAAATTTCCACGCAATCAAATAGGTATAAGATCTGCTAGAACAGCCTATTATCAGGCAGTACAAAATCGTAAGCGAGAGGTGAAGGAAGAAGCTTGGCAGGCGCTATATAAAGCCAGTCTGATAAAAGATAATACAGGATTTTGGAAGGCCGTGAACGCACCGTTCTTCCCAGATAAAGCTTCAAACACTGTAGAAGTAACTATTACAGAGAATACATGGGTAACATATTTCACTGAGCTGTATAAGAAAGACACCCTAAATGTGATTGAGAGTAGTGAGGAGATACTTGGAGCCCAGGATAAGGCCCAAAAAACGTTTCCACTAAACGTGAAATTCTCTCTAACAGAGGTACAACAGGCTATCAACAATAGTGCCACTGGGAAAGCCCCGGGACCCGATGGGGTACCAATAGACGTTTATAAATCAAATCTAGAATTATAGGCCCCACTCTTAACAAACGTCATAAACAGCTCCAATAAGAACGGGTTTTTTATTACATGGCAAGAGGCCATTGTTATTCCAATTTTTAAAAAAGGCGATGGTAGCGATCCAAAATGCTATAGACCTATATCTTTGTTGGATTCACTAATGAAGGTCGCGGGGAGAGTCATTCTTAATAGGCTGCAGTCATGGGTGGAAGATCAAGGTGCTCTCTCACAATTTCAATATGGGTTTAGGGCCGGACTTGGTACCACAGAACAAGGCCTGAATTTAGCATTAATTGTCTTCAAGTATATCATGGCCAAAAAGGAAAATTTGTTTTTATGTTTTGTGGACCTAAGTTCGGCCTTCGATTGTCTGAACCACGATAAATTATGGTCCACATTAGCGCAATTGGGTGTAGAACCGGATCTGCTAGTCTTTATAAAAGAACTATATAGGGGAGCTGGGGCTAGAGTGAGGTACGGAATAAAGGGCGAATGTACCGCCAAATTTGACATCCAAAAGGGTGTCAGGCAGGGATGCATACTAGCACCCTTCCTTTTCAATCTTTATATAACAGTGTAGCATCCCACCTCACGGAAGAGCAGTTTGATTATCCTAGGATCAATAAATCCCCAGTAACAATACTCCTATATGCAGACAATGCAGTTATTATGGCTAGAACCCAAATGGGCTTACAAAGAGCAGTGAACAAGTTTTCTAGGTACATGTGCGAGAGAGGTCTTAAAATAAATATAAGTAAAACCTTCACCATGTCCTGCGCCATTAGGAAGCCCCCAAAATGCAAGATTTTTCTCTCAGGCATGAAAATAGCCACGGCGGAGATGTTCTCATATTTGGGAATTAATTTTGACAAAAAGGGGACGTGGACCTCGGCAATAGAGACAAGGAATATGATATTCACCAGATCAGTCGGGGCAGTGCGATCTTTTGCCAACTGATTAGGTGGACGCCCAATTCCAGTGCTCCTGGACATATTCAGAGCGAAATGTGTGTCCACTGCGAACTATGGCGCAGGTCTCTGGGGTATAACCGATCCTAAATTAATTCAGCTTGGAGAAAATACATTTCTTCGCTACCTATTAGCTGTCCCTCGTAACACCTCAATGTTTGTTTGCCACCAGGAACTTGGCATAGATTATGTTTCCGACCTAATTAAAGTTGACCCCATTTTGTTGTGGCACTAAGTATGGTCAACAGAGGAGACAGGTCTGAACAGGGACGTTATAATGGATTGATTAGACCAAGAGGGGGTCAACAGGATTCCCTGGCTTAGCTACGTGAAGGGATTCCTGACTGACATCGGCCACTTAGATTATTTTGATACCCCGGAGTGCCTAGACTCAGTCCCCAGAAAGAAACTAAAGCATACATGTCTGCAGTTTCTTGAGAGTAAGCGCTGGATAGCTGAGAAAAGCAAGATATCAGTGATGGATTATCACTTGATCCACCAAGGGCAGGGACTAGAGCAATACCTCATTAAAGTGCAAAGTTGTTATGCACGCATGTTACTGACTAGATTTAGGGGGCGCACTTTCTTTAGACTGATAACATTCCCAGTGCAAAATTGCTGGTCTAGCGACATGGATCTATGCCCCTGTGACAATGTGTCAAAACAGTCTACCTTACATTGTACATTCTTTTGTACATTTTTTACCTTGCCGAGAAAGAGATTCTTGTTTCCACTCTTAAAACACTGGGGCTTAAGACACTGTAAGACTGCTTTGATGAAACTACAAATGTTAGAAGATGAATTAACAATGCACCTTGTATCATCATTTTTAAAGTCTGTAATCAAATTCAGGAAAACTATGAACTAATTGTATATAACATGTAAATATAATTTAGACTTTTCCTTTCATGATGTCTTTTATTGCATTTTTATAAAATTACTGTGCTTTTATGATTGTCTTTTATCAGAATCGAATAAAGCTGTTTTTTGACTTTGACTAGTATGAGTTCTTTTTTAGCCCATCATTCCCAATATACTGTCTTCTTTCCAGAGTATACAGCCATTTCTTCAATTTGAATATTTTGATTGTACCACAGAGGGGAATGTGTGAATTTTCTTCATTTCATGTGACATCTTTCTATCTTATAGTGCCTCTACCATGACATAGATAACATTTAGAGAGTGATGTGCCTCGTTTCAAGGTCAAGTTCCTCTCAGGCCTATTGGGAATAGCAAATCTTTCATAATAGTAACTCCTCCAGAAACCAGAAGGCATCCTCTCTAGTGTGGTAAACGGTATGGTATCTAGTAAAGTCTGGGAAGCTAATGCAGCCTAATTACATTTTGAATCTCGGTTTTGACAGCAAGCTCCTGGTCTTTTTTGCTCTTCATAAGAAGCCAGATATCTATCTATCAATAGTCTTAGTCTTACAAAATCCCTAGATAGGTTTACAGGAACCATACTATTTAGGAAGTTAACAAGAAGGGCCGCCATCATTTTTACTGCTTCAGCTATTCCCAACCAAGTAATGTATTTAGGAGACCATTTCAGGAAGAGGTCACTGATTTTGGACAGTAGTTTGTTTTCATGTTATTTGTCATACTATTAAAGGCTTCTACAAAACCAGACAACCAGATATGTTATATATGTGTGTTGCCATCTTAATTCTAATGTCCACAGAATATTTATATGGAATACTTCGCTTTTGTTTTTATTCAGTTCTTATCCTGTGAGTCCTGCATAAGAATCACTATCAGACAGTATTTCTCAGAGTGCTTCCTCCACATTTTGGGTGCAAGTAAGAACATTGTTAGCATATGCGTAAACTTTATGAATTCCGGATTATGGAGGACCCTACTTATATTGTAATTTCCAGTAATTGCAGTTAGTAGTCATTACATTCCTAGTGGAAACAATAGTTGCAATAATAAGCATCCTTGTCAGACTTCTTATTTTAACTCAAAAATTACAGATAGGTTTCCAATGACTTTTACTCAAGAGGATAGAGCAAAAGACATACTATGAAGCCATGGCCATTGGAAACTCTTTACAGCACCGAATGTAGGAAGATCTAATACACATTATCATTTGAGGAATTTTTGTCTATAAATCTGATATTAGAAAATAGAAATTTTTTACAGTCATTGTCGGCGTGCTCAAGGCTTTCATTATGAAGAGAAAATAGTCCATTTTGAGTGGCCCATGGAAGCGCTACCTAGACCTGGTTGGCATACAGTCTTTGTTGCCCATTGCATGTGTGTAGTTTCAAAAAAATGAACTTCAAAGATAGTGAACATTTCAAAATCACAGAAACCCAAAAAGAAGTCTGAAACTTTCTGGGGATTCTCAGATGTTATTGTTGGGGGATTCTAGTATGTTATTGTTGTGGCATCCCAAACTTTTCCAACTAAGCCGCTATTTTCTCAGACTGCCTCAAAATGGGTGAGTTCAAACAACTATGTTGGAGGGAGATAGAAACGTTTTCCAAAATCTGAAAAAAGGCATTAAGTGACAATGAACCAAGGCATTGAACACCAGATTCAGGGTGGTGCCAGCCGCATCCTTTTACAGGGTAAGAATCCAGTGCTGTATCTTAGCTGTAAATTACATCCTTGAGAAAGACAAGTATGCTACAGCAGAGAAATGCCTGGCAATCAAGTGGACCATTGACTCATTTAATTATTTCCAGTTGAAACAGCCCTTTGTTTTGGTTGCACATCATGAGCATTTTGTGTGGCTCTTCAAACACCAATAGGAAGAACTTGCATTTGGTTGTATGCTTTCAATCGTACAAGTTTTCCTTAAGCACTGGAAAGATATTGTGCAATGTGGACTCTATTTCTAGTCCATTGGATGTGCTGTACCAGAGCAACTATAGAGTGAGAGGAGCCGATGGTTTACTTTTTACCCCCCATGGCTTGTGAAACATATGCATTTGCATTTCCTTGTGCTGTGTTCCAATAGCCAAACATTCACTTCTTCTTGCAATGTCCATGCAATTGAACAGAGGCCAGCAGATATTATTCCCATAGGCCTGGTACAAACTTTCGCTTCTTCTCCATAAGCTCCCTCTTTCTCTCTTGATGCCTGGCTTCATGGCGACCTCTACTCCACACTGCAGATTGGCTGGTGCCCGACCACCACATTCTCCTCCTTCCTTCAGCCCTACTGTCATAAGGCCATCCCCCACTTTTTCTTCATGCGGCTTGGTGATGCTCTGTCATTATTTTATGGGTTGTCCAACATTTACATTATATACAAAAGCATGCAGTACAAATTAAAGTGTGATTTTAAAGTTGACTATAGTTAATGTAGGCCGCAGTTTAAATGATTCATGCTAACATGAAAGGATCTTTTGGCAGCTTTGCACTTTTTCTCTTTCTCTCGCTTCAGGAGCCAAGATGCATGAGTTTGAATTCATTAGAACTGTATTGTTATTGTTTTAGTTTCTGTGTGAATGTTTATATGTATGTGTTCCATGGAGAGCTGACTAATGAACCTCTACACCTGCATTGAGAACACGCTGGCCCCGATTTATATTGATACGTGTATGTACCTTGGAATTATTGTGATTTTTTCACATTTCACAATTTCCAAAGCTGGGAGAAAATCCTGATCTTTGTTACACTCAAGTTGAGGAGTTTGCGAAAATTTCAAAGGTGCTCTGGGAGGATTTGAATGCTTTCTTTAATATTGTCATTCCTACTGAACTGCTGTAGGTTGCTCAGATGAAGGACCTTCTATTGTCATGGATAAATGTAACCATATGATTACCCTTTTGAAAATTAAGGTTCGGCAGAAGGAGATTGATTAGTTGAAAATATTACGAACGTCTGATGCAGGTTTTCAGGCAGCATAGTGGTGTTACGAATCCTGAAAGGGAAATTGTAGTCATTTTGTGTCTCAGTTTGTTCTTGGTTTGCAACACAAAGAGTATACCTCCCTCACAACCTAAATCACATTACTTTCTATTTCAAAATACATTTCATTATGGGCTATTACATATTACAACATGATCATTTCAACTTTTTAATTTATTTTTACTATATCTTAGTTCATTTGACTAAGTTAATTTATAATCTTTATAAAAATACATATTCATATTTTATAAAAAATTTTTTACATTCAAACAGCCATAATCTATTCATACCCAGGTAGAGAACAACCCACACAAACCACTCATACACATATATACATTCCATTCATAACCCATCCAAAACTACACAAGGTAATCCCAAATTGCACGTTTAACTGGTTATAGTCTCAATGGCCCTAAAATGGGGCTACTGCTCATTAGTAGGTTTGAAAAAAGACTCGGTCAACGCGTTTCGGTGGCATAAGAAGAAACTGAGGCCACCTTCATCAGGACCCGTCAATTATCACACCAAGAGTTCTCAACACCCTGGGATGACCTGGAGAAACATGTGGAATAATCCATCGGTTAATAGCCCATGACAACATGATATCTTTATATACAGACACTGATTGGACCAGCCCATCAAAAACACTACAATATAATCATATATAGTGTGATATAATACACACGTGCAACCTTAACCCTCAGCAAGTGTCCACATATATACAAACGTTCTTTCTGTACTTATTCTGTACAAGCCTACTAAGGCACAAGCCGAGACAGAAGCTATTAGTAAGTGCCACCATGATTTATCCAAAACCCACTACAGTGATGAAAGCCCAAAGTGACTGGAGAATATTATCCAAATATATACCCTATTCTTTTCCTCGGATACTTACTGTAGTTGATTATACTAAACGAAGCACAATAATCATCACTCATAGGTGTTCTTGGTTTGCAAGCTGAGATTAGCTCACATTTCAACAGAATGTGATTTACTGGCAATCCAAACCCTTGAATGAGATTTTGCGATATGCAAAGTATTGCAGTGAAGATTTGGGAAAACAAGTCCAAATTGTAGGTATTTTGAATAAGAAAATATGGAGTCCTGTGTTTCAAACTAAGTCCCTGAGAAGTTAGGTCGCCTTGAAGAGGACCATCAGTTTGTGATATGCGATTGAAGCCCAGTCAATCTATTGGGCAGGAATGTACTCTGTAAACTCAACTGTGTGATCTATTGTACACCGGGTGGTGTCAAGCTTAAACCATACAATGAAGATGCAGACTTTAAACTGAACACACAGAAATCAACCTGTGCACTGTTACCGTTTTTTTACAAAAGACGACTTACCTTCTGACTTAAAGTACTCCTTGAAGGAGAAAGTTTGGGATTTTTCTAGAAAAGATATTGGCCTGATTAAAAATGTTGAACCTGTAAGAATAACAATAAAGCTAAATGCAGAGTATCCCCAAATGTCCCAGTACAACTTCTCACCAGAGGTGGAGGCTGGATTACACCCGCAATTGAGTTGATGATAGAGCAGACTTTGTAAAAGAGATACTGGGGAGCCCCTGAAATTCACCTATAATAGGATTTCAGAAGCCAAACAAGAAGTGGAAAATTGTGGATGCCATGTGAAAGGTCAATAATATTGTTAAGCCACTTTGTCCTGCTGTATTGAATTCTGCAATTATACTTTTCCAAATAACCTGTGATGCTGAATGAATCATAGTTATTGATTTGTTTCAAGCATTCTTCTCAAATACTCTTCATGAGGAAAGTCAGCTCTCTTTTGCCTTCCAAAATAACGTTCTGGCATGGTGCTGAGTTCCATAGTGGTATACAAAATGCTCCTCAGTCTTTAATCAGATACTGAAAAGGAATCTGCAGACTTTTTAGTTGCCATGCAGGTCAGTCCTGGTCCAATACATTGATGACCTACTGTTGGCATCAACAATACAAGTCAAGTCAAATGCAGACAAGACACCATTGTCTTGTTGAATAATTTGGCAGAGAACAGATACAAAGGGCCTCATTTACAAGACCATTGCTTTGCTGGTGCATCACTTTTTTTGATGCATTGGCGGCACAATGGGCTTGCTCATATTTACAAGGTCACATAAAGTCACCCGAGTTTTCCGAAGCAACATCCATGGAACCTGACACATTCCCAGATATACAATGTTTTGTAAAGCCGGTAATGCATCAGAATCCTACGCCTCCCCTGGGGAGGCATAGGAATGGTGCTACGACAAGAAATACTTTTATTTCTCATTGTTTTTCCTCTTTGTGCAGCACACATGAAAGAGGTAAAGCGACATTATGATTGTTAAGGTGAGGGAGGTGTCCCTTCCTGCCTAACAAGCAATCATCATGCAATGCAAGCACCCTTGCAACATACCATGACTTCCTGGACGTTTATGAACCAAGCCAGTACCCCACATTTGAGACGTCCCTCTGGAAGAACCAATTGTGTCATTTGTAGATGGCTCCTGTTTAAAATATGGACGAGAGATTCCGAAAGCTGCCTATGCTCTCTGCATCTTAGAAGGTGTAGTGGAAGCCTTCTATTTGGGGAATGTAGCTTCTGCAAGGGTTCCTGAACTGAACACTCTTGCTAGAGTGGGTTTGGTTAGGAAGGAGTTTCTGAGATTTTCATTTGCTGCTAGAGAGGCGAAGGAACTTAGGAAACCATCTGTGAGAGTCTATATTAAGTGTAAGACATGTCAGGGTCTTGAACCATACCTCTCACAGGTCAACAATGTCTGGGAAAGATCGCTCTTGACCAGGTTCGGGCTGGGCTCTATCAGATGCAATCTTTTTTTCCCTTTGGGACAGTATAAGACAAAATCTATTGTTGTGTGCACTTGGGATGGTCCTCCCTCCAGACACTAATGCACTTTACCCTTCTTTGTAAGTATTTTGAACCCTTTAGACACAGATATTTAATACCAATTTTAACATTTCTGGACTTTCGGCAAGGTAGGCCATCTTTTTACTATCTTTGTCTGGTGTCTGATCTTGTTGTATGTTCTTCTGTATGGGCCTTTTTAAAAAATGTAATATGATGGCGTAAGTGGGATTTTGTTTTTATCATTATGTGTAACTTTTATAAACTTATCTGATGTTCTATCATTTATTTTATGTGATGATTGTTCTTTTATGATTATTTTTAATAATCAAATAAAGATCATGCTGACTGACTGTCTGGAACTTGCTCTGTGTCAAACAATTTACGAGCCACCATCTACACTGATAGCCAATATTGGTTTGGATTGGTCTATGACTTCGAGCAGTTGTGGGCCGAGAAGGGTTTCCTGACCTCCTCTTGCTCCCTTATCCAAACTGGGAGTTATGTCATGGATCTGTTTGAGGATTTACAGTTGCCCAATGAAATAGCTGTTGTAAAATGTGCAAAACACAAGAGTAAATGTGATTTTGAGACTGCTGGCATGAGATGCATTGAGATGGACATATATTACACTCTGGAGTCTTGCACATTGAATAGAGATCATTTAGATGAATCAGAAAATGAGCATACTACAAGCCTTTTTTTGTTGATTGTTACTGATACGTGGGAAGATATCTAAAGTCTGCAGGAGAAAGTTCTTAAAGGTGAACAGGAGAGGTGGGTCAGAGCAGGAAGTGTGAATCAAGATAAGATGTAGTTTTCAATAAATGGGAGCCCTGGTTTGCTTGATGCTATGTTGTCCCCAATAGCTAGACATTTCCATGCCCAACTCACATAGGGATTGACGTAATGGTAAGTTTGCTTAAGACGCACTGGTTTTATCCCCTTTTCTGTCATTGCCAAAAATCTGTGCCACAGATGGTTCACCTGCCATCAATTAAATGCAGGCAGAAGGATGGTTGTTACAATGAGAAATATAGGAAGATCAGGTGGTCTTTCAATTGCATGCAGCTCAACTTTATTGAGATGCCCATGTGCAATGGGCTTTGTTGCATCTTAGAGGTAATGTATATCTTTTCCTATTGGGTGTAAGTGTATCTGACTAGGAGGAGTGACAGTCTCACAGTGGTCAATCTCTCATTGAGGGAACTCATTCCTCCTTTTGGCTTACCAGTTTCTCTGAAGTCAGATCATGGAACACATTTTAATAATGCAATTATGCTATGCTGTGTGCACACTGCAGGTGGATCAAAGGATTAATTGTAGCTACAGGCTAGAGGTATTCGGCATCGCCGAATAGATCAAAGAGATGCCAAAGTTCCAACTTGCCAAAGTGTGTGCATCCACGTCCCTCAAGTGGCCTGATGCCCTTCCATTGGTGCTGATGAGTCTTTAAAGCATTCTTGATTGGAGTACAGGACTGCCCCCTCCACAATATTTTGATTGGGAGAGTCACAAGACTTCGTGCCGGTCCTGCAGCTGCGCTTGTGAATATTACAGATGATATGTTTCTCAACTGCTGCAAAGGACTGACAGACATAGTACATTCTGTCTCTCAACAGGTTGAGGTGGTGACTCCCTGTCCAAGCCAAGAACAGTACCATGTCTTGTGGGCAGTCGTTTAGGTCTTGGTGAAGAAATACATCAGGAAGAACTGCTTGGAGCTCCACTGGCGTGGTCCCTTTCAAGTCATGCTTGTGATGAACACTGCAGTAAAGTTTATTGCCCTCCCAAACTGGGTACACGCTTCTCACAATCGAAAAATTAGACAATCTGGTGAAGAAGTGGTGACCACAACCACTGATCTGAAGATTCAAACTCCAGAACAACCCATATTACCAGTGGGGGAGAAGAATGTGCCCTAGTCTCTCACAGTCAACCTGAGATAAGTGCTGAGCCTGTAGTGAATGATACAAGCACAGCTACCGTGAAGCAAGCTGAAGAAACTGGGAATGAAAACTCGGAGCCAGAAGTGCTTGAAAATCCTCCATGAATAGGGCTACTACAGTGAAGAGTGATTGATTGTTTACTGGTTCAATACAAGGGAACAGTACAGACAGACTGAAACTTTGCTGAAACTTATTAAACTTCTTAGGGCTGATGCTCCAATAGAAGAGTAGGCTTGCCATTATAAGAAGAAGCTGATGTCGGGTTAGGGATATCATCTGAAGATAATTGAACATATGCATGCAATTATTTTGTTTTGGTTTTTGAAAAACTTTTTATTAACTTTGCAAGAAACAGTGGTGATCATCACAATCGTACAGTGCAAGACATACAGTTGTACCTTAGGAAAGTCAATCAAAAGAAGGGGGTTGTGTACCTTTGATATTACTCATTACAGTTTGGCATTATACATTCAACAACGTGAGTAGTTCGTCAGCCCGGGTAGTCTGGGGGGGTTCGTAAAATGTGACCCCTATACTCATTCCATTTGGACCAAATACCGACCCATTTCTGTGGGCATCCCCTGGCCACATAAACTGTCTTCTCCTGGAGCATGCACCAGTCCATGTCCGTTTTCCAGGGACCAAGTTTAGGAGGTCCCGCAGCCCCCCACAACCTAGCAATGTTCCTTTTTGCGATTACAAAGCCCAGTGTGGCCCAGGTCCTCCCACAGGGTGACAGATCTATGGGCTCCCATATATTTAGTAGACACCTCTTTGCCTCAACCCGCAGCTCCACCTCACACACCTCCCGCATGCACTGGTGTATCCGTCGCCAATAAACCTGAAGCAATGGGCACTCCCATATAATATGGAAGAATGTCCCTACCTCTCCACATCCCCTCCGGCAAAGCCCATCCGCGCTGCGGCCCATCAATTGCAGTCTGGTCCCTGAAATGTAAACTCGATGGAGAATTTTGAGCTGAATCAAGCGAAGTCTAGCTGATATGGTCACTTCCTTAGGGGACGCTTGCGCACTTTTCCACTCTTCCTCTTCTATTTCCAACCCATCAGACTCCCACTTTCTTTTAAGGGATTGCAATAGATCTGGGGAGTTGTTAATAATTTTTTTATATGTGAGGGAGATGGCGTGTTCGGGGAGGTGGCCATCCAGTAATCTGTCCTCCAGGGGGGATGAAGCTGGGGGAATAGTCCCTGTGGGAATGTTGGATTGGAGGGAGTGCTGGACCTGTAGGTAACGGTAATGTTCTGTTTGTGCAAGCTCATATGAACGTTGCAGTGAGGCGAAGGACACAACAACTCCTAAACCACATAAGTCTTTTATGTGGGAGATCCCTATCAAGTCCCAGTTGCGGAACCCTTTGGTGTGGCTCAGGGTACCTAGTCTTTCGGAAGCCCATAACGGGGTAGCCATAGTCAGAGTGTCAGCCCAGCCCAATTTCCGTTGCACTATGTGCCAGATTTGTACTGAGTGTTTGGTGGGCCCGGTGAGCGGGTATCTGCTCGGTCTAGAGTACAGCGCCGCCTCAAAATTCCCCCGGTAAAAGCCACCGGTCCAATCCATACCCCGGGTCATTACCATCGCAATACGTGCCTTGATTGATGGCCGAGAGGTGCGCAGCCCAATAATATTTACGAATGTCCAGGAGCGCTATGCCTCCATCGAACCAGCCTAATGTAAGCTTCTGGAGGGAGATACGAGGTGCCCCGGCCCACAGTAGCTCCCTAAGCTTAGTTTCGAGAGATGCGAAATATGACTCTGGCACCAGGTCAAAGTAATTCTGCAGGGCATATAAAAATCTCGGCAGTGCCATCATTTTAAAGAGTGACGCCCGGCCTAGCAGGGACAGCGGGAGCTTCCGCCAGGAGGCCGAGTCCTTCTTGAACCGTTGGAGAGGGGGCAGGAGATTCCTCTCATATGGGTGGCCGCGTCTTTGGAAACAAAAATCCCAATGTATTTAAACCCATCTGTGTCGATCTTGATCGGGCAGTTCCAGGGGACCGCTGTGGGGTCGCCGTTGAGGACATACATGACGGACTTGCCCCAGTTTATACTGTATCCTGAGTTCCTCCCGAAACTAGCAAAAATATCCATGGCCTCCATAAGTGACTTGCGAGGTATAGAAGGATGTCGTCCGCATCAAGCGATATCCTGTCCTCCTATCCATCTGCCAATCTGACCCCCCTTAGGGAAAGGTCTTGTCTGATCCAGGCAGCTAGTGGCTCCAGAGACAGGGCAAAAAGCAGAGGCGAGAGGGGACACCCCTGTCGCGTCCCTCTCTCTAAACGAAAGACCTCAGAAATGTTATTGTTAACCATGACCTGGGCCAGGGGCTCCGAGTAGAGGAGACGCACCCACCCTATGAATTCGGGACCAAAGCCCGGAGGACCGCCATCATACACGGCCATTCCAGGGTATCAAATGCCATAGCGGCATCAAGTGATACCACAACTGCCTCCTCCTGAATGGTATGGCAGCGCCCCAACACGCCATGTAAGCGGCGGAGATTGAGCGCCGTATTGCGATGAGGCATAAAGCCCGACTGGTCCGGATGAACAAGTGACGGCAGGACTGGCTTGAGCCTATTGGCCAGGACCTTGGCCAGGATCTTGGGTTCCGGTTAAGCAAAGAAATAGGCCTATAAGAGGCACATGAGTCTCTGGGTTTGCCATCCTTCGGGATGGCCACAATGGTGGCTATACGTTGGTCTCTCGGCAACACTCCCTGCTCCCTGATTTCCTCAAACATTCGCTTCAAATATGGGCTGAGGCCGTCTGATTTGAGCTTATAAAGTTCAATCGGCAGCCCGTTGGGTCCCATGGCTTTTCCTGAGCGGAGGTCGCAGATAGCTCGGCCTAGCTCTTCAGCCGAGAGCGGAGCCTCCAAGGTTTCCCGCTCTGCCTCTGTGAGAGTAGGCAGACGGACGCCTGCCAGCAAGTCAACAGAGTCCTCCTCAGGCCGGTCAGACCCTCTAACCATGCTATTAGCTTGCCTGCCTTGTCTCCCTGGTCGTAAATCCTGCCCTCCCTATCTCTAATAACGGTTTTGGCGGCATCAGTAGCCAGCGCCTTATACTCAGCCCTTTTGAGTTGCAACCGGTGGGTAATCTCCGGATTTCCCCCGGCAAGCACCGCCGCCTCCAGGTCCCGTACATCTCCCTCCAGTTTGACCAGCTGCGCCTCCCGCTCCTTGCGACGGCCCGCAATCGCTGAGAGGGCCTCCCCTCTAAGTACGGTTTTGAAAGCCTCCCATAACACCACCGAGGAGTCCACCGTACCATCATTCACCTCAAAATATCGGTCAATTGCCAGTGTGAGAGCTTTACGTGTGTCTGCATTACAGAGATACCAGGCATTGATAGGCGCTATACTTCCCTCCCGTTTGTCTCCGATAGTGAGATGAACCAATAAAGGGGAGTGGTCCGAGATACCCCGCGCTAAATGTGTGGCTTCCTGAACGGTGGTACCGTACTGTAAAGGTGTAAGTATGTAATCTAAGCAGGAGAATGAGCAATGAGGACCTGAAAAGAAGGTGTACTGTCTGTCGTTTGGGTGTTTGAAACGCCATAGGTCGGTAAAACCAAATGTCTCAATGAAGTCAGCTAACCACATATGACTAACAGGTATGTCCCTTGGAGGATGTCTGTTGCAGTGCCCGGAGACCACAGCGTTAAAATCGCCCCCCCACAAAATGCTGCCCTTCCGGAAGGGAGAGGAGTAACTTTCCTAAATCCTGAAAGGATTGAGTTTGAAGTCCGGGTGGGATGTAGCTAGTGACCAGGTTTAGCCTACGGCCCTCCCATTTACCTGAAATGGCCGCATAGCGACCCAGTGTGTCTGAATCTGTACAGTCTATAACTAAGGGAAAGCTACATCGCACCAGTATACCCACCCCACGGGACCCCGAAGTAAAGCCAGCATGAATCACAAGGGAGTACCCCTATCTGGTAAGCGCATGGCAAGTATTACCCAGTAGATGGGTCTCCTGCAGGAGCACTACGTCCGGTAGGTGTCGCTTAACAAATTGCAGCACTATGGTTCTCTTGAGTTTATCCCCCAGCCCGTTGACATTCCAACTCAGAATCCTGAGGCTTTTATCCCACCTCATAGCAGTACACAGTCCGGAGTGTGCTAAAAACCTTGAAGTTCCTGGTACATTGCAGTATAATATTCATCTCCATCTTCTGTGACATCACCAAACAGTGCCCAACTCCCCCCCCAACTCCCTCCCCCCAACTCCAACCCCCCAGCCCCCTTCCCGCTCCAGCCCCCCAAATCCCCCCCACACCCCCTCCCTGCTTCCCTGCTCCGTAGGTTCAGAACTACCCACATCCCCAATTAGCAGGGCGCCTTTCGACCCACCCGAAAGGAAAGAAACTAGCAGAGAATTCCCCCTGCCCTTATATAGCGTAGCATAGTAGCACAGTATATCAAATTCCCCACCACACTCCACCGGTGTACAGATCAAACCATAAAGAGCCAAGTAAACAGTGCGGGCATTCAGCGACATTGTCTGCAAAGGGCCTACATGGATATCCACATTATGAAGGAAACCAGGGGGGGCCAGCACCATGGCTGCCAGTACAGTCAGGGCCCCCTCCCGTTGTGGAATGGAGACCGTTCCATTCCTTCCCGGTGGCAGGATCAACAGGAGAGACAGACCCAGCCCGCCCCAGGCCCAGCAACACACAGTACATTACGTGAAGCAGCGATATGCAGCAGCAGTCCTATCGCCCTCAATGTTCAGCCGCCTCTCGAAGGGACCCCCAGCGAGGACTCGCAGACCTCGACCTCCAGGAACGTTGACTCTGTGCATCCAAGTCCTGCCTTTCGACTGTCGATGTTGGTGACGCCGCTTGAGTGTCCCTCCAGTTCCCGTCACTTGCTCGATCCCGGGGCCTCGAGGACTCCCGATCAATCCAGTCCTGGACATCCACTGGGGAGGTGAAGAACAAGGACTTGCCCCCTGTTATGATCTTGAGCTTGGCCGGAAAGAACATCATGTACTTAACTCCTCTCTCCCGCAACGCTGCCTTGACCCCCGCAAAGGAGCACCGCTCCTTTTGTACTTGCAGAGTAAAGTCCGGGAAGAACCGTACAGTGGCGTTTTCATATTGCAGGTCCCCAGCCTGTCTTGCCGCCTGGAGGATAGCGTCCCTATCCCTGTAATTAAGGATTTTTGCAATTATAGTCCTGGGCGGAGCCCCTGGTTTGGGTTTAGGGACAGGTGCACGGTGGGCCCGTTCAATGGTGAATAGCTTCGACAGCCGTTTAGGTTTCAGATGGTCAAGGATCAAGCCTTCCAGAGTTCTACGCTGGGCCCTTCTGCGGGCCCTCCCTTCCTGGTCCTCCAGTCGTACAGACATCTGGCAATGTTGGTGCACCAGATCATTCACTCGCTCCTCAAGAGCCTTGGTCGAGGACTGGAGCTCCCTGATATCGACCTTGTTTGCTTTGGCCTTGTCGGAAGTTTTGTTGAGGTCCGCCCGAAGTAGATTGACCTCAATCGACACCTTGTCAATCTTTGTTTCCAGGTTCGCGCCAAGTGTCTGAATGGCCGCCATGATAGAGGTTCTTTCTGCGCGGCTTGGTCTCCAGTGGCCCCCTCTGCCAGCTGCGTCCCCTTCTGTACTGTGTACTTGTCGGGTTTATTGGACTGCGATGCTGCCCCTAGTTTAGGTCTCATGGTGGCTACGACAGGCCACCTTTCACAAGGGAATCACACTGCAAAGGCTTCTGTAGCCCGACCCAGCACCAGGCGTCTCGCCTATCTCCTCGTGGCACTGCGAAAAGGATTAGGCAGGCTCCCGCATCCCACTCCTGGGCCCCAGAGGCGATGAATCTCCACCTAGTCCAAGCACTACGTCCTGGTGATCTTTCCCAGCGCCTCCAGCACTAGCGCCAACAGTAGGGTGACCGTGTCAGTCTGTAGAGCCTGCACTCAATTAGGCTCTGTCCTTGGTAAGACTTCAAGCCGGGCCTCCAGTCCGCGCCCCAGCCGCCAGCTACTCAGGAGTGCTGCAGACTCCAGTTCTTGATGGCCCGTTATGCCCCAAGGCACAATTCGCCCATCCCTCACCAGGAGAGTCAAGACCCCACGGCAAGGGGAAGGCTCCCGACAATTACTGGCACCGCGTCTATAATCTGCGCCAGTCCCCGGGGCCTAGTGTAGTCCACAGCTCCACCAGGGCGCGTCCCGCGTTGTCAACCGGCCCGCCTCCTGACCAGCATGGAGAAGAGCGCCAAGGGGCCCGCAGAACGTCGCCAGCTCCCCCGCAGTGTGGGCCGCAGCTCCCCCAGGGCACGCCTCGCGTCGGTACCGGCCCGCCTCCTCACCCATATGCAGAAGGGCGCTCAGGGGCCCGCAGCGAGTCGTCTCCTCTTCCACTACCGCTCCTCTTCTGTGCCACCCCCGCGGGGCCCCACACAAGCCCAGCAGGCTGCCGTGGCACCACGCCCCAACCAGTCCTCAAAGCCGGGGCCTCTGGTGACGCCCGGGCCGCACGCAGGGCACCGGCGCCGAGGGGCAGCTCCGAGCGGATGTCAAGATGTCCGTAAATAGGCTCAGGAGGCAGCCAGAAGGTCGGAAGTGGGCTCTGTGTGCTCCGCTTCTCCTCCCCAAGGCAGCGACGTTGGTGGAATGCAGAAAGCACGGATCCCGCCGGATTTAGAGGGGATGGAGGGTCGTAGGCTCCGAGGAGCTCTGGGCTAAGCGGCCATCTTAGTCGGCGCCTGGCCACGCCCCCCTGCATGCAATTCTTTAACTATCAATGCCCTGATGATTTGCACAAGTAGAAGACAACAAGTAGATTTTACTTTTCTGTGTTCCATGAAGCCTTAAAGTCTGATTCAAGCTAAACCATGGAGTCTAATTCACCAAACAATTGTCAAAGGATAGTAACTGTGGAGGTTTGTGTCTTAGTCATTTTCATGGTTGGTCTTTTAATGGGCTTAAACTCTCCTGTTGAGCATTCTTCCACTGTAGCTACACCTTATTCTACTCGCTTAGAACAATGTAGATTTTATATGAAGATTTTACTCAGAGATGGTTCTGAGGGAAATTATTCCAACAATGTGTTTTTCACTCTTCTGCGTAAATACCCACAGGTCATGCATGGTCAAGGGGGGTGACATATTATCATTTGCCTCTCACCTTATCTCTGTCCAGCAGTATAATTTTTAGTATTCTCTATCGGAAATGTCATTTTGAGTATTATTTTTCTAATTTTGATCTGCATTTTAATGAAGTACTCTACATAAGAATTTCACATTATAATGCTGGCTATATAGAGAAGATGAAAAGCCATTTTAATCCTCTCATAGAAGTCAACGTTCCCTGCTTTCTTAAGGAAACAATTACATGTAAATTATCTAGACCTAAGGTGGATTTTATTGAAACATTGGAAGACAGAAGGGAAGGAAGTGAGCTAAAGGCATGGAGAGAAATCATGGGTGAGTGAGAAAAGGAAGAAGGAAAGCTAAAGGCTGCTAGGATGCAACCAAAATGGAACTTAGATTGACAAAGAGAGGGAAAGCGCTGTTTTATGGGAAGGAATGAGTTATAAATCTTCGGATGGTAGGCAGAAGTGAATGTGTACAGATATTTAAACTTCTGAGTGAGCAGGTATTTTCTGGGAAGGATCCTGTTGTTCCTGGATTTTATTATGTTTTGTGGAAAGAATGTTTTTTCCCAGCCTGCTACTTATCGGATAGGTAGCTGCTAACTTGCTTTGGTGTTTCCTAAGGCTTATCATGTAGATGAGATAGACAACAAGGGAGTAGTGCTTCATGGAAGACATAGAATAGTGCTTTGCAATTAGTTGGTGACATCTTTGGCACTATGATTTCTTCTGTAGGAGCAGTTTTATAAATGAGGTCGAAGATTAGAAAGCTTTCTACATTTGTGGGTCGACTTGCCAATACAGCTGGAGCTCTTACTGCCATAAAAACAAAGCTTGTGGCAATTACAGCATTGGTTCTGCAGAATAGTCTTGCTTTAGATATCTTACTGATGAAAGAGAGTGGAGTCTGTCTCGTGTTGCATGCTCAACAGTGCTGCACATATTTGCCTAACAAGAGTAGTGAGAATAACAAGTTTATTAAAATTACTTCAGATGTTTCTAAAGGGGAGAAGGATTTGGAAGCACCAATTGCCTGCGAGGCAATAGGGATAGGATTTTCAGCAGTTGTTAGATGGCTTAATGGAATTGTCGGTGGACAATTAGGGACTATATTGACCCCCATATTAATCATTTCTACCTTTGCAAATGTTTGTTTCTTTTTATAAGAGCAATTAGTCTAATGACTGAGAGGAGTAGAGCAAAATACAAGAAAGGAGCACTAGTGACAAAGGGAAATGGGAAACAAGAAAAGAAGTGGAGCTTGAGGAATTGCAGTCACATTTATGAGAAGTTAAGGGGCTTAGCATAGTCTAGCCATTAACAGCAGAAGTCAACAACTGGTATATGAAATTCAGTCACCAGGAGACTTATGAATGTATTGTGTGATGACTCTCCGAGTCATCAGAGCGAGGAGTTGGTGATGCTCTGTCATTATTTTATGCTTTGCACAACATTTATATAAATTTGCACTGTATGCATTCATGTAAAAAGTGTGATTTTCACGTTAAAGTTGACTATAGTTAATGTATGCCTCAGTTTAAATGATTCATGCTAACATGAAATTTTATTTTGGCTGCTGTGCACTTTTCCTCTTTTTCTTGTTACAGGAGCTACGTTAACAGTATGAATTAATTAGAACTGTTCCGTTATTGGTTTCGTTTCTTTGTGATTTTTTATCTGTATGATTTCCGTGGAGAGCAGAATATTGAACCTGTACACCTATTCTAAAAGCACACTGATCATCATGTCAGTGGCGTAGGTGGGGGGCGCACTGTTTTCGGGGGAAGTGGGAGTCGTGCCTGTCGGCTACCACCATCCCCCCAGAGCAAGTCGGCCATCAGCCGCCCCCTCCGCTCTTACCTGCACCCGGTAGACAAACTTAGGGGCCGCCCCAGGTAGCAGCATGGCTATTTACACTACTGCACCATGCATCATTCTTTTACAAGCGCAGCAGGGTCTTCCATTGTGCGATGGCTGGGAATAAGGCTGAAACTGCTCTTATCATGCAATGTTTGATCCTTATTGGTTCTCTTCAGTTGCTCTACACAGTAAAGATTTTAATCCTGCCCGTAAGAGTTAAATTCATGGTCGAGCAATTTCTCACCAAAGATCTCCACCGGCTCAAATCCCATTGGAGCTGCAAAAGGCTCTTTTAGATGTTTCTCTTCTCTCTACAATGCCTACACTCATGCTTAAATTGCATATTTAGGCCGTCCTTTATAGGCTTGACTGATCTTGTGTCATGGTGATATTTACCAGGCATTCCTTGTGGTTTACTCAGTCATGTATGTATCTTACTTTCTTGATGTTCCTTGCATTGTCCCCAGTTCCATGCTTGTCTGGAGCTTCCATGACCAAGTGACAGTGTGGAATCTTGTGCAGGCTTGTACCCAAATAGTCTGGGTGTGGGATGTTAGACAGATGTGGCCAAGTGGGGCATACTGTCATTGACTACCCCTGGGAGACTGAATAAAGCCACCTTTACCATCACTTGTAGCTCCTTGAGTCTTTTCAACAGACACAGCTCTAAGTCAGACAAACGGCAGAAGAAATAAGAAGAAACAATCACTTTTGGAGGGAAACACAATTCGCCTTTTTCATACATGCGGAACGCTACGAGTTAGGAAGAAATGTTGTTTTAAATGGAACAGTTAGAGAGAGAGACAAAGAAGTGGAGAATAGTGAAAATGGCTATAGGGATGAATCCAAGAACCAATAAAAGAATAAAAAGGGTGATACAGGAATGACTGTCACTTACATAGGGGCCTGCTCTTTTTTCTGTTACCAGGGAATGCCCTGTGGAGGAGCCTGTGCTTTCTGAGAAGACCTGAAGCCACACTATGTTGAATCCCCCTTGAGGAAGAATGGATATTGGATATTTCTCTGGTTCCAGAAGAAGCGGAGGTACTGTCTCTACAAAAAGCAGGTAGTCCCATGGACTACATCTCCAGACAAAAACAGCCTGCCACAGCAAGAGAATGGTAAGATGGAAGAGCACAGAGGACCAGGCAGGATCAAGGCCTTCTTACAGTTGGCAGAGATCAATGATTTTAACCACAGAGATGAGTCTGTGTAGGCAACCATTCAGGTTGAGATACATTCCGGGGACACACCACACCAATACAGGTTTTGGTGAATGTTAGGCAAGTGCTCACATTGTTTAAGGAGTTTCTTGAATATACTAATCAGCTAGGGATCAAATACTGCAAGATAACTCATTGGTCTCCTCAAACCATTGGCAAGACAAAACATTTAATTGGGATAATGAACACAATTCTTACAGTGCAGAAAAGCAACATCATCCAAAAAACTAATAACTCTGGGAATATCGCTCAACTTCCTACTCATCTGAGTGGTCATCCGGGCAGGGCGTAGCTTGGTCAGTAAGACTGGGGGCGGGGGTGAGGAGGGGAGCTTCAGATTTTCTGACAATCACACTGGTATATCATGTTAATCATTATAAGAGAGGCAGCGCATGAGGGTGGCTTAAGGGCCAGTGGAAAGGGAAAGAAAGGCAGACTGTGAGGGGTATTTAAAACACAGTGTTTGTCAAATAACCATGTTTTAAAACCTTCAAAACAGAGACAAGAGTGTAGGTGTGTCTGTTTTTGTCTGAGTATTTAAAAATCCCAGGTGAGGAGGAGCTACGCGCTGGTCCAAGATGGCCGCGTGAAGCCTCAGCTCCGCCGGACCTGTCCCCCTGCCCTACCATCCTGTGACTTCTCCTGATCGTTGACCCCACCATTTGTTGGATAACGGTGCGCGGTGCACATTCCAGCGACTCTGACCTCGCAGCCTGTATGCTGGCTGAAGCCGGGGGCTGGAGTCCGAGGGTGAGCCGGACGCAAGTGTAATAACACCGGGGCCGCAGACCGGAAGTGGTCGGGCCCCGGTACGGACTGCCTGCGGACTGTGAACGGAGCGGAGAAAGTGGCGGCGCAGTGCGCTGAGGTGTGGCCCCCCGCCCGGTTACTTGTGAGTGGAGCGGAGGCGGCGCAGGGGGCTGCAGTGTGTGCTCCCACCCGGGAGCTTATGAGCGGCTTCACTGCAGAGACGCAGCGGTGGCGAAGTGTACGCGACTGGCTGCAAAGAAAGAACACAGAGGCATATATCTGGAGCCCCTGGTGTGTGTGCCCGGTGACGGGCGCCCGATTTGTCTGTCCGGCCCGGGAGATCGTCGGGAGTGCTGCGCCCCCTCTGTGGCCTAATAAGGGAGCCGTCCGGTCCTGAGGCGATAGGGGCAGTGTGCTGATAACTACTGTCCTCAACGATGGAGCTGTTGCCTGCGGGGCCTGCCCTGAAAGTATGCTGGCGGTTGGCGGCTGGGGCCCCCAGGGGTAGGACCTGCGCCTGTCGCTCGTCGCGGACCCGACTGGCAGCTGTGTTCCTGGGTCCTTGAGTGGGCACACGCCAGTGTGCGGGGCGGAGGTGGCACAGTTGTTCCTCCTGGGGGCTTGCTGAATGGAGTTGGGGCCCCCCCTTATCGCGCCACTCTCCTGAGCTTCTGGAGCGTGGAGCCATCTCCTCCAGTGGGTGAGGCATTGGGGTGGCCCCTGGACATCCTTTAGTGGGCGTAGCGGTCGGCTCGCTCATGGTGGTCCTCGACGCAGCTGTCCGAAATAAGAGTGACAGCGCCTTTCTGACACTGTGATTCCCCTGTGGCCAAGGATCTAAGCTCTGGAAGTCCGGCTAGTTGTTGGTGACTGAAACTACCTATTGAGACTGCCCAGCAACTTGTCCTGGAGCCCAGACCAGCTGGGGGCACTGTTAGGTTGCCTGTTGCTACCCTGGTTGAGTAATTTGTATGCCATTGCTGTGACTGGTTGGAGTGGAGTGACCCAGGATCCACAGAGGAGACATTCGCGATGGCATCTAAATCTGATGCTGATAGGCAGCAGTCAAGAATCTGCAAGGGGTCACGTCAGGTCCAGACCAATAAGCTTGACCGATACATGATGCCTCGGGGGTCGCCGCCGGATTCGAGACGGATTCAATTGATCGGACGGGAGTCTGCTGGCCCGCCGGCTGAGCTGACGCTGCTCGACGTGATGGCAGCGATAGACGGGGTAAAGTCGTCCTCGGGACAAAAAATTGAGATGCTGGACAACACGCTTGACGCTGTCACCATCTTATAAGAGCGAATCTCACTAAGGCAAGTGAAAAAGTCACATCTTTAGATATCAAGAACGCCAGCTTGATGGATGACGTGGCACAACTCCAGCAGGAAGTGCGAGACCTTAAGACCTCTAGCGCCTTGACTAATCAGAAGCTGGATGAATATGAGGGAAGGGCTCGACATAATAATGTCCGCATTATTGGTGTTCCTGAGAAGTCAGAGGGCTCGACCCCAGACCTGTTCGTCGAGTACATAATCCTTAACCATCTTAAGCCTAAGGGGCTGGGCAACTTCTTTACGATTGAACGAGAGCACAGAGTGCCGGGGGGGAAGGCCCAGGACGCAGAATGGGCTTTTTTCTCAAAAGGGTGGGGAGGGGACTTCTGCCTCTTTTCTACCTTTAGTTAGTCAGTAGTATAGTTTATGGGGCGACAGGCACACGGCCAGTTGGGGTTGGGCGGAAGCCATGAGAAGGGGTGCAGGGAGGGGGGATGGGGATTGGGAAACCTTACGATTTTGATGACCAAAGTATTGTTTGTGTTCTGTTGGGTTTTTTTTAACGTCAGGTGACAAGGATGTGAGTGTATTGTTTCCATACCAACACAATGTCGAATGCTAGACAGGGATCGGGGATAAGTGTGCTTAGTTGGAATGTGAATGGCCTGGGGGAGAAGATTAGGAGAGAATGGTGAGTCAGTTTGTTCAGAGACACTCCCCTGATGTTGTGCTGCTACAAGAGACACACCTCATAGGGAATCGTTGCATGGCCTTGCATAAGGGAGGCTATAAGTTGGTGGCACACGGGGGGTTTACTTCAGGGTCGAGGGGGTCGGTGTTTTGGTGAAGAATTCCTTTCCCCTGACTGTTCAGGCTACTTGGGTAGACAAGCACGGTAGGTACATTGGAATATCAGGACAGTGGGAGGGGAGGACCGTCATCTTTGTTTCCATTTATGTCCCACCTGGTCTTCAATCTGACACATTCCGTGATCTGGGCTCTATCTTCTTGACTTTGCCCTTAGGCATACTTGTGCTGGGTGGTGATTTTAATGTGGTGATGGACGGTCAGGTGGATCGACTGCCCGCCCGGGTGCTGCGACCGGCACAGCGGTGGCTCCCCGACTTTTAAGATATGACGGGACTAGTGGATGGCTGGAGGATGCACAATCTGAATGGGGTACACTACACAAATGTCTCTGCTGCACACCATAGTCTATCTAGGATAGATTGCGTGTTGGTGCCAGCGGCTCAGGCCTGCACTGTCTGGGATGTGCGGCACCTCGGGAGAGGTTTGGCTCCGGCTGCAGTTGGACTATTTTAATGTAGGCAGGGTTGCCCCCATTAGCACTTGGCATCTGAAAGACCCCGCCACCAAGAAAGAAATTATAACGGTCACGGACAGGTACTTTCAGGAAAACAAGGGAACGGTGGGTTCGGCTCAGACTCTGTGGGAGGCATATAAAACAGTGGTCAGTGGGGAGGCCTTGTCCCTGATCGCCAAGAAGAAGAAGGAACGACTGGCGGAGTTGGAAAAGGCGGAAGGGGAGGTGTTGAGATGGAGGTAGCTCAGGCAGCCACACCGGAGGGACTTCTCCGACTAAAACTGTGGCAGGACGAGTTTAGAGGCCTCACTAGGGACAAGGCCAAAGCAGAGAATGAGGAGACACAGAGCAGAGTGTATGAACATGGAGATAAGGCTGGGAAGCTGATTACCTGGCTTGAGAAAGGAGAGTGGGCGTCGCAGCTGATGCTGGAGGTGCAGGGGGAGAACTCCTGTAAAATTACAGATCCACAGGCGGTGGCAGATAGCTTTGCGGAGTACTACAGTGAGATATACACCTCTGCGGCGAGGTGTACAGAGTCCAATTGCCCGCGCTCTCGGAAGAAAACCAGAAATATCTAGATTCATCGCTCACAGGCGATGAAGTGGCGCAGGCTATAAGGGGGGTGAACTCAGGGAAAGCTACGGGTCCGAACAGAATTCCGATAGAACTGTATGAGTTCTACATGGAGTGGAGGAAAGGCTTGCTCCTTTCCTCCGCTCCATGTATTGGTATCTATGCTTACTTTTAATCCTAAAGCTAATAAGGTAAAACAAATCATCCTTAGAAACCTTAGGCTTATTGAATATTTGAATATTCCAAAACCCTTGTTTTCTTTTCAAAGAGGAAAGAATTTGAGAAATTACTTGGTAAAAGCAACACGTGAACAATCTACGCCAAATGACTTGAGAGGTATGCTGGGGCTACCACCAGTGGTAGGACACTATAGGTGTAACGGTTGCTCAGTTTGTCAGCAAACTAGAGACTCTAAAGTTGTGGAAATAAATAATAAAGAACACAAGCAGTTGGTTTTCTCCAATTGTAACACAAAAAACTTAGTATACTCTGTGACATGTCCATGTGGAAAAACATATATTGGTCAAACGACACAACCCATCAGGATGCGGATTTTACAGCATAAATCACGCATACGGTGTAAAACCATAGGGGCATGATGAAAACGATATTTTTTGGTCTGTATTATTGGTAGTGAAAGCACCAAATAAGACGGTCATGCAAAATAACCTTAATCGGCTGGAAGCACGCATGATCGAAAGATGCCACACAGGGGCTAAACGACCGAGATCAGATTTGGGCTTTAATTTAAGTATATACATTGAATAGTCCACCCCCTCTTATTTCTATTATAGCTATATAGACGTATTTAGAGGGTGTACTCATTAAGGGTTATGATTTGTTTTATGCAATTATGTCGCAAACTGAGAGGTGTTTTAGTTAGTTTGTGTTGCTTGGCGCAACTTGGGTTTCTAAAACTGCTGTGCAATATATTGCTGTTTAATGTACAATGTACACATTTGTTTAAATGTTGTATATATATTGTTTGATATGTGAGAGATTTGTAAATACTATTTGTTTATTGTGTAAATATTTATCTTTGTGATTCATGTCTGTTCAAGCAGGCTGGCTAACATATCGTATTGTTTAGCTGTTTCACGCACTATCTGCACGTGCCAACTCTGTCACTTTGAGACTGTTTTTCCTAACCCTTCAAATAGTGGCCCGCTGCTTCTAGTTATTGGTCTCAGGATTAGTTATTTCCTTCAAAGCGTCCCTGATATTTGCTTAGAGCTTGGACGCTCCGTTTTAATTTTAATTTCTATTTTCTTTTGTGCATTTTTAATGGATTGCAATTCATGTGTAAGTAGCCACATGTATTTAAATGTGGGCAGTTACGTATTTGTAATACCTTAATTATTGGCTTTGTGAGCTAGTGAAGTGAAGTTTAAAAAAACCCTTGCCGATTTGCCACATGTTTTCCCCCTTTTGTTGTGGGATTCCAATGCCTGACAGTATGCCTCCAAGATGTCGACCAGATTTCTGTGTAGTTGGCGAGGAGGCTCTAATCCTCTTTCTATCACCATTCAACACGGTCTCACACTACCGCGCATACCGCATATGTAGAGACCACCGCTGCTGCCGGTTACTAGAACGCGCACACAGACGGTTGTATCTCTTTCAGTTATTAAGGTGAGCGTCACGATCTAACCACCGTAGTCCCACATTTTGTACCATGTGCGCTAATGTCATGCGCGCTTTAGGTTACTTACGTTATTTTTGGATGTACGACATTACAACGCAGGCTTTTACATCGCATGCTTTTACAACGCGAGTTTTACAACGCATACCATTACAACGCATTGTGCTTTGGGGTGCTGGATAGTGAATAGTTTAATTTACTATTCCAACTCCAGTCCCCGTGGACACTAGGGACGGTGTTGGACAGTAAATTAAACTTATTCCCTATCCTAGAGCGCCCCCCAGCGCAATGCGTTGTAATGGTTTGCGTTGTAAAAGCTGCGATGTAAAAGCATTGCGTGGTTAAAGTTGCGTTGTAAGTGATGTTTCCCGTTATTTTTGTAACCTTTGCCGTGTTCGTCTCCACTCTCCAGTAACACGTGTACTCAGAGGAACCTCGAGACATCGGTAGAATCGCGTTAAAGTGAAGGAACGCCTCAGAAGAGGAAGGGACATCTCGGGAATTGTGATCCCTATAGGTGTTAACCATGAACTAATGCCTAGGAATAGCACACTTGTACACCCCTCTAGTTAATGGGGGATTGTTTTGTTTTTTTCCCCCCATGTTGTACTCTGTCAGCCATGTATTATGCATACTGGTTTTTTAAATCGTTGACCCATTTCTGGCTTTTTAGATGTTCCATCGACTTGTAAAGGACTATACCCTTGGCTCTAGATTCTGGTGAACTCATCTGTTTTCATACAGATAATAAATGTAAGTGGTGGTTTATGATGCTCCCAGAATGGTTCAGATGGTATCTTCTTGTGCGGACACGTGCTAGCTTCACTGGTTTTCCTTTGGCTATTTAGGCACTCCACTGTAGGGCTTTGTTGTCTTCGGTAAGCGTTTGTTGCACTGTGGTGCACAGTACTTTTGAAGTTTTTATCCCTCACCATGCACACCCCGGGGCTAATGGTAAGCCTTGTTGTTTAGCCAGCTTACTTGATACATTGGGCATGTTGTAAGTATTGTCTGGGTTTACGTTATGTTTTACACAGTTGTGTTCTAACCCTGTCCTGAGGAGGCTGATGAAAAAGGGTTCAGGCAGATCAGGTCGTTTTACCCCTTTTCTAGGTTTGCCCGGCATTAGCCGCTTCTCACCCAACTCACGATTACCAAATAAAGAGGCAGGCGCTGGAGACTGGAAGGCAGGAGACAGGAGTTTATTTCCGACGGAACAGAACACGTCAAATCAGACAACAGGGTATCTTCTCGAGGTGCTCTAACAAGTTTCTCTACGGCTCCGTCTTTTATACACAGGTTTATGATGTACAAACATTCCTTATTGTAATAAAGACACTGAAGTACGAAAAGGCATGTTTGGAATCCCAGCTTCAGGCCTATTCCCATACCGGTCGCTCTGATGTTGTTTTCCCCTCCCAAATGTAACATGTGATTGTAATCTGCAGCCGGACGTCCCAACAGGACACGAGGGCAAGAGGGGGTGGTCAGATCTAAGGTTGGGCAGGCGATAAGATCACGTTTCGCTATGCGGGGCCGGAGGGGGTACATCCACGAGACCTAGTTTTATGATATGGGACTGGGTCGAGAGGCCAGGGGTAGCCGGGGGGGGGGGGGTCATCAGAAGAGAGGAAGGGTGTTCCTGGGAGGAATGCAGGGGTGTCGGTCAGATCTAGGGGTGTGAAGGCCTTGATTAATCACCGCTCCTCTGATGTGAGGCGAGGTCCTACTGTAGGGAGCAATAAACTGCATCTGTTGGACTAGGTGATGGCCTGGGATCAGGCCGGGCAATCGGGCAGGGAGGAAGAGGTTACCAAAAGGGCCTGTTCTAGGGGTAGGATGAAAGAGCGAGGGGGCAGGGGTTCAGCACGGAGACAGGGTCGTGTTTAGTGGTGCGTTTATGGCCTGAACAGGAGAGACCGGGGGCTGTCGGGGCGCGGGGGATACTTGCGAGGCTGGGGGGAGAGAGAGAGAGAGAGAGAGAGAGAGATGCAGGCTATTGGCAGTGGGCAGAGAGGTCATGACACACAAAATGGCTACTATCTATGTTCGTGATGGGGCCTAAAAGGGGACAAGATGGCGGGGCCACTGTGCCGTGACTTTCGCTTTACCTTCAACGGTGGCGAGGGTGAACACAAATGAACGCCGCTTATGTACATATACATTGTCATTTTCCACAGTGCCTACGAAGATGTTAGGCTGAAACGTGGTCATGTCGACTACACTTTTAAGGAGGAGTCAATGGAGATATAGTGTACTTCTAAATCATAGAGTGTCACACTGTAAACAATAGAAGTAGTGGCCTGACTAAGAAGTGTGTGTTTACGACTACCTCCGAGTGGTCTGTCCAGATGTGTATGGAAGCCACGATCAAAATTTTTCTTTAGGGTTACTTTGTGTTTCTTTGTGGAATTTATGTCTTTGTCCAGAATGTGATTATATGTGAATTTTTGTAATTCATTGATTAGGTGTTATTGGCTACGAGAAGACAATTCTGTATGATATATTCATTGTGAACTAATCAACACAGGGAAGGTAAATTAAAATTACCTTCACCAAAATTTGTATATTATTCATTCCTTCATGCCGACTGTTGTTTACTCCATGTATGAGGACAGCAAGGAGATGGGACAGCTTCCGTATGATCAGCGAGTGGCCAATATTGTGGTCATTCATAAGGCGGGCAAACCTAAGACGTGTTGTTCATTTAACAGACCTATTTCTCTACTGAATGTTGAGCCTAAAGTTCTGGCGAAGCTGTTGGCGACACGGCTGGTCAAATTTATCACCTCCCTGATACATGCGGATCAGTCCGGTTTCATGCCACGTCGCAATACAGCCCTCAATCTGTGCCAACTGCATGGGGTGCTGGGCAGGTCCCCCACAATTCAAGGAGCCGGCGGTAATGGTGTCCTTAGACACCACCATGGCTTTTGATAGGGTAGAATGGACATATTTATTTGCGGTCTTGGGGAAGATGGGTTTTGGTTCTGAGTTTATTACCTGGCTGCGTCTCCTATATGCGACCCCTCTGGCCAGAGTTGTTGTCAACAATCGAAAGTCCTCTGACTTTCCCCTTGGCAGGGGTACGAGACAGGTTTGTCCCCTGTCCCCTCTCCTTTTTGCCATAGCCTTAGAGCCACTTGCAGCTTGGGTACGTTGGGACCGGTCGATTCGTGGCTTGCGCTGGACGCTGGAGTGGGAGGACAAAATCTCCTTATATGCGGATGATATCTTGCTTTATTTTACCAATCCGAGGGGATCCCTGATATGTTTCCTAGATGTGCTTGCTATTTTTGGGAGATACTTGGGCTTTGCAATCAACTGGTTAAAGTCGGTTCTTTTCGTTCTTAGAGGGGATACGCCAATAATTCCGCATACTTGCCCGATACGGATTGAACCGGTCGGGTTTAAGTACCTCTGCATTTATGTCACGCTTGATCCGAAATTAAGATTTGCTAACAACCTGGGCCCCCCTCTGACTCGATTTAGGGGTGATGTGGCGCGTTGGAAGGCACTCCCGCTCTCCCTTCTGGGTAGAGCAGTGCTTTTTAAAATGATGGCCCTTCCCCTGTTTTTATACGCACTTCAAAATGCGATGGACTCGGTTCCGGTCTCCTATTTCAAAGAAATAGAGGCCCTACAGAGGCAGCTTTTGTGGGACGGTAAGGCAGGCATCGCGTTCACTAAACTCACTCTGTCCTGGTACGATGGGGGGATAGGACTACCTGATCTATGTAAATATTACTGGGCCTCGCATTTGGCTGCGGTGAATCATGCAGTTTATAGTCCCCCTGGGGACCCGGGATACGCCATGGACCGCTGGCAGGTGCCAGGGGGCGATTTTACTAGAGCGCTCTATGCCCGGCCTCGCCGATTCCCCCAAGCGGGACCCACAGCACATGCCATTCAGGTGTGGCATGTGGCTAACAGGTATCTTAAGTGGGAGGGGAGGCTCACACTCGCTACCCCATTGTGGAGTTTGGAGAAGTTGGGAAGTCTATGTTATGTAATGTTAATGCGTCTTATATAGCGCACAGCTTCCCCAGCAAAGGGGAGTTCTGGCGCTTCCAGCTACGAGGTACAACATGCACAATAACCTAAAACCATTTCAACTGCCATTATACCATAAATTAGACTGAAGGAAAAAGGAAGGTTTTAAAAGCTTTCCTAAAGGCGAGTAAACAATCTGTGCTGCGAATCAGTTCCGGCAAAGAATTCCACAGCCTGGCTGCCAGGTAGCGGAAAGATCGGCCTCCTGCACGGCTGCGCTTAACCCGCGGGACAACAACCAACTGCTGCCCCGCCGAACGCAGCCTGCGGGAGGGAGCATACGGAGCAAGCAAATTACTCAACAATTGGGACTAGCAAGTTTCACTATCTTAAAAGATAGGCAAAGTGCCTTGAATTGAATACGCTGCTCCATAGGAAGCCAATGCAGCCTTCGGATGGTGTCAGCAGCAGAACAGAATCGTGGGAGACCTACCAGGGTTCTGGTAGCGGCATTTTGGACACATTGCATCAGACGTTTTTTGGCCTTATTTGCCCCAAGTAAAAGAGAGCTGGCATAGTCAAGGCGTGATAGAATGGTCGCCTGTACAACCAACTGACGTATAGTGGGGTCAAAATACTTCAAAAGGGGCTTAAGACTCTGCAGAAGGCCGGGGCATGTGCCAGCCACTTTCCAAGTGTGGTCCCAAAAGCTAAGAGATGAGTCCATCCACACCCCAATATTTTTTACCAAAGTCTTTGGCATGGGGACCTCGCCCAGAACAATTGGCCACCATTGCTCGCTCCACAGGCTAGCGTTCTTCACAACCAACAAAGCCTCAGTTTTGTTGGCATTGAGATGCAGACAATTGGTAGCCATCCATCAGGCTTCAGCCGCCATACCATCTCTAAACCTAGAGGCATTCGGGGAAGACCCTTCAGCCAAGATGATATGGAAGTCTAAAGGTTTTGACAAATGGGACCTCATTGGGATCTCACAGATTAAGGATGTCTGGGGAGGGGGCACAGTCCACACATTTCACTCTCTTCAGCAACAATACCACCTTCATGACTGGGAACCCTTCAGCTACCTTCAGATTAGCCATGCATTGCTCGCACATATTCCCAGGGGCACGTTGCTTCCTGACGCTTCCCCCCTAGAAGACCGGGTGTTAGACGGTCAGCTCCCTGAGAGGACCATCTCCTTAATATAACTCATAAATAATATGGAGGACCCGTTGGTACTTATAAAATCACACTGGAATGGAGATGGGCTGGAGCTTGATGATGAGGACTGGCGGGAGGCTGTTTTCTCTTCACGGGTGGTGGTGATACAGTTGCGACTCAGGTTGGTGCAATTAAAGATTTTACACAGGTCATATGTCACGGGGCCGGGTTTGGTCCGGATGGGTCGCTTGGAGGGTGAGGAGTGCAGGAGGGGATGCGGGGAACTTAGAACATTTCTACATATTTTGTGGCACTGTCCGGAGGTGCAAACGTACTGGAAGAAGATCCACGATAAGTTGCGAGAGGTTCTGGGGGTAGAGATAAGGCCGGAGGCCCATAGGTGTATCCTCAATGTTTGGGAGCCCACAGACCTGAATGCACACAGGAAGCAGTGGGTGACGTTGGCATGTATGATAGCGAAGCGTAATATTGCTCAGTTGTGGGGAGCTAGCGAACAACCTCGGATAGAGAAATGGGTGGAAGATTTGGATTGGTGCATGTTTAGAGAGCACACTGTGTATGTGGCTAGGGGGTGTCCCGGAAAGTGGGGGAAGGTTTGGGAGGCCTGAAATCATTACCGTGGGGATATTTGTGCACCCCGATACGCCCAGATGATGTCGAGTTTTTTTTTTTTTTAAGTTGAAAGCGGCTTTATTAAATATTGCACATGTACACAGCTGCATGCCTACAACCCGGGGGCCGGCAGCGTATATCCAGAAAAACATCCTCCAATAGAACACAGCCCATCAGCCGACATCCCGGGGGACCGGCGGCAATTCAGAAATAGGCAATCCGAGTGGCCGCTGTACATGTTAGGCAAAGATGACATAGCATTTCCAGTTGAACTTAGCTTTTTCGTTTAACCAATTAACGATAACAAAAAACAGCATCACAGGCACGTAGGCAGTCAGACAGCAGGGCAAGCAGCATGTGTTTTATCAAATATCAGAATTAGTTCGTGGAAACTGTATAACACAACTATTGCAGCAGATCAGACAGAAGTAAAGGGGAAAGGGTCAGCGCGCGCAGGCCAACCTCACATCAACACATCCCTCTTGCATCCAAGAACTCCCTAAGTGTATGATTCAGCCTCCAGAAGTGCGTCAGGGTCAGCAGCAGGAGCCTCCCCCACTGAACCATCCCGCTCCTCTTCAGGAGTCACAGCATCTCAACTGGCACATCCGCACGGGCCGCATCTTCCAGCACCACCGCCCAGTAATTCTTAGGTCCATTCTTGGGGGGCATCAGGTCGCTATACAGCTCAGTCTGAGTACAGCAATAAATCAGTTCTCTCTTCCACGCTCGCACCATAGGCGGAGGGCCCCGCATCCAGGCTCTGGCAACACAACGCCTGGCCATCAGGAGCGCCAGATCCACAATACGTCGCTGGGAGGAGCGCAAGGGTTTGGAGTAGCCCAGGAGAGCCAATAAGGGTTCCGGGGTCAGTGTCAAGTCCACCGTTTTATTGATCTCAACAAAAACCAATTGCCAAAAGGAGGAAACCGTGGGGCACGACCATGCAACATGGAGGAAATCCGCCAGGGGGGCCCGCACCTCTCACACTCCGGGGATTCACGAAGTCCATATCTAAGGAGAGGCTCCGGCGTGTAGTAGGTCCTGTTCAGGAATTTAAAATGCGTGAGCCTATGGCGGCCATTAAGAGAGATTTTACGGACACTGGCGCAGCAATAGCTCCAGAGGTCCTCAGTCATATCGGTGCCCAGGTCAGGTTGCCAGGCCAGACGCGGCTTGGTATAGTCCGCATGGAGCTCTGTCTGGGCTATCCGGTAGAGAGTGGAAACCAATCCCTGAGGGGATTTAGCTGTGACCACATAATCAAAGGTAGTTACCGTCACCGGTTCCGTCATATCCGGCCCCAGAAGGTCACGCAGAGCACTACGCACCCTATGGAACTGGAAGCGCGCCATCAAGGGGGGGTTCACCATCGCGCCAGTCACCTCTTCCCACGTCCGCGCCATGCCACCCAAGAACAAGTCACCCATGGTATGAATGCCAATCCGTCTCAGTGCCAGAATCACTCCCTTTTCTCTACAGGGACGCAACCAGTAGCACCACTCAAGATTCGCGCTCGGGGAGTATAGTAGCGAACATGCTTGGGCGTTCGCCATGTAGTGCCAGGCCTGGGTGACCGATAGTAAAGAATCAACCAGGCCCGTACGTCGATCCCTAGCCTGCGATAACAGGGCCGGCAGGGGAGTTGGGTCTGCGACTACCCGTTCAATACGGACGTAAGGGGCGTCCTGCGGACCGTGGATCCACGCGTAAGCATGAGAAGACTGCGCCGCACGGTAGTACTGTTACTGTTACTGTTACTATTTTTTTTTATATAGCGCGCAGCGACTCAAAAAGAGTATCCTGGCGCTTTCACAGCGAGACCTACAGAAAGTAACACAACACGACAATAAAACAGCAAGAAATAAAATAAACCAAAAGGGGACCTATAAAGTAAACAGCCACGTCTTGAGACCCTTCCTAAAGGCCAACAGACTAGTAGCACCACGAAGTGACAGCGGCAAGGCGTTCCACAACTGGGGGGCGCGCAGACCAAAGGAGCGGCCTCCGATACGAGCTTTCTGGACGCGCGGCACAACAGCCAGAAACTGTGATTCAGATCTGAGCGCCCGGGCCGGGTGATAAAAGGACAGTCTCCTTTGGAGATACTTCGCCCCTCCAGAGTGTAAGGCCTTGAAGGTCAAAGTCAGCGCCTTAAAAATAATGCGGTTGCGAATAGGCAGCCAGTGCAGGTCCTGCAAGAGGGCCGACACCCTCGCTCGCCTATTTAAGCCAAAGATGGCCCTCGCCGCCGCATTCTGCGTCACCTGAAGGCGCTGTAACAGGTACTCCGGCAGGCCCAGGTAGAGGACGTTGGCATAGTCCAGCCTGGACCCAATCAGAGCCTGCACAGTCAGCTTCCGATGCTCTTCCGATAACAAGGGAAGGAACTTTCTAAGAGTCTTCAGAAGACCAAAGCAGGAGCCCGTCACTCCCAAGATCTGGGCTCTCATTGACAAACCCTTGTCCATTTTTACCCCAAGATTTTTGGCAACTAAAGAAGGGGAAGAGGGCGGAAACATATCAATGGGCCACCAGCCATGCCAGTCAGGGTCAGACGCACACCCGAAGAAGAGCACCTCCGATTTCTCTGGATTGCACTTGAGGCCACTCGAATGAAACCATCCGAACACAGCCCCAAGGCAATCCCGGATGCTCTCCCCGTTAAAATCTCCTCCCCTCTCACAGGAGAAGAGGAGCTGAGTGTCGTCTGCATAGGACACGATCCGGGCCCCGAAAGACTCCGCCAGAGCCGCCAAAGGGGTCATAAAGATGTTAAAAAGGGTCGGGCTCAAAATCGAGCCCTGAGGGACCCCGACACCCAATGGCGGCATCACAGCAGAATCCGGCGGGGTCCAGACCGTTTGCCGGCGGTCGGCTAGGAATGACACAAACCAGCTGAGCACCGTCCCCCTGAGGCCTATCTCGTAAAGTCTCGAGAGCAGGCGATCATGGGGGACGGTGTCAAACGCCGCCGACAAGTCCAACATGACCAGCATGGCCCTACCTCCAGAATCCAAAACTCCTTTGATATCTTCCGCCACCTCCAGAAGTGCAGTCTCAGTACTGAGATTGGGGCGGAAGCCTGATTGGGAGGGATGCAAAAGCTCATGCCCTTCCAGAAATTTGGAGAGCACCGCTTGAATGTGCTTCTCCACAATTTTCATCAGGGCAGGCAGGAGAGAAATTGGTCTATAACTGACCAAAGCCTCCGGATCCAAGCCAGGCTTTTTCAACAAAGGGATCACCATAGCCTGTTTCCAGGCTAATGGGACCAAGCCTTGGCTCAGTGATAGATTGAGTAATGGGTTGACCAGTGGATTTAGGACTTCCGCCATTCTAGATAGAAACTTTGCCGGACAGGGGTCCAGCGGCGAGCCGGACTTAAGAGCACCCAAGAGTCCTAACGACTCGGCGGCTGACAGAGGCGGGAAGACTGCCAGCGACGGGCCAGATGCAACAGCCAAGTGGAGAACCTCCCTTGTGCAAATTACACCTACAGGCTCCGCCCGATGGAAAGAGTCCTGGATCAGCTTAATCTTGTCAGTAAAAAACTTGGCAAGGTCCGCAGCCCAGGACTTAGAAGGCATATCATAGGCAACACTCGAGCGAGGGGCTGTAAATTCCCTCACAATGGAAAAGATTTCCTTGCAGGAGTTAGAGGCAGCCTCTATTCTCCCTGCAAGGTAGACCCTTTTCCCAGAACGAATGTCCCGTTGATAAGCCTTCACCGCCGATGTATAACGCAGCTTGGCCTCAGGATCGTATTGGGCACGCCACGCTCTTTCCGCCGCCCTGCAAGCCTGCCGGGCGGATGCCAGTGTCGCCGTAAACCAAGGGGCTGAAACTCGTTTCGAAGTAGAACGAGGGGCCATCACTGGGGCAAGGTCGTCAAGTCTATCTAGAGCTCCAAATCCGGGGCATTGAGCCCGCCCGCCGCATATGGTCGTATTAGAATATGCCAAGCAACCCTAGGCTGTTTACCCGCCCAGGCAAGTCGTACCAGCAGCGATTGGAGCCTGCGGAAGAACTGGACAGAAAGAACCATAGGGATAGTGTTGAACAGGAAGAGAAAACGCGGGAGTACCACCATCTTCATTAACGCGATGCGTCCCAAAAGAGACAGTGGGAGGGAAATCCATCTCTCTACATCATCCTCCAACTTCGAAACCGCGCAGCCATAATTTTCCCGAAGAACGATCTCCGAGTCCGTATGAAGCCGGATGCCAAGGTATCTAATCGCCTCAGTAGTCCACTGTAGTGGAAACTCAGGTTCAAACTGCACCGTGGCCGCTGTAAGCGGAAACATGATCGGCTTCGTCCAGTTCACCCGGATGCCAGAAAGGGCGCCAAACTGGACCACCTCCCGCAACACCGGGGAAAGATGATTCTCGGGGTCCCATACATAAAGAAGCGTATCGTCCGCATAAGTAGAGACAATAAGCTTGTACGTAGGGAAGCGGATGCCTTGATGAGCATGGTACTCACGAAGGGCACAAGCAAGGGGCTCAGCCACCAAAGCATAAAGCACCGGGGAGAGCGGGCATCCCTGCCTCGTGCCCCTACCAACCTCAATGGGTTTGGAGGTCAGAGGGCCAATACGGATCCGGGCCCTCGGCTTGAAGTACAGGACCGATAACAGCTGCAGCAAGAGAAGGCCTACACCCATCCTGCGAAGAACATGATGCATAAAAGTCCATTCTACAGAATCGAATGCCTTTTCCATATCTAAAAATACGGCAACTGCTGGCACCTCTGGATGGGTGTGCTGGAAAGCGGCGAAGACCGTACGAAAGTTATAAACAAGATTGCTCGTAGGAACAAAACCACACTGCTCCGGGGCCACCAGTGTCGGGACCAGAGGATATAAACGGTTAGAGAGCACTTTAGCAAAGATCTTCGCATCAACGTTCATCAGGGAGAGCGGGCGATAGGAGGCACAGTCATTAGGGTCCTTGCCCGGCTTAAGAATTGCCACAATTACAGCCTCGCGCATGGAGCCCGAATTGGCCATATCATCGAACAGGCTCAGCAGATGGGGAAGCAGCAAATCGTAAAAAACCTTATAGAAAGCCACCATGAGACCGTCACTGCCCAGGGCGCTCCCACCCCTCATGGAGGACAGTGCCAACACCACCTCCTCCCTCTCAAAGGGGAGAGCCAAAAACCTACGGTCCATATCGGAGAGCCACGGGAGCTCAATGTGTGACAGGTAGTCTACTATCCCTTCCTCCGGAGCGGGGCCCCTCGAGGCGTACAGAGCCTAGTAGTAGTCCCTAAAGAGTGCAGTTATTTCATCGTTCGTAAGCGGAAGCCCGGCGTCACCAGATCTCATTATCGGCACAGAAGAACGCTCCCTGCCAGGCCTAGCCAGGCGGGCCAGCACCGCACCCGGTCGCTCACCCTCACAGTAAGTCCTGGCAATGGCATATTTCCCTAAATGTTTAATCTCCAGATCCGCCTCGTCGTTGTACTCCCGAAGAACCCCGGCTGCACTCGCTTCATTGGCTCCCCGTAAATCAGAGGATTAAATTCAAGATTCTATGCCTGGCATTTAAAATCCTCAAGGGTACGGCTCCCCAAATTCTGGCGACTCTTTTAACACCTTATGTTCCTCTGCGAACCTTGACATCTCTTGGCCAGAATCTGGTGGTGGTTCCATGCTTCAGGCTGAGTAGAACTGGCGGCGGCTCCTTTCGAGTGTTAGCAGCGAAGTGGTGGAATCTTCTTCCCTCTGAGATCCGGGTAATTGATGACCTTCTTCAGTTTAGGCGCGCCATCAAAACCTTCTTGTTTGTTTAATCATTGGCTGTTTCCTGTGCCCTCTCTTTTCCGGTGTTGTGTTGGGTTTGCCTTCTCATAGTGCCAGGACGCCCCTTCGCTGGGGCAGCTGTGCGCTGTATAAATAAAAATAACATAACATAACATAACAATCTCCCGGTCAACAGAGCCGTCGCCAGCCCGTAGGCGCAGCTCTTCCAAATCTCGAAGCTTCCGCTCCAAAAGTTCAAGGCGACCCCTGATCGACTTTAACACGCCGCCATGCTTAGAGATAGCAACTCCCCTGGCATAAAGCTTACATGCTTCTCAAACCGACTGGCACGAATCAACAGAGCCCACATTGGCCTAAAAAAAAGTCTCCAGGGCCGTAAAGATTTCCTCCTTGAAGAGAGGGTCGAGTAAAGAATAAGGGGGGAATTGCCAGGCAAAAGGCGGTATCCGGCGCACTGGCACCAAGCAGGAGAGCAATATAGGCGAATGGTCCGAGTAGGTCCGCGGAAGGATCTCACAGGATCGCACGTCCCGCAGGCAAGCCGAGGACACGAACCAATAGTCTATCCTCGTGTGAATATTATGGGGGGCAGAGTAGTGTGTGAACCCCCCTCGCAATGGGCATCTATGACGCCAGACATCAAGCAGATCGAGGTTAGACAAATGTGTAGCCAGTGTGCGTGCAGAGGCTGAAGGCATCCGGGATGGGCCGTCCGACCTGTCCAGCGCCAGGTGCAGAGTCAGGTTAAAATCCCCTCCCCAAAACACAACCCTGTCCATACACGCAGAAACCTTCTGAGCTAGTGTCATGTAAAAGCTAGGGAGATCGAAATTGGGGCCATACGTATTCACTATGCACATGTCAAGACCTTTACCCGAACTGGCCGTAATCGTGTATCTTCCCTCACTGTCAGTGGTCACCGGTGTCCAAGCAAGGGAGGATTTAGGATTAAACCAAGTAAGAACCCCCCGGGCATGAGTAGTAAAACCTGCAGCATGGATATTATCACGGAGCCCTCATAACCAAGGATAGGACTATGTGGCGCCAGGTGCGTTTCCTGCAATATTGCAATGTCTACCCTGTGTTTTGCCAAATACTGGAGAACCCTACGGACCTTGCGGTGGTCATTCAAGCCCCGCATGTTCCATGTCAGGAGCCGCATTGTGTCAGGAGCTGCCACCCCATCTGTCATGTTCCCTGCCATAGAGAAGTAATAAAGATCGCATCTACCACATACAGTTTAGCAACTTGTGAGATTGTGTGCCCATTGCTGTCATCCCTACCAGTTAGTCCACATGCCTCAAACAACAGCCGCTCCGCACCGCAAAGCAACAAAAAGGTCCCTGAAACAGAGCCACCCCATCCCCCCACCCACGCTTGCCCTACCCCAACTAGGCCGCGCTCATCCATCCACCCCAACAAGCATTCCCCCCCTTCCCATGCATCCCTCAGCTCCACAACAGTCACAACCGCCCTCTCCATCCACAAAACACCCACCCCTTCCCCCCCACAAGAACCATAGGAACAGTGGTAAGCACACGAGGGCAGAGGTAGCTGAGCTAGCACGTACCAAGGGTACCCAACAACAACAGCTCAAAATCCGCCCCCGTCCCCCCCCCCGCCCTCGAACCCTGGAGAAGAAAGCGTGACATAATTGCCACAACATGCACATTGGAAACCAAAAAGTAAGCAAATCTAAGAACAGTACATCAGGAGGTATCGTCCCGCCCAAAGGGGTACTAGCGTGATCACAGCCAGGCGTCAACCAGGGGCGTATACTCAAACAAACTATAATGGCAGTGATAATCAAACAATTATAATGGCATACCCAGACATAGCCCCCGAAATGATGCATCAACACAAGGGGTCACAGGCCCAGCTGGCTCAAGTTCGGTAAACAGGGGCTGGCAATACCTGAGAAGTAGATAGGTGAATCATCAGCCTCCGGGACATCAGGCTCTCTCAGGGTGGGCGATATAGCTGCCAGTAAAGGGTAAGGAAAGCAGCAACCAAACCTGAGATGTCCCAACCGGGCAGCAGTCATCTAAAAAAAATGGCCCAATCAGTCCTAGTCTTCCATGGAGCCCCCATCCAGCTCGGCGTCTTCCTGTCGCGGCTGTCGCTTCTCTCGCTGCCAGTCTTTCAGGGCCTTTTGGAGTGCCTTAGGGTCAGTAAAAATTAGGGACTTCCCCTGTCGATTGACACACAATTTTGCCGGGTATAGCATCGCATAGTCTGCGCCAATATCTTGCAGCTGGCGTTTCATAGGGGCAAACTGTTTCCGGGCCTCCTGGACACAAGCCGTAAAGTCAGGGTAGATAGATAAGGTGGATCCCTCATACTGCAAAGGTTGCTTTACTCTAGCCAATTTGAGTGCGACATCCCGATTACGATAATTTAAAAGCTTGGCAATAATGGGTCGCGGCGGGGCACCCGGCTTGGGTCGTGGCCCCAAGGATCGATGCGCCCTTTCCACCACAAACATGTGGGAGAATACATCATCCCCCAGCAGCTTCTTCAGCAGGCCCTCCATAAACAACTCCATGTTGCCCGTTGGGGTACTCTCCGGCAGGCCCGTGACGCGCAGGTTACATCGGCGCGAACGGGCTTCTAAGTCCTCAGTTTTATCCAGGAGTGTTTGCATAGCCCTGCCAATCTGTCTGTTGTCCGTCTCCAGCGTGGTGTGCGCTTCCTCCACCTCAGTAATTCGACGTTCCGACATATCGAGCCGTTCCGCATGTTTATCCAACCGTTCCGCCATGTGATCCCCAGATGATGTAGAGTTGCATGAGTCCCCTTGATCCATTTTCATTATTCTGTATTGAATTTTTGTGATGTATGGAAAGTAACTATGAAACTTGCTAATGTTTAAGCTGTCACCTGATGTCTCTTTTTCATTGTATTTTCAAAAAAAAGAATAAAAAAAAAAAATCCCAGGTGAAATCTGACAAACACCTTGTCATACTCGACTGATAGCTCCTGTACCCAACTATTTATTAAATAATACATTTATTGGGGATGTAACACCCCAAATAACCCCATGTAGCTACGCCCCTGCATCCAGGGGTCTCTTATTTGGTAGGATAGTGGAGACAACAATATAAGCTCTATGGTGACCCGGCCACAGGACCAGGGAAGATCAAAGCAAAAAGGAGAAATGTGGAGGAGAGCCCTCATTAACGCTATCCATCAGTTGGAAAAATGTAGGTTATCTTTCAAAGCGTAGTCATTCACAGGTACTGCATTTGAAGGCCCATTGATCTCAGCAACAAGAGGGGGCAGTCAAATCTTTTCAGTGCTTCTTTCAAATATTCTTGGAATTACACGTTTTTGTTTACAAATGTAATAGACCTGCTCGTCAAATATTCTTGGAATTTCACACTTTTGTTTACAAATGTAATAGACCTGCTCGCCTTATGAATGCTACATGTTGGCGCTGGTAATCTGTCCCTTTACTTCAAATTTCATCCAGTCTTATCAATGCTCCTGTCAAGGATCCTTGGAAGTTCACATTTTTGTTTACTATTATGTTCAGACCTGTGACTGTGCTTAGACTCCCTCTCTAATGGGATGCCATCCACAGGGCAGTCTGCGGTTATCAGGCCTCAAAAGTAAGATTTGAGGATGTTTGCCTGTGATGTTCTACGTACATTTAACTATAGCTCTGCCAACTGGGCAAAGTATAATCCAATGCACACTTGACTCTCATTGATAGTGATGCGAGCAGTCACAGGTTTCTCAGGGAAGTAGTGGGGGGTGTTCAAACTCAGAATCCAACAATCAACCAAACAAGCTAACAACTCGGTGTCACCGGGCACTCTCTGGGTCGATGCTGCACCTCTCCAGCTTCCTAACTGTCCACCCCTGGTCCCAGCTCTCTCACTCGGTTATGGGTGCCCCCCCCTTCTCTTTATGGCCATATGTAGTAGCATGAATATACCTCAGGTGCAATTAGAATCATCCAGAAATATGGTGTACGCAGTCTCTTACCCCTCGCTGGAGAAATTAGTCCTCTCAAGACTGCTTTGGCTGCCCGGGCGCGTGGGCATGCCTGCACACTTTGGCAGAGTGGTGCCACACTGGCTGGCAGGTCTTCACATCTCCTGCCTATGGTGATGTGCTCAATCTGGGTCCTTTCAGTGAGTAGAAGCAGGAATCACCAGTCCATATGTGGGGTGGTGAAACTGGTCTATCAGTGCGTGTCTTCATCCTCAGGGTCTTGACAATGGGCCCTCGCCAAGGCTGGTGGGTCAAGCCTGGCAACACTTTGGTAGATTCAGCCTCCTCAGGCAGATCATGATTTAGGTAGCTGCAGCCCTGAATGGGCCAGGAACAACTTCTGTAGTTGCGGTCCCCGCTCGAGTTGGTCATACCTTGGCTGATCACCTCTTGGGCAGTTACAGCCATGCATAGACCAATCTTCAGCTTGGAAGTTGCAGCTATGCACACACTGATCACAACTCAAGCAGGTATGTCCATGAATAGGCTGATCTTCTGCTTGGCAGTTGTGGTCATGCATGGACAGATGACAAAACGCAATCACAGCACGACCAGGCCCCAACATTCCAATCACAGAATTGCAGTTTCTGTCAGCATGGAGAGTTGGCAGACCTGCTGATGCATGAGTTCAAAAGATCGCTCTATAATAATCCTCCATTCGGGGCACCCCACAGACACCAGGAACACACCGCACATTACTCCACATGTTTCAGGGCAGGTACACGGCTCCTTCAACAAGAGACCCAGACCTCAGGTGATGTCAGGTTACCTCTGGGAGACTAGCTGCCAGGAATACATGACCACTGATTCCACATCAGCCCTTTGAGTACTCTGCAGGACATTCCCTTCCTTGGTTATAGAGGACTTGGAACAGGAACAAGTGGGGTAGTGGACTCGCCCTTTTATGCACAACTGGCAGACAGGAGATATGTATCAACTGTCTGAAACTGTAGAACCAGTTTAGGGCGGATCTCCTTTCAAGTTTCCTTTCACAGCTGCTCTCCAGACATAGCCTTTGGGTAGAGTTGTGCTTCTCACAGCAGAGTAGTCTTCAACCTGGAGCACCCACAACAGAGGTACAAAGTGTCAAGTTTCTACACCTGGCTGTCCTCAGCCCAACTCAAGGAGTAATTAGGGAAAGACAAAAGGCATGTCACACCTAAAGGTTTCCTAACCATGCACAACACAGTCTGTATCCCCACTCCTCACCTTTACCATCGACCAAATGGGAGTGTGCAGGAAAACTAATCAGCAGCTCCATGCTGAGCAAAAAGCCTAATTGAATATCTAAAGGAGCCTTGTCTCCACTCCCCTCTCTTCAGTGTCTAGGGGCCAGATGTAGGTAGGCAAATACCGGTCGGTAACGGCCGAAATTCGGTAATTTCGGCCGTTACCGACCGGTATTTGGAAAATTAGATGTAGGTGGGCATTTTACTGATTCGGTAATTTACCGAATTGGTATTTTAAGGAATCGGTAAATTACCGATTCCTTAAAATACCGAATCGGTAAATTACCAATTCCTTAAAATACCGAATCGGTAAATTACCGATTTTGCTATGTAGGGAGCACTCAAATGAGTGCTTTTCCCCTTTTAGGATTCGTTATTTACCACCAACTACAAGTTGGTGGTAAATAATGAAAACCTTGGAAAAAGCATTTTTTTTGCTTTTCCAACAGTGCCATGTTGCAGACATACATGCCCTTAGGGCATGTATGTCTGCAACATGTGCACCCATACACAATTGAGGGGTGCAACAGGGTGTCAAAGTGACACCCTGCCACCCTTCAATCTTTTCCCCCTTTTACCGAATCGGTAAATACCGATTCGGTAATTGGCATTCATTCCTATGGGCCTCCATAATGAATAATTACCGAAACTTACCGATTCGGTAATTTTTTCAGTAAAACTACCTGAATAGGTAATCTGGGATTACCTACATCGGGCCCTAGATCTCTTACGCCCATCATCAGAAATGTGAGAAATACATTTCCACTGTCTAGGAGTACAACCATCACCTCCATGTTGTGTAAAATCAGGTCAGTGGTATCCAAAATGGATCCAACTAGCCTGCATTACTGTGGATTACTCCCACACACCATGCTACAAACATTGACAAGCATAACACACATTCAGGATGATAACACAAGAAACTGCGTATGCGCGTAAAAGTAGAACTTTACAAGAGTGGGACAGTCTGACTTCACACCAGGGACTGAGATAAAAAGGTTTGATCATGCTATGGATTTCTCAAAACATGGTATGCTACCACCACTGCTCTATGTGCTAAACACAGGGACAGTAGTACACTGTCAGTAAATGATGGCAGGCTTGGTGCACCACTCTGTGATACAGAACATGTCCACAACAGCGGCTGCTGGCAATCCGATTTGGAAGGGCAGCAGGAGCAGCGCAGGGATTATTATATTTTTTTTAAATAGTTTCAACACTTACCTTTCGCTGCTGGCCCGTGGTCTTCTACACCCTTGCCGTGACACGCCCGCTGCTCCTGGCACTACAGTCCCCAGGAGCCCAGTCTCCCAGACTCTCCACACAATCCCAGCACTTCTCTCATGCAATTACTTCCAGCATCAGAGAAGCGCTGGGATTGGGCGGAGCAGGCCAGTTTCATGCTCCAGCACAGATTGGGAGACTATACCCCTGGGAACTTCTGATATCTCCGAGGAACAGCCTGGAGATATCAAAGTGCGCATGCCAGTTTAACTGTCCTTGGACAGCCGGCCAACCCGACATGCACACTTTCAGCGGCTACCACCTCTCTCCCCTGCTGCTGATGCTGAAACATGGACCCACCCCGCCCCAGGCTCGTGGACTGGAAGTAAAAAATACAATGACAAAAAAATAGTTTTATTGTCATTTTATTTTTCTTCTGCCTGCTGGCATTTCAGCAGTGGGGCAACGCTCCTTCGCCGTAGCGGAGGAGCAGCCCCTGCATGTCCGGGACCTACTCATTTCATTATATCACGCCAGGGCCAAAAACCAGATACATGTACTTGGGCACCCAGGGCAGGGGAGCATGCCTAGAGACCATGCAGGCGCCATTCCTGTCCCAACACTCCCCCTTTCTTAGCCCCGCACCATGTGACTCTGGGCAATAGCTCGCTTAATCTTCCCGACGGCCCCCCAGCGCCTAGAGACCCTTACGGGTGATTGTGCGCTTTACAAATGTGGACTTTTTTTTTTTTACTTTCTCAGGCAGCTTGCAATTTTACAAGTCAATTTTGCTGAGAGTGCCTCTCGGAGTAGCACACTGTTACAATACCACTTGCCTAGCATGAATGGTTAAGTGCATTCCTTCTTCCCCTGAATCAATACTGCTGGGCCTATGTGTTTGTTGCTAGTGTTTGTTACTAACTATTGTATCTGATACTAGTCCCCTGTTTCTTTGGGAAAACACTGCAGAACGGTACTTTAGATTCTACTCGGAATGGCAGACTGTGTTGCTCCTACTTGGCAAACCGAGAGAAATTGCCAAAATAGATCTCCTATGTGTCTTCATGAAGTTTCTAAAGAACTCGTGGTGCATTTCAGGAGCACAGGGAGGCTGAGATATTTATTCCCTAAGATGTGTGAATTAAGGGATAGCAAACATGAATAAGCACGTATAGATTCTCTGTCCTTCAATTGGGCATGAATTATGTTTATCCTCAAAATTCCTTTTCAGTTGATTCTATGTTGACTTCATGCTTATAAAACAACAGAACTGTGAAGACTTTGTGATTTCTGGCCACCTCAAGTAATCTAGGGAAGCCCTTGGCACTTTCAGGAAAATCATGCGCAAGTATTTTTTGCTTGAAAATCTGGAAACAACATATTCTAAAAGTCTAATGGCTACCCATTCAGAATAAGTGGTTGCAGGTGAATAAACATCTGTTCACCTCTGGCTTCCAAAAATGTTACTTTAGAATGAAAGACTTACAAAAATGTCAGCTTCGTCTCCTGGCTTGCCGATTAAGAGTAATGTTGTCAGTTACCCACCTAAAAATTCTCTGGTATAGAATAGGACAAAATATGGTTTTGCTATGTAATACTCAAAGGAATGCTAACAAGCTTTGATAATGCTCTTTTGGAAGTAATGAGGTCTTTGCGCATTTATAGAAGTTTGGTAGTTATGTTTTTACGTTCAAGTAAATTTTTATTGACTTTTAAATTCTGCATTGCAATCAATCTTGGGGTCCACGCCTCTTGACCATGCTGGGATACCATCATAAGATATGCAGTGTTGTTAAGAAAGAATAAACACTCCCTCCCCCCGCTCCCCAAAACACTCCACTAGCTCCCAGCGTCTATAGCTCATTGGTCCTTCTTTGAGTCCATTTTGTCAGTACTCCCCTCCTCAACCTGTATGATGGTGTCAGGTTTCCGGCTGCGTATTTTAGATGCGCGTATCGCAGAATATTACCTGTCCAATTTGGAGCCATTGAGGATGTTTAATAATCGCAATCTCTTAGGGCAAGAAAGTTCTTTGTAGGCTTTGCTAAAATAAGTGATCAATGGACTCCATCGCTCGGTGAATTCCTTCTCTGACCCTGTTTGGATAGACTAGCCAAGCATTTCTTCCCTTGGGTGGGCCACACTGGCCCCACAATCCCAGGATCATATGTTTTGCTGCTATTAGCAAATGGGAGAACAGTCGCCCCCTCGGTCCATACAATGGGACTATGTCTGGGACCAGGCGACATAGCAATATATCACCTAGTGGCAGCGGCCCAGAGGCGCATGATTAATAGCTTCCACTTGCCTCAGGACCATCCTCCAGAGTCCATAAGTGCCTCAGCGCGGGATATGACTACAGACTATGTGTCAATGAACCGCTCCTCGCCACACCTTCTCCACCACATCGGACTCCTCCCACCTCTCATTTTTGCCAGGCAGGCTGGAGCATGGTGCCACCTATAGAGGATCTTCAAGAGAGATTCTCTGCCCCCTGTGTGTGATGCAAAGTTGTTTGTGGTTCCAGTATTTCTCCCTATTGTTCTTGATCTAGAGTTATGCCGAGTTATGCCCAGGTCTCTCTCCCAGGCCCGTTGGGAAGGTAATGCTGAGTCTTTCCCTCTCGTGTTCAGTTTTTTTTGTTCAGTTTTTTTTATATCTGTGATATGGCATGGCTGTCCCCAGTGCAATACAGTAGATACTTTTCTAAGGGGGTGAGGGGTCTAGGGGCCCATGTTTCATTCTTGGGGTCAAAAGCCACTGTTGCAGTTGTAGGTAGTGGAAGTGATCTGCCTCCGTGACACCAAATTGTATTTTTTTCATAACAATATTTTTATTTATGGTACAATGGCTTTTAAGTATACACTAGAAAAAAAAATCTAATGTTTCTATACAGAGGTCACTAAAAACCACCTCAACAGTTACAAACAGAGGCCACCACCAATGGCCATCACACTCAAATTCACAAATAACAGAATGTTGAATGTCCCCGACTAATGTGACAGGCGGCCTGGATTCTATTAAAGACACAGGGCTAAAGATTGTGACGTGTTCTTCTTTACTGGTAAACTCTAGCAGCAAAAATAAAAAGTCTTCCTGAAAGGGACCCCAAAGAGGATTTATCTGATGAAAGACTGACTGGTGAAGAGCCTTATTGCTTCTGTCCTGCATAGACCTGCACCCCCATCCTGCCACTTAGTTCATCAAGCCTGTAGATACTCTCAACGCAGCCTATCTCTGTCTAGACAGTAATGCCCAAATTATGTTGCCAGAACATGCGCCTCCCGGCTTATTTACATATCTTACCTCCGAAATATTGTCCATCCTTAATAGGATACAGCAGTTTACTCAAGTTCCCCTTTCGGGGCTATCGTCCTCTGCTCTGTGGTATCGAGTATATCGAGTGTCTTACCTTTGGAGCTCGCCAGTATATGTTTCTCCCCTCTTATTTAGCCAGACATATGGACATATGGTGCAGGGTGGCCCACAAAGGTTCAATTTCATACCCCCATGTGAGTTTTAGGAAGCTCTCTCATGTGTGAAGCTCTGTTATGCTTCACACATGGAAAATAAATGGTACAGCTGCACCAGTGTTTAGTATTCTTTATTAGAGCAGAACATCCACCATCAAACAAACCAAGAGGGTCAGCAGGATTCATCTACTGAAATCCATTCCAACAGCACAGCAGCCTGCACATTCCTGTGGCGCAGCCATTGACTTAGGTATATTGTACCAGGCCAGGAATACAGGCTAAGCCACAACACGCACTCTTACATAAGAGCACTCTAGAGAGTGACTTTCATTTCAGAATCTTTTTTGCTGTAACCCACTTCACACCCACAGGCCAGAACCAGAACTCATCAAGGTAAGAGAAGAGGAAACCGTCTCTACTTCACATGGCCCAGCATTAGTATGGACACCATTTTTACCTAACGTCCTCATGCTTTTAGGTGTTGCAGGCCCGGGGCAACAGTACGCTGCAAGGCAGGAGCAGACATTTTGCTTCCTTGAAACGTGGGGGAGGGGGGTGGTTGGAGAGGTGAAGGGGGGGAGCTACCATCCCTCACTCAATTCTTAAGGTCCCATTCTCGGTGATCATTTTGATCACCCACTGCTGCACCAAATCATTTAAGCTCTCCTGCAGTTAGCGGAATACCGCCTCCCACCATGGGCCATGCCCTGGCAGGTTGTATAGTGTAGTAGAGCTCAGAGGGACACTGCGTCTCCGAGTATGAGCTGCCATGCACCTGCATGTTTGGTATTTCTATACACTGAAGTACCAGGGAAATAGAAATGCAGACCACCTTCTCCACAAACCTGTTTTCTTTGCCTGCCATTGAGCCCTATCCACAAGAAGGCATCTTTTCTCTCAATGAAGAAGATGGCTCTGATAGTTCCATAGAAGTTATGGGGGCTGATTCTCAAAGGTATAAGTACACTTTTGTGTAAGTTTACGATTTTTTTGCAATTCACAAAGCAATTTTTCTAATAGTATTTTTACGACTGTCTATCTTTTTATGTGCGGAGTCTCCATGCCGGGACTCCGCAGTTGGAAAGCTACTCTTAAAATTTCTTTATAAAGTGCAAAAATTTGCAAATATACACAAAAGAGTACGTTTACCTTTGTGAATCAGGCCCTATATGATTTCAGGTAAGGACTTGTTAATAAGAAGCATTTGAGGAGAAAATATACCCTGTATACAAGAGTAGCCAGAAAAATAAAATACCCCCACCACTATGAATCCTACTTCAAATGGCATCATCAGAACGAAGCCAGCACCCACAATAAGTGACTGTAACATTCCCCATGAGAGTTCCTATCTTTGCTTTCGTCTTTATTCTCTGTCTCACATTTTGAAACCTCATTTTCCTGTTTCCATATTTTTTTAATATTCACTTTTCATTCCTCTTTACGTATTTTAACCCTCCTTCCATTTATAGTTATTTCTTTCCTTTATCTTTCTTAGTTTCAATTTACTTCACATCTTTCCCTCTTATCTTTTCATTTTTTTTCCTTCTTTGCATATTTATTAGTTTCGTTCTTGCAATCTTTTCATCTTTATTTCCTTGTCAGGGGGTCCCTTGCTCGGCCCAGGCTGCGCTAACAGCTTCTCCGTCTCACCTACAGGCGGACTGCTACGGGCCCTTTAAGAACGACCTTTGCTTTCGTATGGATGGCCTCGCCCCCGGACCACCTGACTTTGTGGGCCTATCAGGTTCAACCTCTCGTCTTATGGGGGAAGACCCGGAAGACGCCAACGCTCGTGTGGCCCAGAAGGACTCGTTGTGGGAAGAGGACGGGAAGCGCCAGGAGAACGACGCCAGCAGAAACGAGGAAGGCGAGACCAACCCGACGGGACCGGGTGTCGAGAACAACGAGGCGGAGCCCTTCGCGAAAGCCGACACCGGATACGGAGAAGGCGCAAGGAGTGGACCGGAGGAGAACCAGACGGCGGAAACGGCAGCAGCTGGAAAGCCTGGAGGCCAACATTACCGTGTACCGCCCAGCCACGCGAAGGAGGACGCGTGGCTTCTCCAGGTGCGTGCCCGTTTGAGTTCCCTGTTACGCTTTAACAGGGGAGGGACCGGGTAGGCATCAGGAGGGACCGCCTGGGCACCGTGTTTTCTCTGCACTGTACACGAGTCTCTGTTACTGGTTGCCGTGTTACTGATGGTGGTGGTTCTGGCTATTCCCTCACACTCCCCTTCCTTACAATTCTCTAAGAAACGTGACCAGCCCACTAAAGCCTCGTTGTTTTCTTTCCTTATATGCACTGAAAACCTGGAGCCCAACCCAAGGGACAGAACCTGAAGACCACAGAGAACAAGGATCTTGGACCCTTACTACTTTGTGTTGTGCACAGAACTTTGTTTTGAATACTCAATAAAAGAGATAAACTATCGCCCTCCAGCATTGGCTCCTTCCTTCTTGTGACCCAAAGGTGACAAGTGGCGAGCCAGATAGGAGCCATCCATCTGACAGTACAAGATGGAGGCCATGTTGAATCAGATGAGGGAAGGGCAGTCCAAACTGGAGTGGGCAATTGGACAGACTACCGAGCAAGCAGACAGTGACAGAGCTACTTTCACTGCTGCTATACAACAGCAGGCTGAGCACCTAACCAAACTTGCAGAAGGCCAAACGCAACGGCTGGCTGCATTAGGACAAAGCCGAGCCGCGGCCCCTCCTGGAGCTGTGGTACCCCTCCAGAAGTATGTCGCAGGAGATGACCCTATTTCCTTTTTTTTGAATTTTGAAAGGGCGGCTAGAGCCAGCGCCTGGCCAGGTGAGAGATGGCCCTTTTACTTGGCACCTCTCTTAACCGGGGAAGCCCAGGCCGCATACCAGTTGGCCAATAAGGATGGAACAGCCGCCTATGGACATGTGAAGCAAATAGTCTTAGACAGGTTGGGGGTTGACGATGAGACTCACAGAATACGGTTCAGACAAGAAAGAGGAACCCCAAACGACGCTCCTAAGACTCTGTTCTACAAACTGAAAGATGCAGCGGATAGGTGGTTGAAACCCCAAGAGGGTAATATGGATAACGTCATGAACAAAATCTACTTGGAACAGTTTCTGGAGGCACTGCCCTATGGCACCCAGCGGTGGCTCAGACAGCATGCAGGGCTAACTTTAGACCATGCCATTGAAATGGCTAACTCATACGCCCGAGCTCAAACCAGGCCTGTATTCCGAGAACCAGAAAAACCTGTTACCAACAAGAACATCATAAAAACTGACAAGAAGCCTTATAAAAACCAAAATGAACCTCCACCTTTTAAGCCTAGGCCCTTGAAGGTAGAGCCACCGGTCTTTACGCGTCCCCAATGTTATGAGTGCGGTGAATGGGGGCATATTGCAAGGTACTGCCGCAAAAAGAAAGAAAAAGAAGAAGAACCCATGGAGGTGGGGTATGCTCCTCGTGCCATCCTGTATGCCCAAGAGACAGGACCAGCCTTCTATGTAAGTGTCCTAGTGGACAATAAGAAAGCCCGTGCATTGTTGGACTCAGGGTGTCGCCATTCTGTGGTAAAGAAAAGTACCCTATCCCCTTCTTCTGTACTCTTGGATCGTACAGTCCGTATTAAATGTGTACATGGGGATGTACGTACCTATCCTCTAGCCAAGGTCACTTTAACAACTGAGAAGGGTACCCAATTGCAATGCGAGTTAGGAGTTCTCCCCGAGTTACCTGAACCCCTTATCATAGGGACTGATAACAAATGGTTCTCCACTCTGATGTCAGAAGTATTAGGCAAGCAGTGTCAGAATGAGGTCAGGGAGGGACTGTTAACCGAAGAACCCTGGGCCACCGATTCCAACTTCAGGGCGGCTCAGCTAAACGATGCTTCCTTGGCAACTGCTTGGCAGAATGCGCAGGATAACAAAGGACTGAAACAACTCACCTACCCCTGTTTCATTGAGCAAAACGGCCTCTTGTACAGAGTAGGACAGGACCAGGCCACTCCCCAGCTGATAGTGCCAACCATGTTTCGTGACCAAGTGATGTTTTATCACGCTCACCTTTTAGCTTGCCATTCTGGTGCAGAAAAGACCACTAATTCCATCATAGAACACTTCTATTGGCCAGGAGTGTATGCTCAAGTAAAGAAATACTGTCAGGAGTGCCAGATTTGTCAGAAAAGGAATCCTTACATTCCTCCTAAAGTTCCTCTTGTCCCTCTTCCAATCATAGGAAAACCGTTTGAAAGAATAGGAGTAGACATCGTAGGGCCTTTACCAAAGTCACACAGAGGGTATCAATACGTCATGGTGGTCGTCGACTACGTGACGCGTTACCCCGAGGCGTTCCCTTTGAGGGCGACTACGACTAGTGCCATTTCACAAAAGCTGGTTGAATTATTTGCTAGAATGGGATTCCCTAAGGATATCATCACAGACCAGGGGACTCCGTTCGTTTCTCGTCTTATGAAGCAAGTATGTGCTCTACTGAACGTAAAACATCTTCGCACATTGGTATATCACCCACAAACCGATGGCCTAGTCGAGCGATACAACGGTTTGATAAAGACCACCTTAAAAAAACTGTTGTCGGGAGACGGCAAACAGTGGGATCAACTGCTTCCGTTGGCCCTTTATGTGCTAAGAAGTCAGTACCAAAGTAGTCTAGGGACTTCACCCTTCGAGTTACTGTTTGGAAGGAAGCCCCGCACGCTGTTGGATATAACCAGAGACAGCTGGGAAAGGACAGGGTCCCAAGATGCTGAAGAGTTGTTAGACTACTCCCAGCAGTTGAAGACTAGGTTACACAAATTAAGGACTTTGTCATATGAAACTTTAGAGAAAGCACAAGGAAAGCAAAATACCTTTTACGATAAAGGTAAGAAATGGAGAGAGTTAAACCTAGGCGACTGGGCTCTTGTTCTTCTTCCTACATCTACACACAAACTCCGCAAGGAGTGGCAAAGCCCGTTTCAGGTGGTAAGGAAAATAGGAAGGATCACGTACGCACTAAAGTTGTCTCCTTCCCGAACCCAGATTTACCACATTAATATTCTAAAAAGTGGTTGGGTCCCCCTCCCCGAACCCCGGTATCAGTGTCCTTAGCCACAACACCTACGCATACAATCGACCACACGGTCGTGAATCCCGACCTTCCCGAACCTAGGAAGAAAGAATTGATGGGTCTATTGTTGGAACACCACTCCATTTTCTCAGACCAACCTGGTCGAACCTCCTTAGCTGAACACCACATTCCGACCATTCCGGGGGTGACTATAAAACAAAAACCATATAGAGTCCCAGAAGCCCGACGGGCGTTGATAAAAGAGGAGGTACAGAATATGTTAGCGGCAGGGATCATAGTACCGTCTAAGAGCAACTGGTCCTCCCCAGTGGTCCTAGTGCCAAAACCGGATGGTAGTAAGAGGTTTTGTATCGACTTCAGAGCAGTAAATAAAGTATCAAAACAAGACGGGTATCCTTTACCAAGGGTCGATGAAATGATAGAGCGCCTTGGTGAGGCTCAATACATAACAACCATTGATCTCACCAAAGGATATTGGCAGGTGCCCCTTTCCCCACAAGATCAGGAAAAAACAGCCTTCACAACTCCAGACGTTCTGTTTCATTTCACAGTATTACCCTTTGGCCTACATGGGGCTCCTGCTACGTTCCAACGACTTATGGATACAGTGTTGGCCCCTTACCGCCACTTCTCTGCGGCCTACCTGGACGATATAGTCATTCATAGTCCGGATTGGCAAACCCATTTAAAACACTTGGGATTGATTCTAGAGGCCTTGGAAAAGGCGGGTCTTCACATAAATTCGAAAAAGTCACGCCTAGCCTTTACTCGAGTCAAATATCTAGGATACGTCCTTGGTAACGGTCAATTGTATCCCCAACAAGAGAAGGTAAAAGCCATTCAATGCCAAAGCTTTCCCAATAACAGGCGGGATCTCCGGGCCTTTCTGGGCTTGGTTGGTTATTACCGACGCTTTATCCCTCGCTTTGCCTCTATCTCAGCTCCTTTGACGGATCTATTGAAGAAAACGGCTACTTCTTCCCAGTTTAAACACCCCTCCTCTCAAGCCCAGGATGCTTTTCAGGCCCTAAAAGATGTCTTGTCCTCGTCCCCAGTCCTAATAACACCCGACTTTGAAAAACCTTTCTATTTACAGACAGATGCTTCAGGGGTTGGGTTGGGCGCTGTCCTGTCGCAGCACGACCAGGCAGGGAGAGAAAGACCCATCCTATATTTGAGCAGGAAGCTTTTTCCTAGAGAAACAGCCTACCCCACGATAGAAAAAGAATGCTTGGCTGTGAAATGGAGTATCGAAAAGCTTCGCTATTATCTAGATGGTCGTCATTTTACTCTGTTTACGGACCATGCCCCTTTACAGTGGCTACAACGGAATAAAGGCCGAAACGATCGCATCCTCCGTTGGTTCTTGTCCTTACAACCCTATGATTTTGATGTGTGCCATAGAAAGGGCTCTGAGCAAAAGAATGCTGACTACTTGTCCCGTTATCCGCTTTCCCCCGAACAGGAAAAGACAGGGGGGGGGGATGTGTCAGGGGGTCCCTTGCTCGGCCCAGGATGAGCTAACAGCTTCTCCGTCTCACCTACAGGCGGACTGCTACGGGCCCTCTAAGAACGACCTTTGCTTTCGTATGGATGGCCTCGCCCCCGGACCGCCTGACTTTGTGGGCCTATCAGGTTCAACCTCTCGTCTTATGGGGGAAGACCCGGAAGAAGCCAATGCTTGTGTGGCCCAGAAGGACTCGTTGTGGGAAGAGGACGGGAAGCGCTAGGAGAACGACGCCAGCAGAAACGAGGAAGGCGAGACCAACCCGACGGGACCGGGTGTCGAGAACAACGCGGCGTACCCCTTCACGAAACCCGACACCGGATACGGAGAAGGCGCCAGGAGTGGACCGGAGGAGAACCAGACGGCGGAAACGGCAGCAGCTGGAAAGCCTGGAGGCCAACATTACCGCGTACCGCCCAGCCACGCGAAGGAGGACGCGTGGCTTCTCTAGGTGCGTGCCCGTTTGAGTTCCCTGTTACGCTTTAAGAGGGGAGGGACCGGGTAGGCATCAGGAGGGACCGCCTGGGCACCGTGTTTTCTCTGCACTGTACACGAGTCTCTGTTACTGGTTGCCGTGTTACTGATGGTGGTGGTTCTGGCTATTCCCTCGTACTCCCCTTCCTTACAATTCTCTAAGAAACGTGACCAGCCCACTAAAGCCTTGTTGTTTTCTTTCCTTATATGCGCTGAAAACCTGGAGCCCAACCCAAGGGACAGAACCTGAAGACCACAGAGAACAAGGATCTTGGACCCTTACTACTTTGTGTTGTGCACAGAACTTTGTTTTGAATACTCAATAAAAGAGATAAACTATTGCCCTCCAGCATTGGCTCCTTCCTTCTTGTGACCCAAAGGCGACATTCCTCTTTGTTTTGTTGCATTTCTCTGCCATCTTTCTTTTCTTCACACTTTAGGCCTGATTACGATGTCGGTCGGAAACTAAACCTCCAGACTCCTTGTCGGAAACTGTTCCGACCGACTCATTATGATGCTTCCGAAATACAGTTCGGAAAGTCTCCCATTGACTTCAATGTGAGCCTGTGTTCCGACCGACAACACAGGTTCCCGTTGAAAAAACCTTGCACCCTGTGGCTGGCACCCAATGGTTTGGAGTACAGTCCACAATTTTTTAGATATCACTAATCCCTTCACGTTTTTTACATACCAGCTCCGCTGTAATACAGGCGTGGTAGCATACCAGGGAGACATTCGGTCTCCTTGGTAGAACCCTATGATGAAGCATGTCATCAACTATGTTGATGAGTGAGGGTTCTATTTTTAAGCAATAATTGCTGTTTGTAGTACATAACCCCAACCCCTCCCTCACTTACATCGTATAATTTATCTTTTTCTAAATAAATTTGTGGTATATTTAGAATTCAGATGACCAGGTAGGATTACCTTAGTTTTTCTTGCCACTCCTTTGTTGTTGTTTAGTACATGATTGGGGAATAGGAGTGTCCTTGATCCCTAACTCTCTTGTTGTTTAAATACCCAATGGTGACTGACACACCATACATGGTTCTACAAGGGGGTCCCTTGGGTACCCCCGTGGCCCCTAACCGGAGGCCTCAGGATGAAGTGGGGCCTGCTAGGGTCCCCCAAAGTAAGTTTCTGACTACCTTTTCTTGTCAGACGCTCCGAGTCGGAAAGGCTGTCCGAATCCGATATTGTAATACATCAGTCGCAAACATGGTCAGGAGAGCTGTACGATTCGGCTTCAACCAACTCTGAGTTTCCGAATGCCTGTCGGAACCGATTCGGAATGACTGAACGGTTACCTTTCATTGAAAATCCGTCGGTCGGAAAGGTTTCTGACTGACCAATTACGATTCGTTCCGACATGGTTTAGGAAAATCCAAATGCCGTTCGGAGCCTTTCCGACCAACAACATAATCAGGCCCTTAGTTTCTATTTTTGTAACTTTCTTTCAATACATTTCCTGTCTTTTTTTACTGTCCTACCTTTCGTTCTACTTTTTTCATCTTTCTATCCTCTTTCCTTTCCATTTCTCTTCAACCCTTCCTTCATTTTCTTCTGCGTTTCTTTTTTGTAATAATCTTTCCTTATTAAGATCTTTCCATTTCTCCCTCTGTATGACTTTCCTTCTCTTCCCTTTCTATCTTTGTCTGCACGTTTTAAGTCTATCTTTTTTTCTTCCGTTATTTTCTCTTTTTCACTTTGTCTGCCTTCATAGGAATCACTAGGTACTCCATTCTGCCCTGTCATGCTTTTCTCCTTCAGATCATTGACGGGCTTCGACCAAGACGAGAAGGACCAAAATGACCTATTAAATCATTTAATATGACAGAAATGCGATGGCCCAGAGAAAAATCCCTACTCCCGCTGCAGCTGCCAAAGTGGGGGGTTCACTGCGACCTTGCCTGTGTGGCATTCATGTTATCACAGTAGTTACAGAGCATCACAACCTACAGTTAATGCTCTCGGCCTGGAGTCTCAGACCTTCACAGCTTTGTTGCACCTGTTTCGATGTTGATTGTGAACATTTCATGATCAGGACAAATCGCCTGGGGCCTAGGGAGTCTATGTTTGTTTGCAGAAGAGCTGTTGCTTTTGCTGATTTAGAATCTAGCATTAAGGTTGTTTCATCTCCAGTTAAACTCCGGGAATGAGAAACAAAGGATTGTGAGCTTACAGACCACCATGGCTTCCAAAACCATCAGAATAGCGTTTTTTTAATACTATCATTCCAGGCATTCAACTTTGCATCAGACAACACTAATATCAGAATAAATTGGAAGACAGACGCATTCCAGTTACAGCACCTTGACATGAGCTGAAACTGGGTCTCCGGCTGGTACCTGTGAATCATCACAGCTGTGGATTGGTGTAGCATTCCCACTCAAATTACAGATCTTCTTATTCAGAGTGGAATGTGATCTATATTTAAGGTCCTCCACATGCCCTTGGTATCCTGGCTGCTACCTTATCCCAACTTAGTTCTGATAGAGTGCAAACAGTAGTGTTGGTAGAATGTAATCTGCATTTTCATGACTAAACTAAAAGGCTTCCGATGAAGTTCAAGGAGCTTTTTTTCTGTTTTTAATTCATCTATGAGTGGTCGTGTATCTACACATGTAAAAGGCCACATTCTGGTTATTGTTTGTTCTTATACCCCTCTGTCGTCCTTCTTCATCGTTTGACGTACTATGTTGGGATCATTTTTGGATTCCTTTTTTGAGGTGCATCCCTCCATCCTCTATGAGGCACTATGAGCTATCTACCACAGCTGTGTATCGTAAATGGAGCAACGTTTTAGTTGGAGCGCTGGCCTCCATGTTACAGCCTGTGTCCGGCAGGTCACCCTCTGTCACAGTTAGAGAACTTGAAGAGCTAAGCACTTAACCAGCTAGTCCTGTTGAGAGTTTGCTCTCTTAATAGGTCCAAGCCAATCAATAGCTGCTTCACTACCTAGTTGTATAAAATACATCAAACTCTCTGCCAACTTGAACATCTTTTGCGTCAAGATTACTCTCCTGATACCAAACTATAGTGACAAAAGCTTAACCCCACCTATAAAAGAGCTAATAAATCAGCCAAGGCAGCCTAATTGTTGAATATTTTTTTTTCTGCCCAAAATATTTTGCCTACTATCTTTGGCATTATTAAGGAACTAAGGGCCAGATGTAGGTCGCCATTTACCGGTCGGTAATGGCCGATTTCGGCCGTTACCGACCGGTATTTGGGATTTGGCATGTAGGGGGCATCTCATTTACAGAATCGGAATATTTACCGATTCGGTCAATATGCAGAATCGGTAAAATACCGAATCGGTAAATTTACCGATTCTGTAAATAAAGATGTAGGTGGCACTTCAAAGAGTGCCACAGGCCCTTTAGGAGTCGGTATTTACCACCCAATCCTATTGGGTGGTAAAATACCGAATTCCAGTGTACATGCACATCTGTGCATGTACACCTATGCCATGTGACACACAGACATCCCTTAGGGCATTTATGTGTGCCACATGGCACACAAGCCTGCATTTTGGGTGCTACAGGGTGTCAAAGTGACACCCCGTTCCCCCTGCCAGGATTCGGTATTTACCGATTCGGTATTTTCCATTGATTCCTATGGGCTTCAAAGCCCATAGGAATCAATGGGAAATACCGATTCGGTATTTACCGAATCGGTAAATACCGAATCTTACAGATTCGGTAATTGTAAATTAAAAATGATCTACATCTGCCTCCTTCCAATTTACCGATTCATAAATACCGAATCGGTAAAATCGGTATTTATGAGTCGGTAAATTAGATTTACCTACATCGGGGCTTAAGAGACCATCCATCTTTGTCAAATTTAACTGGCTCTGTTGTGCGGCGCAATCAATGTGTCGACCTCTTCAAAGATTCGGTCACAATGATCAAAACTAGGGAGCATGAACAGAAAGTTGATCTTTCTGTTGGCTCATTTCATGACTTTCTCCTGGTTCAACCATTGAAGCTGTTCACTCAGTTTTCCACTTTTGAGAGCTAAGTTTTCATTTCTCTGGTATAGAACAGTAGCCCCTATCTGTCTGCTTGCAAGATCCATGGTTTGACATTTCCATCAGAGGTGCCCATCCAAACCACACCCGGGATGCACAAATAGAAGGGAGCGCTGTCAAGCTTGTCCCAGGAGTGGTTCATAGCATAGTTATGGGTGCTAGTAGATTTCCTACGATATCCCCCAAACTGTCCTTTCTATATATATGGTATGTATGTATATGGTACTTCTATAGCGCAAACCTAGCCAAAAGGCAGCAGAGCTTCATAATTCCCATATGAGGTCATAGGGAGTAGAGACACAGAAGGAGGTGGTTCCCTGTTTCTTATGTGATAGGCTGTGTGTTGATGAGAAGGGAAGAGGGAGCGCAGATCTCTTCGCAAATTGGTAGACATTTTCAGAGCTTCGTTAACTTATGTCCATTTGCTTCTCTGTCAGATAGACCTAACATAGGAATAGACCCAGAACACACAAACAAAGAGAGCTAGAATCAGCCCTGAAGAAGAAGAAAGCACTCAAATCATTATCAAGATAAAGATAGCACACATGCATATGAACTTTGTCTTCACATGTCATAAAAATAAACTCATTGAATAGTTTCCCCTCATGAGGTCAGTGGTTTTAGAGTACCACTCTCCTCATGGTTGCTTCTGCTCCTCCCAGGTACTGCAATTCCAGTTTCATCGTTGGTCCCTCAAGGCTTATGCTCTCCTTTGATATACTTTATACACATATAGTCCTTTCTCTAACAAGTCTTTCATCTCTTGCTAGCTTCTCTTCAATGCTGTTTGTGCGTATTGGTCATACTACTTTCTCTCTTTAGTAAACAATCATTGTCCCTCCTAAGCCGTTTTCCTCTGGTCAATTTCTCCAGAAAGAGTCTCTTTCGGGGTCTGGAGAAAGGCACTCTGGGAGGGGCTTCAAGGCTGCCAGGCATCAGTCCTCATTAGGTTACACCAGCCCAGTTCTTTAACATTCTCCTCCAGATTCTGCAGTCCCTGCTTGGGCGTGCACCTTCCACCTCCGTGTCCTGCTGTCCACTTCCATGTTCACCAGGTTCTTATTTAACTCATCTATCTTTACTGTCTTGCATGGCTGCCTAAAAGCTGATTCATGTACCACTAACAGGAAGGTAAAAAATGTGACACTAACCTCTTTAGTCCGAGCTTAATTTATTACTGATTTCTGAGTTTAGAGGGCTGATCTTGCAAGATGCTGAATGCTGCTCACCAATGTAAGGGAGGGTTACCAGGATACAGTTGGAAGAAAAACTAGAGGTTCATGCATTTTAGTCAAGCCCACATTATACTCAAGGTCTTCTCTTTTTTGAGGCTATCCAAAGATACCCTAAGCTTCCTCGCTAAGTAGGATAAAGTCCTCCCTCCCCAGTTTTACCATATATGAGATGCTGGGTACCTAAGGACAAGGCAACTTGAAAGTAATGACTAAACAAAAATGTGATTGCCCAATGCATTTGTGAAAGCTCTCTGCTAAAACGCACAGATGGCACAAAACATAACATTCTCCATGAACATACTGAACTGAAACAGCAGCCTCTACATGAAAAAGAAACAGGATTAAAACATATAATAAATAAACTTGGCAAACAAGTAACCCTCAATCGTATAGCAGTTTGAATGTACATAGGAGTTCTCACATTGGCTGATTCAAAATGTGAAACTACACTTTCATCATGAAATGACCGAAGGGGGCTGAGCCAAAGCAGCCAGTAGCTGAAAGGGGCTGACTCAAAGCCCTTATCAGTGTGCTCGTTATATATACTCTAGTAAACAGCTAAAGTTGTCTTCAGACAGACCTAAAAATGAATGTTGACAGGATTGCCACTATGAAAAGGCTGTGATATGTGCATGTATTTGGCAGTTCTCCACGGGTTCTCCTATTTGCCCTTAATGAGGTGCTGTTATCTAGTTGGCATTGAATAATTAAAATTGCTAAATTTTTTATACGGATTAGATGACTCAATTAGCGTGCGTTTTTGGTGGCTACCAGACTGTAGCAAATAATGACTCAATGCTAACTAAAAGGAGGGGTGGGGGCGACTGAGATCTACTGTATACTCATTCCACAATAGGATTTGGGCTCCTTTCAGACCCAGCCAAAGAAAAATGAAACTGTACTTGCACACCTCACATACAAAACACCGAGGGACCTGATGAATGGATGGATGCTTTATTTATAACTGCACCTGATACCAGTGAACATCAGCTTCTTGCCAGACCATTGTATGCGGCTCACCAGGCTATCGAGAACAGATTATAAAACCTTGGTACATACAGCTATTTATAAACAAGTATAATAGGGGAAAAGAACAATAGAAATATCAATAAAGGGGTGCATCGGGAAAATATGATGGGATATCGAGTTATCTGAACAAAGGAACATGAATGAAATGTGGCAAATAAGAAATACATTAACATATGAAAACAACAAATGACAAAAGAATACATTTACATGTACACATAATACACTTAAAAACCAAACTGTAGTGATTCTGCGAGCATTATCGGTTATTTTATGGTATAATTAGTGCCTGACAGAGCAGTGCTTGCCAGATCACTCCCTGTCTGCAGGACCACCGGGCATGGACCACATAAACTACCAGGGTAATGCAAGTTTGCACCAAGGTTTTGCCTATCACCTTATTGCATATTGTAGAACGCTACTCCACTCCACTTTTTTAGTACCAATCACTACTGTCCTGAATATTTATTATTGTGCAAAATCCTAAATTAGCGCAAGTCAGCATTACCCACGTTTTTATTCAACAACTTTCTAGAGTTGGACTTTGCATTTATAAATCATACTTTTTAGGTATGATAGGATTGGTTCCAAGACAACAAATTCTATTGCATCCACTTGTTATATTATCCACTTGTTAAGATCAAAGCTTGAAACGTGGCTTCTCACGGAGATGAATGCTCTGGTAACACTATGTAACACCCTCTGACAAAGCAATGGAGTGTTTGAGAGATGGACTAGTGTTTGAGAGCTGTAACTATGACCTGGACAGCTTAGAATGAAAATAATGTAATGGATATTTGACAGCTGAAAAAAGCTGTTGCAACGCCAAAACGTCTGGTTGTTTTTATGAGTGAAAGCGATTCCTGTTTGATTGGTGAGTTTGTGTGTAGATGGGTGTGTGAGTGATGAGATGCGTTGACCGATGAATTGTGAGTGAGTCTATGGATAGATGTGTGAGTAGGCGACTGCATGGATATGTATAAGGTGAGTTCAAAGATCTTTCTGATGCTGCTAACTGCACAAGATTGCATTAACACAGGTAATTACTGGAAGTCAGCAAAAATGGTGAAGTGCTTGACCAGGAAGTTAGTAGGGGGCCCTCTAAAGTCAACAGAAGTGTGTAGTGCCCTTGTGTTTCAGTGGTAGAGGGAAGCCAGGCCCCTATTAGTTCTCGGGTCTGGTGTTTTTTTTTTATAAGTGGGGATAAGCTGTGGGATTCACCAATGTTTCTTGTTTTGGCGTCCCATTTTAGTGCAGCCATCTTTGTTTAGGTGCGCTTTGGTGTTTCCTCCTGTCGCCTCCTTCTCCTATATTGGAAGACGGTCTTGCTAGAGGGAGGTCGATTGTACATGGTCTTCGTGGACCTGAGGTCAACCTTTGACCTAGTCCCCAGAGGGAAGCTTTGGGAGGTGCTGCATAAGCTAGGAGTGCCCCCCCACCTTCTTAGTATTATCATCAGGTTGCATGAGAACAACTTTGCACAAGTAAGGTGTGGGAGGGATGGAAAGCTCTCAGGCAAATTCCCGGTCCGTCGAGGCGTCAGACAGGGCTGTGTCCTGGCCCCGACCCTGTTCTGTCTGTACATCAACAGCGTCATTCAACATCTTGACGCTGTTAAAGACAATGATGCCCCGCTTCTGGCAGGCAGGAGGGTCCCGGCAATTATGTTTGCTGACGATACCCTCCTGCTTTCCAAATCCCCCATGGGGATCCAGAGGATCGTGGATGGTTTTGGCCTTTTTTGTCGCCAACATGGGTTGGAGGTGAACACGGGAAAAACTAAGTTCATGATCTTCAACCCCCCCACCAAAACCAGACCCAATCCTAAACTGGGGGAAATTACTCTTGAAAGGGTCTCAACCTTTATATATTTGGGGGTATCACTTCAAGAAAACTTATCATGGGACTCCCAGGTAGCGAGATCTAGGCTGAAACTCTCCCAGCTATCGGGCGCACTCCTGAAGGTGGCTAACAGGTCCACCTTTAAGCCTGTAAGCCCGGCCCTGGAAACATACAGGTCCCAAGCGAAGGCAGCAGCCACTTATCGTAGTGAGCTGTGGGGACACAAAGCAGGGAAGGTTATGGCAGGGGTGGAAAATAGTTTTTTGAGACGCCTACTTGCTCTCCCGCAAGGTACGCCACTCCTCCCCTTAAGATTCGACTTGGGCCTTCCCTCTATTGCTGAGGATCTCCTGTCGAAGCCTGTGAAGTTCTGGCATCGGATATGGACCACCGAGGAACTGTATCACTATAGACAGGACCTTATTCATGTCATGAGGTTGAATGCCAATTGCAAAATTCCCTGGCTGGCATTTATCAAGTCGGAACTGTTTAGCTTGAATTTGCCAGACTTGTGGGATGACCCAGCTCAGGGATGCCAAAGGATTTTGCGCAAAACCCTTGCCCAGCTGTATAAGAACAAATACCTTGCTGACATGGTTAATGCTCATGATAGTGGCACTTTGACGGGTCGCTTTTTGGAATCCAAAAATTCTTATGTGTTTGAACCTTTTATGGATTTTATCTTTCCTCTCTTGGCGAGGAAACTGTTCCTGCAATGGAGGTTTGGCACACTCCCTACTAAAGTATTCACCTATAAATGGTCTGCAGGGGGCGACAAACTCTGTCCATGCTGTAAAGCCCATGACGAGGACGATCTGCACATAATGTTTTGCTGCCACGCTTACCGGAGCCCGAGGAGGCGCTGGATAGCACCCTTGTGCCGGAACTTGGGCTTTAGGAAGTACTCACAGGCCTACAGGGTTATGAAAACCAACACTCTGGGCCATATTGTGTTCGCGGTTTCTAAATTTTTAATGGCAGCATGGATATTAAGGAAGAAAATGTCCGCCTGACTTATACAACCTCGTACCTCGTACCATATGCAGGTCCAGTAGGATCTTTTATTTGTAAATATTGTGTTTTAAATGTATGTACTGTTTTTATTTGCATCTTTTATGGCCCATGTGGCCGAAATAAAGAATTTTTGGAATTGGAATTGGCTAACTAAAAGGAGGGGTGGGGGCGACTGAGATCTACTGTATACTCATTCCACAATAGGATTTGGGCTCCTTTCAGACCCAGCCAAAGAAAAATGAAACTGTACTTGCACACCTCACATACAAAACACCGAGGGACCTGATGAATGGATGGATGCTTTATTTATAACTGCACCTGATACCAGTGAACATCAGCTTCTTGCCAGACCATTGTATGCAGCTCACCAGGCTATCGAGAACAGATTATAAAACCTTGGTACATACAGCTATTTATAAACAAGTATAATAGGGGAAAAGAACAATAGAAATATCAATAAAGGGGTGCATCGGGAAAATATGATGGGATATCGAGTTATCTGAACAAAGGAACATGAATGAAATGTGGCAAATAAGAAATACATTAACATATGAAAACAACAAATGACAAAAGAATACATTTACATGTACACATAATACACTTAAAAACCAAACTGTAGTGATTCTGCGAGCATTATCGGTTATTTTATGGTATAATTAGTGCCTGACAGAGCAGTGCTTGCCAGATCACTCCCTGTCTGCAGGACCACCGGGCATGGACCACATAAACTACCAGGGTAATGCAAGTTTGCACCAAGGTTTTGCCTATCACCTTATTGCATATTGTAGAACGCTACTCCACTCCACTTTTTTAGTACCAATCACTACTGTCCTGAATATTTATTATTGTGCAAAATCCTAAATTAGCGCAAGTCAGCATTACCCACGTTTTTATTCAACAACTTTCTAAAGTTGGACTTTGCATTTATAAATCATACTTTTTAGGTATGATAGGATTGGTTCCAAGACAACAAATTCTATTGCATCCACTTGTTATATTATCCACTTGTTAAGATCAAAGCTTGAAACGTGGCTTCTCACGGAGATGAATGCTCTGGTAACACTATGTAACACCCTCTGACAAAGCAATGGAGTGTTTGAGAGATGGACTAGTGTTTGAGAGCTGTAACTATGACCTGGACAGCTTAGAATGAAAATAATGTAATGGATATTTGACAGCTGAAAAAAGCTGTTGCAACGCCAAAACGTCTGGTTGTTTTTATGAGTGAAAGCGATTCCTGTTTGATTGGTGAGTTTGTGTGTAGATGGGTGTGTGAGTGATGAGATGCGTTGACCGATGAATTGTGAGTGAGTCTATGGATAGATATGTGAGTAGGCGACTGCATGGATATGTATAATGTGAGTTCAAAGATCTTTCTGATGCTGCTAACTGCACAAGATTGCATTAACACAGGTAATTACTGGAAGTCAGCAAAAATGGTGAAGTGCTTGACCAGGAAGTTAGTAGGGGGCCCTCTAAAGTCAACAGAAGTGTGTAGTGCCCTTGTGTTTCAGTGGTAGAGGGAAGCCAGGCCCCTATTAGTTCTCGGGTCTGGTGTTTTTTTTTTATAAGTGGGGATAAGCTGTGGGATTCACCAATGTTTCTTGTTTTGGCGTCCCATTTTAGTGCAGCCATCTTTGTTTAGGTGCGCTTTGGTGTTTCCTCCTGTCCTGATGTCATGTGTAGTCCGTGCTATATTAACACAGAGGTTTTCCGTCCATGCCGCCGATGTGCTAAAGCCAAACCTGTCTGAACATGTTTGCACCCTGTTGGAAATGGCCCTTTTTGCAGGGTTAGCCCCAAACTTGTTGCTTCTTCCTCCTTTATTTTTCCTGACCTGTGGTTGTTGGCTATAGGACTCTGGGCACTTTACCACTGCTGATCAGTGCTAAAGTGCATATACTCTCTGTGTAAATTGTTATTATGATTGGTTATCCATGATTGGCATATTTGTTTTAAAAGTAGGTCCCTAGTAAAGTGCACTGAGTGTGCCACGGCTGCTGATTCAAATGCTACTAGTGGGCCTGCAGCAGTGATTGTGCCACCCACATGAGTAGCTGTGAGAGGGATGGTCGGAAAGTGAAGCGAGGAGGTCTTATGTGTGGCTGAATGATGGCTTCATTTATTGAAAAGTACCCAGAGAAAGGAAAAAAATAAACAGTTGAACAATAAGGGTCCGGTATAAGGGTCTTCGGTCGATTTCTTCTTCTCTTGGGCTGAAGATGGATTCTCTTCTCTTGGCAGGGCTTCGAAGTGGCACAAGCCCGGGGATGTAGCGGAAAAATAAGAGAAAAGGCAATCAAGGTTACTGCTTTCCACAGGAAGAGTAACGTGAGGATAGCTCACCCTCCACCACCTGTTGCCAAAGTGCTCAGGGAGGGATAGATCCCAAAATTCGATGCCAGGTGAAATATTTAATACAGTTTAAATAAAAAGGAAAAAAAAAAGGTTTAAGTAATGTAACAGATGAGAGCGACCTCTTTTTTCTGGGTCTTTGATAAGGCATGAGGCTGCCATTCCGTGAGACTCTTATGGCTGCCGCGTCTCTTTAATGCGGAATCAGTGGTTAGGGATAATAGGTGGGGTGAGGGTAGTGCAGGTCCTTACGAAGTGCGAGGAGGGGGGGTATGTGGCTGGTGAACGGTTTGTCATATACTGTGCACACGTTCGTGCCCCGTGTCCCTTAAGTCCCTTGGACTTGCCTCCCCATCCCTTTATTTACACGTCCCCTTCCCCGATTCACGTACCGCTATAGCTGCTGTTCTCCTGAACTGCGGCGGCATCTGGGCCTTCTTCCAGGTTGTCCACCAATCTTCGGACCACTCCTCCCATTCGGCGGCGTCTCTCTCTCTGGCCTGTGAAGATTCCACGTCTGCTTCTCGTCCCGGCTCTCTGTCCTCTTGGCACTGCTCCGCACTCCTTCCTCCGGGGAGCTTCCCTCGAGCGCGCTTCCTTTTGCGTCTTCCGGGTTTTCAAGAGGACTCCCCGCCTCTGGAATCCTCAGTGATTGGTTGACGTCTTCAAGAGGGCGTTCCGGTTCCTGTTCGTGAGAGGAGGTGAATGAAGTTAACCCCTTCCGAGCTGTGTTTGCTGTAGTGACAGACTGTCTCGATATGTTAAGAGGCTCGGAACAAGCTAAAGGGGGGGGTGATGTCCTGGTCCTCCTCACAGTAGCCCTAAAATGGTGTCTCAGGCCTGCCACCGCAGTGCCTGTGTGCAGTTGCTAACTGCCATACTGACCTGACCAGTGTCCCCACTGGCCAGGCCTAAGCCTTCCCTTTCTGTACACATTGGACACCCTTACAGAAGGCCCAAAGTACCCCCCTGGGCAGGGGGCAGTGTATGTGAAAGGTAGAGCGTGTACTAATGTGGGTGACATGCTCTGATAGTCAAATACTGCCAATTTCGTTTTTCACCATTGAAAGGCTATCTTTCCCATGAGCTAGAATGGGGAATGCTGTGTATAATGTTTACCTGCCTATATTCCCATAGGAGCAAGTTAGGAAATTGAAGTCTGGTATCCCTGAACTCAGAATTTAATAACCCATCTTTTAGATAGGATGGTTTTTAAAGCCTGTGTTTGAAAACAGCACTTTTAGAAAGTGGCTGTATTCTTGTCTGACCTTTCTGTGTGCCTTTGCCTGTTTGTTAATTGACTGTCTGGTTTGTGAGTGACAGGGGCTAGGGTGGCTCCACGAGGCTGGATGAGTCAGCCCTGGGCTGAATAGCTCCATCTGCATCTTGAGTGGTGGGAGGGGATAGCACTTGGGCCTGAATACTGCTGTGCATGCCTTCCACAATGCTGGCTCCACCTCCTGCTGGGCGGCTAACTACCCAGCCCCTCTCTCTCAAAGGAAAGAAGGAGTCATGTAAACAGAGTGCTCCAGAACTGACCAAAACAGGTTTGGACTAGGCAAAGGCCTCTCTGCATTCAGAGAACAAAGAAAATATTGGTATAAAAAAGGGATACCCAGACCCTAGAACGTTAGATCATCCTGGAATCAAGAAGGAACTTCTGTCAAAGGAGAAAAGCTGAAAGAATGAAGAAGGACTGACCTGCAGTAAGGCTGACCTACAATCTGTCATCACCATGAGAACCGTTGCACTGCTTGCTAGCGGACCGCATCCCGTCGGTGCAAACGTCGTCGCAGAGTCCAGCGCCATTACATCGAGGGGCCGCGGCAGAAGAGGATCAACGCTGCGCCACGCATCGCCACTGCACTGAAGATCATCGCATCGTGCCTGTGCGAGACGTATACTACCGGAGAAAACTGCACCCCAGAATCCATACAAGGTATCGCATCGCTCCCCATACAGACTGGATACGTCGCAACACGCCCGCTGCGTGCAGTGGGGATGTCGCATCGCCTCCCCTGGGTCTCAGGAGTGACGCATCGCTTGTTTTTCGACGCTGTAGTTGCCGCTAGGAACTTTTGTCGCATTTACATGTACTTTGGGCTAAAACTGACGCAACTGGGGATTATTTTGACGCAAACCCTAGAACTCTTTTTAAATCATATTATTGAACTGTGAATGTTGTATTTTTGTCGTTATGGTCTTGTGTAGTTTAGATAAAGATACTTTATTTTTCTAAACTGGTTTGGAGTCCATTTATGGTGTTTTCACTGTGTTACTGTGAACTTTACACATTGCCTTTGATAAGCCTGTCAGCTACCAAGGGGGTGAGCAGGTGTTATCTAAAGAGAGTATCCCCCTTGACCTGACTAGAAGCAAGGGTCCCTATTTGGACATTGGTACCTACCTCTGCCAACTAGAGACCCCCAGATCTAACACACCCACTCAAGGCGCAGGGTCCAGGATGCTGCCCATTATTTTTCAGAAAGACAACAAATGTGTTACTCCAGTGAGTTTCACCTATCACTGAATTTCTCTATTCCAAGTATGGTTTGTCCTGCAGCTCTTCTTAATCTTACTCCCCCCTTAAAAAGTTTCTTATTATCAGTGGCCGAGAAGGGCGACAACAGGATTCCTATAGGTCTAATTTCAGAGGTATGGTAATTTTCTAGGGAGGAGGGTAGGGCTTCTTCTCGGGATGCAAGGGTGTGAGATGAGTATAAGCCTCTGTATGATATTTAAGGTGGTTTTATCAACGCAAAGTTCATTGAAAATGCAAGCAGTCGAGATTTGCATGCTACTGGAAGATAACAAGTTTGGGGGCCAGATGTAGGTTGCCCAATACCAGTCGGTATCAGCCGAAATTACCGAATTTCGGCCGTTACTGACCGGTATTTGGCATTTGGAATGTAGGGGCCTACTTTAAGGATTCGGTAATTTCGAGAATCGATAATTTAAGGAATCGGTAAATTACCGTATTCTTAAATACCGATTCGGTAAATTACCGAATCCTGATATGTAGGGAGCACTCAAATGAGTGATTTTCCCATTTTAGGATTCATTATTTACCACCAACTACAGGTTGGTGGTAAATAATGAAAACCTTTGAAAAGCATTTTTTTTTGCTTTTCCAACAGTGCCATGTTGCAGACATACATGCCCTTAGGGCATGTATGTCTGCAACATGTGCACCCATACACAATTGAGAGGTGCAATAGAGTGTCAAAGTGACACCCTGCCACCCTTCAATGTTTTCCCCCTTTTACCGAATCGGTATTTACCGATTCGGTAATTGACATTCATTCCTATGGGCCTCCAAGCCCATAGGAATGAATGTCAATTACCGAATCGGTAAATACCGATTCGGTAATTGCCGAATCTTAACGATTCGGTAATTTTTCACCTACATACCATTTGCCAAATTTAAAATATCGAATCGGTATGATTCGGTATTTTAGAGTCGGTAAAATGGAATTACCTACATCTGGCCCTTACTATTTGTTACTACCGAAATATTTATAAAGGAAGATTCCCCAGCCTGGTAGCCTTTGCTATAACAGCAGGCTATGAATTTAAACTGTGAACAGGCAAAATAAGGCTGGAGGGGGATTACTTTAATTTGTGTAGTCATTTGTCTGCTTCTCCTTGCTGGTACCACAGATATAGGATATGGTACTACTTGCCATGCCTTTAACTGTAAATGATAAATGTTCAGTACAATTTTTACTACTGTATCGACCTCCTGGGCCGGTAAAGAACTTTATTAATTAATCCAGGCAATAGTTTCTACTATGTCCCTGGAAACTAAATCTTTAGCTGTATTAGGGTATCTGAATGTTCAGTTTGACAAGGACCAAAATGTCAATACCTCTCAGATTGTTAACATCTGCAGAACTTTGAAGATGATACAGCTGGTTCATCAAACCTCCCATAGGGCAGGTCATATACTGGATCAGAGAGTAACAGATTTCTGTTGAGACGCTGAAAGTGATTTTATGGTCTGACCACAAGTTGATTTCTTTCCGTCTACATAAGGATGGCATCTCCCTTTCATCGCAACCACCTATTACTATATATTATCAGGCGTGGTCCAAACTTGATAATGTTAGGTTGATGTCAGAAGACTACGCAGAGAAGACTACTACCATAAAAAATAGTGTCCGCTAAAAAACCTACTAGAGAACTCTTCTCAGAATACACGTCTTTAGCTAAAAGTACCCATCACTTGCATAAAGCCTCTCCTATTCATAGGTTCTGCTCAGATTTGGCAGATTTTTCCCAGACCAAGATTGTCTCTATTTTGTCAACATTTACATCTACAGGTACTCTACGAGAAGGCTCAGAGCCTAACTTTGTTTCGTAAAAGGATTAGTCTGAGTTCAGTCTTATCACAGATGAGGAGGTAATGTCTAAAATATCTTTGATGAAATCAGGTTCTCCTCTTGGCCATTGTCTTTTTAGCATCTTCAAAGAGATGGCATCTTTTCTCTCTCCCTGCATTACCATGATCTCTAATAACTCTATAAAAAGTAGGATTGTTCCGGCCGGCACTAGTTACACAACTTTTGAAAATGGAAACACTGGATCCTAAATTTCCTTGAAATTATTGTCCTATTTCTCTTCTCCCACTTTTCGCCAAAATAATGGAAAGTTGGGTCAAGAAGCATTAGCCTCATATTGTGAGGAAAGTGGTGTGTACAATAAGTACTAATGTAGTTTTTGATCTAGCTTTAGCGCGAAAACCGTGCTTACGGCTGCTACTATTGATATATGGATGATTTTGGATGCCGGTAACTCTGCGGCATGCATACTTCTTGACCTGTCTGCTACGTTTCACATGGTCTCACAAGCTATTTTACTAAAAAAGCACACCACTATTGGCCTGAGAGATAAGCCACTCACATGGTTTAAATCTTTTTTGAAGAACACAATGCAGGCAGTGAAGGTGGGATGGCATCCTTTTTTTTAATGAATCTTCTTATTAGTAAAAGCTTAGTAAGCATTACATACATAGTCTTAGGTGCCTGGAGAGTACAGACTTTTGTTCATCAAAGTTATAGGTAATCACTCCTATTATGTACAGCAATGTAATTTACTTTTTCGCAATGTACATTAGGTATAGGTTCATCAAAGAGGGGAAAGGGGTGGAAAAAGAGGGGCAGCACAGATATTTCCTTGATAGGCATTCCATTTACCCCATATTTGAGTCCACTTTTTCAGACATCCGCTGGAAACATACACTGTTTTTTTCACGAAACATCCACCAATCCATATCCTGCTTGCATGAATTTAGACCTGGAGCATCCCATGCCCCCCATATTCTGGCAATATTGCGCTTGGCCACCATATGACCCAGCGTTGCCCATGTTTTCTGTTTTTACGCAAATCCAACAACTCCCACACATTCAAAAAACACCTCTTAGACTCTAGGGTCAGGCCCAGTCCCAGCACTTCCTCCATACATTTGAGGACGGCTGTCCAATATTTACTAATGTAGGTGTTCCTTCAGGAATTGTCTCCCCTAACAGAATGCATGCACGCAGGGCATGCCTCACCTGGAGATATCTGAATCTTTCTGTGGCTGCCAATTCATATTCTCGTTGCAGCACCGAGCATGCTTTCTCCTTGCCCTCTCTCCACATGTCACCCACACAAGACAGTCCGATCACATCCCATTTGTCAAACCCCTTAGTGTTCCGAAGGGTTCCCAGCAGGTATGAGTCCCACAGTGGGGTGGCCAGGGTGATTTTCTTAGCCCAACCTAGACTTTTATGAGTCGGATGCCATATCTGGACAGAATGCAATGTAGATCCCGTCAGTTGTAGTTTAGCAGGTTTAGTGTAGAGTGCTCTGATATAGGATCCACCTGGTAGGAGACATCTGTTCATTCGATATCCTGGATCATCATATAGTCAGTCTGTGCCGGGGTTAATGGCTGCCAACTGTGCAGCCCAATAGTATTTTTTATTATCTGGGAGCCCAATCCCTCCATCGTACCATTCTCCCACCAGTTTAGAGAATGATATTCGTGGTGTTCCCTTTACCCATATTAGAGCTCTCTGTTCACTCTATATAGCCACAAAATATGTCGCTGGGGTTGGAGTGGGTGAGTTGTGCAAAATATACAGGAAGCGGGGCAGAGACATCATCTTAAAAAGTGCAGCTCTACCCAATAGAGACAATGGGAGAGTCTTTCAGTGCTCCACATCACTTCTAAGTCGCCGCAGTGACGGCAGGAGTTTGTGATCGTAATACAACTAAGGGTCCCTAGCAATGTAAATGCCTAGGTTTACAAAACCATCCACAGCTTCCATCACTCTACACTCCTTGGGCAGGGGCAGGAACCTCCCCCTAATCTCAAAGATCAACGACTTGGTCCAGTTGATGGTGTACCCTGAGTAGTTGCCGAAGTTTGAAAACATATTTAAGACGTGTTGGGATCCTTTTGTTCGTTCTGTAAAGATTCAACCTGTGGTGTTCCGCAGGGGTCTGCTCTTAGTCCTACACTTTTTAATATATTTGTGGCACCATTGGCAGACCTGAGTTCTTCTTTTGGATGTGAATTCTATGGGTATACTGACGATACTGTTTTTATTTTTTAGTTAATTTATTCGCTTTTTGCAGTATAGCAACAAGGCTTGCAGTACAGGCATAAGAATATTTCTATACTGTTGGATACGCAATACTAGAGACATTAATACAGAATAAAAGATCGATATTGATTCTGCCCCATCGCACCCCCTTTGCTAACATCACAGTAGTCATGAGAGTCCGAACGTTACTGTGATACATAAATTAGCATGAATCTCCTGCCTCCTGGCCCTCAAGTTACATACTTACCAACATACTTTACTACGGGACTTCTTTCGCGCCCTCAGCTTCAGTACTAAGGTTTGAGGTGAAGGGTTCCCAAATGTCTGCTGGTCTAGCATGCTCAGCCATTAGTTACCAGTATGTATTAAGCTGTGCCTGACAATTCGTGGCATCATGTAACCATGCACTGACAATACGTGGCATCATGTAACCATGCAGCGTGAGCGGGTCCTGGGCGCCGGCCCAATGCATTTGCTACTCTGCGCTTTGCTATTAACAGTAGTATTGCCACCAGCTGGCTGTGCGCTACAGGTATCTTCTCTACATACTCCAGCAGGCAAGTCACGGTGTGCGGCAACAGAGGAGCCCCCATAATGCCACAGATTGTCTCATACACCTCCCTCCAGAATTCCGCCACCCTGGGGCATTCCCAGGCCAAATGGAGGAACAAAGTGTCCTCCGCAACGTAGCAGGCACAGTTTGAGGTTTCATGGTACCTATTTTGTGTAGTTGCAATGTTGTGCTTTATAATTTATTGAGGTACTTGAAATGGATCAGTTGCAGTCTATAATTGGGGGATAGCCATTCATTCTACCCGCAGCAGTATGCCCATCTCTCCCTCTGGGAGTTTGTCCCCCAGTTAGCATATAGATGCTCCAGCGCCTCCAGTGTCTGGGGGGGGGGGGGATTCCGGAAAAGTGTCACGCACCACCCTACATATCACCGCAATTGGTAATAAAGCAGTGTATCTAGCGCCGTGACCTCCCGTGTGGCAGGACTGGGCAACGAGTTGAGAAACTTTTCCCCAAGAAACAAGTCTGCAATAGTTTTAAGTCCCATCTCCATGGCCCTGCCCGCCACCCCCTTTATCCCACAGGGGAGGATACAGTGGATTATCTGATAGCTGGGCTGGTGTTGCGTGTGTAGTGAATCAGCCATTTTAGTGGTCTGATGCTCTGTGATGACCCCCGAACACCACCATTGTGTACTGACTTTAGTGTGCTATGTTACCTTAGCCTTAATGTAGGATGGTCTTGCATTAGAATAATCTTGCCAAAGAATAGAAGGTATGGGATGTCAAGGTGCAGTGTTGTTGGTGATGGTGCACACATGTGCTCCATAGTGGATACTGAGGGATTAAGTGCATAGTGTTATTTGAGTTAGGTGAATTATGAATTTAGCCTATTGGCTTTGACATGGTCTAATATCATTCTGCTTTCCAAGTAGTAGAGGCCTATGCTTGAGCAACTCCATATTCTAAACTGCAGCCATCTTCTGAGCCTCTTTAGGTGAGAGGTTATATTTTTAATTTCCATGTGTTGTTCACCAGCAGTGAACCAGAGCGGACTGGTTCTTATCGGAAAAAATGTGCTCTCTCGATCTTGGAGTCATAGCAAAACGCTTGGCCACCTGCTTGTTGTGCTTTTGGTACGAGGTGGTACAGGAATCCAATGAGAACTGTAGGCGGAGTTAGCTAGAAACTTCGATGGAGAGCTGCATTCTATATTAGAGAAAGGGGGTCCGAGAGAGGGTGAGATGCTGGTCTGGTGGTTTGGCGGTCTGGTGATACGTGCAGTCGTGTTTGTGGAACAGAGAGTCCTGACCCAACCAGAGAGGGAAAGAGAGCCAGACCCTTCTTCAGATAACAAGATGCTTAAGATCATGGTGAGGTGTTCCATGTATATCTAACTTTATCTAACTATGCTTTTATTTTCAGGTTCTATGTATATGTATGTGTGGGTGATTGCTACAAATGTTTACTGTGTTCTTCTTCCTTGTCATTCTATTATCATGTAATAAAGAAACCCTAGAGCATATCATTTGTTTGTATTCCTTGTGAGGGAAGGTCGGGACCCTTTTTTACCAAGTACTTACAGAGGGATGGGCGATTCCCATCTAATGGGTAATTGTTGATACAGGAGGGAAATCGGCTCCCATCAGGGATGTCTAAATTCTAATTATTCTATCCAATACATTGCTACGAGGAGCATGCGTCGTGTAACCTCTGGGATGGGGAGGTGTTGTGATTTGCTGTATACCCTCTCGAATGGGGAGGTGTTGTGACTTGTTATTTGCGAGCTCCTCGGCAATGGTCTTATATGTTGTCAGTGTTTATTCCTTTCTTGGGTAAGTATTGTGAAATGTGGTGTCTTTCTGGATCCTGAGAAAGGATGTGGTAAGTAATGGCCTGGTGACTGACAGAAGCACCAAAACACACAGAGAAGTAGGTCATTACAATTTGGCGTAGTCGGTTGCAGGATATGAACGTTGATTTAAAAGGGGAAAAAAAGTTTTGTTTTTTTTAGAAATTGAAAGCAGACTCTCAGATATTTTTTGATTTATCTGCATGGGGTAGCCCATATGGTGTTCTGGCTCATGAGTTAGCTAATTGTTTTGGGCTGAACGAGAATTGCTGTGTGTTTAAATGTGTTTGGTATAAAGGGCTTGTGAATAGCTTTTTTACGTTAGGCAGAAAGGGCTGGATCCCTTTACAGTGTTCAGTAAAAAGAAATGCATTTAAAATGTGCTCAGCTACAACATGAATTTAACATCTCAGAATATAACCCTGAAAAGTGGGATGACATTTCAGACAGAGATAGTGGGGTTATTTTTAATGTGTTGTTTAACATGCATCCACAATTTGAGCATTTACAAAAAGAGCTGAAGGAAATGTTAATTGATGCCCAGTGTGAAAATATTCCTTTGCAAACAGGATTAAATGTGTATGATTCAGAGGTCAAAAATGTTACAGAAAATCTAGTCAGGTTGCCAATTGCACAGGCTGTTTTAATTAATTCTTCCGAAGAGAATTTTCAGTCAGAAAGGAATGTGCAAGAAGATAAGCTGACCAGTGTTTTAGAATTAACAATCACTGGTTGTGGAGATAAATCAGACCTAACAGTGAACGATAAACTTTGCTTTAAAAGAAAAATGCAACCATATGATTTTGAAAGTGTACAACAGCAGAGTGTGTATGACTGATTAATTCAAAGGTTAAAAAATATATTTTGTGATTTTACCCAAAAGCAATGTGCCCCTTTTAGCAGGGAAGAAAGAAGTCAAATGCCCATGACTCTGTGCTTTTGCACACTAAAAGATACTGGACAGAACAGCGTGAGAGAAAATGTGATTTGCTTATGGGAGATCGCACTAGTGGTAAAATGGCCCATATAGACAGGAAGGTAGTCTGCACAGAACTGAACAGAAACAGATTTGGTAACTTTCATCACCGGAATAAAATGTTTTACTAATGCTACCCCAGATATGGTTACAGTAGTCCAATGTTTTACAAAGGATAGTTTAAATTTGCCTGAATTAGCTAAACAGAAGAGCAGAGCATTTAGAAATAGAACGCAGGGTTTTGATGGAGGTCAAAAGAGGTTGAGTCTGTTTTTTTGTCTTAGACGAAAGAAAGGGTTTTTTAACATCATGCTGTTCCATTTAAGAACGGAAAATTTCACAGCTTTTGGGTTGTGATGGCTGGGAACTGGGAACTGACATGCTTTGACCTTGAGGAGATAACATGCATTCCACAGAGCCTCCTCTTCCCCGGAGCTTTTTGTAACGGAGGCGGCGACCGCAGGAACAGTCTCCTCTCTGCTTGTTTGTAGTTGGCAATCAACCAGTTTTGTGTGCGGTAGATTTCTGTGAAGGCGGGGTCCTTTTGCTCCTCACCATAGTAGGCCCAGCTAGCTTCCTTGCCTAGAGGTATGGGAGGCTTGCACATGTGCGGGCCTTCTCTTCATTCTCCCTCCCTTTCTATGAGGAGGCAGGAACAATGTAAACAAAAAATTGGCAGGCGCTTTGCCCCTGGAATGAGATTAGCATTGGCAGCAACTCAATTTTAGACCACAGTGAGCTACCGTAAGGGAGGGGTCAGTTAGCTAGGAGTGAGAAGAGAGTGCGGTAGACTTCCCCAGCCCCTCTGGCTGTGAAAGAAAAAATTAGATTTTACCCAAATAAACTTAGAGGATATAGTGCAGGTAGTATTCTTAAACTATTACCCAGATCTAGAGGAGAGTTTTGCAGACAGTAATGACTTTTAGAAATATATATTTTTTTAAAGTGTGCTTTTGAATTGGAGTTTTTTGCAAGACAAGTGATACTTGTTTATCATTTCAGATTGCGGCGCCGGGGTGCGAGTGACGCCATCCCTGTATGCATGGGCCCCTTACCCTCCCCCCCTTGTGTGTGAGGCCCCCCCTAACCCCTCCCCCCAGCCTGGAGCCAGACTGGACGGTGGAAGGTGATGTCCTGGGGCTGATGGCAGACGGGAGCTGATGATCTATGGAGAACTAGATCAGATGGGGTTCTTCCTTGCCGAGGGGATACTGAGGAAGTTGGATGCCAGAGGGCTGTCCTCTACACAGATGGACTGCTTCTTTCTAAGTGAAGAAGGGATCAGCAGAGTGTGCTACAATTGGAACTGTCCCCTTCAAGTGAGACTGACTTTCAAAGCATGAGAGGTGTGTGTCTTTCGCACAGGAGAACTGCTTGTGCACCCTGACAAGAGACAGTGGTGTTTTTTGTTTTCCTTTTTTCACAGAAAAGAACACTTTTTTACCATAGAGACACTTTGTTGCAATTAGAGTGGATATTTTCTGAGCTACAGTTGGCTGCCTTGGCAGTAGAATTTGCAGTTTAATAATTAGAGGTTCAAATAACACAAGCTGAATTATTTTGAGATATTTCACCTGAGTTATTGTTTTAGGTAATGCAATCTTTGCCTGCTTAATAGTGATCATATGTGATGAAGTTTGAAAAGAACAAAAAGAGAAAACCAGTTAATTATGATTAGGGCTCCCGGTTTTCCATTTAAACGGATTTTTACATATAAATACAGACGTAAAACAAGTTTTCCTTTATTTGTATTTATATATAAAAACGGGAAAATACAAGTATATTTGTCATTGACTTCAATAAATCACACCCCCGGCCATCTGGTGTTTCAGCATAGCTGAGACAGCTTCCCGGCGCGCACACGGCGCACCCGAGTACTTCACAGGTCTTTGAAAGACCATTTACATCTTAATGAGGCTTTGTTGTTCACCCCTCGGCCCCTGACTCTTGACTCTGCCGATTGCTCCAGCACCCGTCTTTTCCTCTCAGACTGGACTATGCATCAGTGGTTCTCGGGCCCGAGGCGGGGCTGGCTGCCGAGGTGGGTGGCGAGGGGTGAGAGCAGCCCCTACAGAATGCAGTGCCCAGGCCCTTGATTAGAAGCTCACAGCAGTCAGGTAGTGCATAGTTGTAGGAGTGAATGCATTTAGAGGGACCTGCTGCTTTCCAAACCCACATTTACGGCCATGGAGTTTTTTTGTTGGACACATGGGGGTGCTGTAATCAGAGAGCCCGAGACAACGTGATGAGGGAGGGGACACCCCCTTGGAGGACAGCAGTATAGGACCTGGGCTGGCAAGGACCCAAATAACATATTATATTTCATGTATCCTTGATCTAAATGTGCTAGTAAATCACAGATAAGATTTATAAACTTGAACTAGTGTGTATGTGCAAGGCATCTAATTTAGAGTTCGAGAGCAACAGCAGAGAGATGCCAATAAAGATTAGAATGCACTGTCCCGGACTTAAAACTACATTTTCCTAGGCTGATCTTTATCTTCAAGGAATTACAAGGTCATCATAAGAGCTAAATATATTGGGAGCAGGTCTTTAAGAAAGTAGTCCAAATGCTGGTATCGGTGAGTCACTGGCTACTGAAATCAAGACAGAAAATAAACGTTAATAATGCTTTAGTCTCTGGTGCAAGAGGTGCCCAAGTGAGTGAAGACATGTTGTGACGAGCATTCTCTACAACACTACCATGGCGCATGGACAATTGACTATATCGGTAGATACAGTACAAATTAAGTTAATGTGTAAGTCTAAATAGTGAGTTGTGCATTTAGTACTATATTTGGGATATTGTAGAACATGTTGTGAAGTTATTGAACTCCGAATGTATGGTTGGTGGAAAATTGTGACACTTATCGTTTTGTGCATGTTTTTTATTTTCCTTTCAGCTTGTTAATTTCACTTTGGCATAGATGCAATTAAAGCAAAACTCCGTGATGAAGGACATTCTTCCACAATGCATAGGGGATAAGGGAATGAGTGAAAATAATTATATGAACACTGTTCACAGAGTTTTCATTAAGAATGAGGGTACTGTTTTGCAACAGCTAGCATTAACGGTCATAAATGCTCACTCTTTCGAATAGTGTGCTGCCAGATAGCACGGCAGGTGGTTTAATGCTAGCATTTATGATTTATCAGTAAATGTAATTTTCAGTATGTCATTTTCAGTATGATTACTCTACATAATGTTGGAATGAAGAGTCATTGGTGACGTCGCAACTAAACCTGCTCCTGTGTTGTCTTATTCTGTATAGTGTCCTATAATGTCTGGCCATTGCAGATTAAACTAGTTTCTGATGGGTGAAGAATTCTGCTCTTACATTTAGAGTAGGCATTTCGATTGGCAGCATAGTCACAGGCAACACAGATACTACATTTGAATTCACCCCTGTTGGTAGAAAAACCCTATTAGGTCCTAGTCGAGCAGGGTTTGTTGAGAAATTAACTGGCATACACCAGTTTCTCTTCAATGTTGCTGCCTTGTTTGAAAGAAAATAATGCCCGCCCTGCTTAAGGTTGACATGTTATAGTATATCCCAGTGCCTCTTAATTATTCTCGCAATTGTATCTGCGTGTGGCAGACATAGTGATTCTTTTGTTGCATTGGTAACGTTTGGGCATCTTCAGTTCTTCCTTCGGGTAATGCCAAGCTCTTTTCATGGACTGTCTTAACAATTTTGCAAGGTTTGCTTGTAGTTTCAAACTATTGAATAAACAAACCAACAAGGGACCCCATCTATTTCTCACAATAAAGAGATTTATTTACCCAAAATATTAATTAAAAAAAGCAAACTCATGTTTGGCAACGTGTATTGCTTCACCTGGTCTGTATGTTTCACGTGAAATCTGATGCCATTTGTTGTCTGGAGGTGCATGTTGCAGCATCTCTATGTGATTGTCACCATATTTGTGCCTGTGATCAGTGGATTGTACATGATTCACTTTTAGTTTTCTAGTAGGCAGGTGATTCTGTGATAAATCAAGCTGTGTTCCTTTGGCTCTAGAGTCGTAACAGGTGTAGTGCCTTTCCCACTTCTGTTTGCCATGCTCGTAGTTTGGCACATATCTCATTATAGAAGGGACTGGTGCTGGTTGTGGAATGCTATGAAACCTGGCTTCTGGTGATGGGCGATGGCATGGGGTGCAGCGGCAGAGGTGCTGTAAAGCACCCAAAACTGAACAGGTCCTCCCATGCACACATCAATAGGGGGGCACTACCAGTGCCAATCACTGACTCATTGCTCTCAACATTACTCCAATTCTTCTGTGCTGCTCTCAATGGGCTGCAACGTCCGCCCGCAGAGCAACAATAATAATTTAGGTCACAACTCCACATCTAGCCCTGAACTTTTGAATAGAGGCGCAGAGGGTAAGTGGGCAAAGGGGAAGGGATAGGTTCGCTACAAAACACCTAGGGATTGTATGTTCAGTGGCCAGTGCAAAGTGTCTAGTCACCAGACACCATTTGGGTTCATCTCAACTGTTACACTTTAATTTAAAGGTTAAAAACTTCAAGGCATAAAAAAAGAAAGGGAGGTAGGATCTCGAATTTACCACCACATTAACAGATTCCTGCGCACAGGAATGAAGGAGTGCATAATTTGAATTGAATTGCTTCCAATTGGGTTGCAGCTGAAGGCAGTGTGAGTTTCTCTCAGTGGGGCAGTAAGGTGTTCAGTGGGGGAGAGGATGTGGCACTCTGTTGATGGCAGAAACTGCAAGGCTCTGAGACAAATGGCTTGTGATAGCACTTTTAAGCATATTTGGGACATTCTGCAAATGGCAACGTTTTCAGATGAATGTATAGTGTTGACCAATAACAACCGAGTGCATGTGTGCATTCACAATTTAAATAAATGTGGAAAAATACTAGCTGTAGCGTCGTCTTTTGCTTGTGACAAAAATAAATGTGGATAAATACAGAAAAAATGCCCAAAAAATAAATATGGATAAATACAGACAGAAATGGCAAAAAAATAAATACCATAAAACCGGGAGCCCTAATCATGATCTGCTTTGAATTTAATGTTTTTGAGTAGTCACTTCAACACAAGAGTTATTGATTCAAAATATGCTTTTTGGGTTTCGCCTGCCGAAAGGCTGCGCTCTGCGCAGCCTTTCAGCGCAGGTGAAATCCTATGTCGACACTAAGCAGTTCGGGAACGTCCCCCGGCTCTCATTGGCTAGCTCCATAAATGGAGGCTAGCCATTGGGTGCCGGATCTGTCCGTCAAGGCCGGACCAGATTCGGGGGCGTTCCCGAGATTTTTTCCCAGGGCGGAGTTACGTTTTTTCCCGTTCCCTCCCCTTTCACTGAAAGTGAATTCAGATGCGCTGTCCATTCCCGCCCCCTCCGTGTGCCTTTCCGCCCCCCTCGCTGTCCTGTGCACGTTTCCCGCCGTCCGTGTCCTCTCCCGCCCCCTCCCGCCGTCCGTGTCCTCTCCCGCCCCCCTCGCTGTCCTGTGCACGTTTCCCGCCGTCCGTGTCCTCTCCCGCCCCCTCCCGCTGTCCGTGTCCTCTCCCGCCCCCCTCCCGCCGTTCGTGTCCTCTCCCGCCCCCCTCCCGCCGTTCGTGTCCTCTCCCGCCCCCTCCCGCCGTCCGTGTCCTCTCCCGCCCCCTCCCGCCGTCCGTTGTCCTCGTAGGTGCTTGTTTTCCTGCTTGCCATCACCCCATTTCGTACACAAATCATCGTCAACGTTTCACATACCCCGCCCACACTCCCCCAGTAACACCACCCCCCGGAACTTGAGTATCATTTATTCTTAGCGCCTCTTGTTTCTTTTTCACTAGAGGTGTTCAGATGTTTGCTGCAAAGCAAAAGGGTCTTATACAATAAAACGTACAGAATTGCCGTATTCTGTCCTCAGGGTTGAAACCGAGGCTGCGCGCGAGAGTATGTACCCCGAGTGACTCTATTTCCTAAACCTGCCTCGTGAAGGCAACGTGCCATGACCCGGGAAAGAACTGCAGAGTTCACAATTTGAATCAATCACATGAAAGCGAAGCGAGTCGCCTTAAAGAATGTTAATCTGCCTCCCTGATAATCAGTCTGGTTAATTTGCATAACATATGCAGAGTATATTTATCATTGCGGTGGCTACAGTAAAGAGAACGCGCCAGTATCATCCGTCAAGTAGCACAAAAGCCGAAACCGCTGCATTGTCAAACATCACGTGACCGCCTCTCATCACAAGTGCTTGTCTTCACGGTGTTTGCACCGGTGCGTTTTTCATTTCTGTTTTTTTCAGTGCGCTGTTACAAACCGGGGGCGTTTTGAAATGTAGAGGGCTGGTCGAAGCCAAAAAAACATACCATAAATCATTAATGGGAAAGTGCCAGTGGTGCTTGTGGTCTGGTGCTGCGTTTCCATCACTGGGTGGGAACCGGCAGGGAAAAAACACTTGAGTTTATGAAGCGTCTCCTGTCGCACTTGAAGTAATTGCTTCATGTTTTCTTTGCTTCACGCGACTGATCACGGCCATCTTTAATGCTTCACGCTAGAAACAGAGGGAATAAAGCGGAACTCCCCCCTATTTGATCGTGTCGGGGATTTTCTGCATTAACACAACTAAATTGCTCAGGTGGTAAATCGAGCGACAATTTTTGACCTTGCCTGGGCAGGCCTACATTCTGTTTATGCAACCTGTGTAAGGACATTTCCGAGGTAAACGTTATAACTACGCTCTAATTCTGCCTCTTTAGTTTTACAGTCCCGCAAATCTCGCGTTACACCATTGCAAGTTTACAAGAAGTACATCGATTTCTTTTATGTCAACAGTAAGTATTTTTTAAGGTTTGCCTCAATGCCTTGAGGCCAATTGAACATGGTATTTTCCAAAAACAAAGAATTGGAGGCTGCCTGTCTAGTGGAGCTTCTCTACTTTTTTGCTATGCAGGTTGAAGATGACTGACTCCACAAGCATCGCAAAAAGTAGCAAGTATTGGCAAGGCCAATGGGTCTCGTCTTTTGTAATGAGGAACAAAGCTATAGACTGGTCTTAGAAATGTTTTTTTTTGCATCACATAAAATAAATTAAAACAAGAATAATATTCCAAAGTGGTGGTTAGGTGTGACCACCTACCACCTCGTTTAGCTCGCGCTGCACTAGCGCTGTGTATTTTAACTATTTTCCCTCGCCTTCAGCTGGGTTTGTATCTGCTTAGCGCTCACCTTGTTTTTATACTGCACTGCCTCCTGCTGCTTCCGCTTGTAGCGCGCGCCCTCTGGCCTCTCTCTCTGCATTTAAAAGTGCACTTCTGTGCCTACAAGCACCACCACTTTGGTGGGTCCGGGCTCTGGGGATCGTTTTTGGGCGCCATTTTGGATTGGGGCTTTACTCTTAGCGCCGGCCGCCATCTTTGAGCGGACTCGCGCGCGCAGGGTGACGGGAGAGCCTACTTAAGGCGGCTCCTTATGTGGCGGTGTCCTTGACCACCTACCACCTCGTTTAGCTCGCGCTGCACTAGCGCTGTGTATTTTAACTATTTTCCCTCGCCTTCAGCTGGGTTTGTATCTGCTTAGCGCTCACCTTGTTTTTATACTGCACTGCCTCCTGCTGCTTCCGCTTGTAGCGCGCGCCCTCTGGCCTCTCTCTCTGCATTTAAAAGTGCACTTCTGTGCCTACAAGCACCACCACTTTGGTGGGTCCGGGCTCTGGGGATCGTTTTTGGGCGCCATTTTGGATTGGGGCTTTACTCTTAGCGCCGGCCGCCATCTTTGAGCGGACTCGCGCGCGCAGGGTGACGGGAGAGCCTACTTAAGGCGGCTCCTTATGTGGCGGTGTCCTTGACCACCTACCACCTCGTTTAGCTCGCGCTGCACTAGCGCTGTGTATTTTAACTATTTTCCCTCGCCTTCAGCTGGGTTTGTATCTGCTTAGCGCTCACCTTGTTTTTATACTGCACTGCCTCCTGCTGCTTCCGCTTGTAGCGCGCGCCCTCTGGCCTCTCTCTCTGCATTTAAAAGTGCACTTCTGTGCCTACAAGCACCACCACTTTGGTGGGTCCGGGCTCTGGGGATCGTTTTTGGGCGCCATTTTGGATTGGGGCTTTACTCTTAGCGCCGGCCGCCATCTTTGAGCGGACTCGCGCGCGCAGGGTGACGGGAGAGCCTACTTAAGGCGGCTCCTTATGTGGCGGTGTCCTTGACCACCTACCACCTCGTTTAGCTCGCGCTGCACTAGCGCTGTGTATTTTAACTATTTTCCCTCGCCTTCAGCTGGGTTTGTATCTGCTTAGCGCTCACCTTGTTTTTATACTGCACTGCCTCCTGCTGCTTCCGCTTGTAGCGCGCGCCCTCTGGCCTCTCTCTCTGCATTTAAAAGTGCACTTCTGTGCCTACAAGCACCACCACTTTGGTGGGTCCGGGCTCTGGGGATCGTTTTTGGGCGCCATTTTGGATTGGGGCTTTACTCTTAGCGCCGGCCGCCATCTTTGAGCGGACTCGCGCGCGCAGGGTGACGGGAGAGCCTACTTAAGGCGGCTCCTTATGTGGCGGTGTCCTTGACCACCTACCACCTCGTTTAGCTCGCGCTGCACTAGCGCTGTGTATTTTAACTATTTTCCCTCGCCTTCAGCTGGGTTTGTATCTGCTTAGCGCTCACCTTGTTTTTATACTGCACTGCCTCCTGCTGCTTCCGCTTGTAGCGCGCGCCCTCTGGCCTCTCTCTCTGCATTTAAAAGTGCACTTCTGTGCCTACAAGCACCACCACTTTGGTGGGTCCGGGCTCTGGGGATCGTTTTTGGGCGCCATTTTGGATTGGGGCTTTACTCTTAGCGCCGGCCGCCATCTTTGAGCGGACTCGCGCGCGCAGGGTGACGGGAGAGCCTACTTAAGGCGGCTCCTTATGTGGCGGTGTCCTTGACCACCTACCACCTCGTTTAGCTCGCGCTGCACTAGCGCTGTGTATTTTAACTATTTTCCCTCGCCTTCAGCTGGGTTTGTATCTGCTTAGCGCTCACCTTGTTTTTATACTGCACTGCCTCCTGCTGCTTCCGCTTGTAGCGCGCGCCCTCTGGCCTCTCTCTCTGCATTTAAAAGTGCACTTCTGTGCCTACAAGCACCACCACTTTGGTGGGTCCGGGCTCTGGGGATCGTTTTTGGGCGCCATTTTGGATTGGGGCTTTACTCTTAGCGCCGGCCGCCATCTTTGAGCGGACTCGCGCGCGCAGGGTGACGGGAGAGCCTACTTAAAGTCGCCCCCTTCCGCGCAGCGGAACGCGCAGGTGTACGCCCTCGCTTAGCCTGAGTCGTGCCAGAGTCCTGCCCGTCTGCGCCCGTCAGCGTCTCGGAGGCGGCGAGGCGGCAGCGGACTCTGACCAGGAGCTGGGAGGATGATACATTATACCTCTGCTATGCTTCGGTCCTTGCGTATTACATCTTGCCTGTGTCGCTCGGTGTTCCCCAGCCGACACAAGGGTAAACGTCGTTGCCCAGCGTGTGGCTGGTCGCCCACTGGGTCACGTTGCTGCACCCCTAGAACATCCAAAGTGCATGCGAAACATCTATGTCTGCTGCTGAACACTAGATCGGTAGGAGGACATGCTCAGCACATTTACGATCTTCTTGTGAGGGATAATCCTCTCTGCCTACTCCTGACCGAAACTTGGTTGGGAGAGGCGTCCAACCCGGACGTCTTCTCTGCGATCCCTCCATCCTATAATATCTTCCGCCAAGACAGGGCGAAGGGCAGAGGGGGCGGAGTTGCGGTGGTGGTGAGGAAGAACATTTCCTGTTCTGTTCTTCCGGTTAACCCCATTGAGGGCTCTGAATCCCTGGGCTTTACGCTCAGACTGTCTCCAGTTCAAGCACTTAAGGGTCTGTTAGTCTACAGACCCCCTGGCCCGGTGGGCTCCTTTTGGGAGGATCTACAGACAGCCATCTCGGAGCTGGCGCTCTCTGCACAGCACTGCCTGCTGGCAGGCGATTTCAACTTTCATCTCGATGTCACGGACGATCCGAATGGGGCCAAACTGCTGGATATTACATCTCCGCTCGGCCTGACACCGTTTGTGTCAGGGCCCACACACGAGAGAGGGCATACTCTAGATCAAGTGTTCTCTTCTGTCCCAATTGTTGACATCGAAACTCGGCCGGTGCTCTGGTCGGATCACAGTCTGATTGGGTTTTCCGTGTTGGAAAATGGGCGGTCAGACATCTGTGCCCCCACGGTGCCCAGAACGGCCTCGAGAGCGCTGCACAGAGTGACGCCAGATATGTTGGAGCAGGCGCTCACGGAACATCCCTGCCCCCTCTCGGGGGATCTAGAAAGAGATACTGAGGCCCTGCAGTTATGGCTGACTGAGAGGTTAGATGATCTTGCACCAAGGGTGACCCCTCGGTCCTCGGTGATACGGCAGTCGGCACCGTGGTTTACGGAGGCGCTACGTCTGGCTCGCAGTCAATGCAAGGTTGCTGAACGGGCCTGGCGCCTCAGATATGATGGGGAGGCCAAACTCGTCTATAGATCGGCGGTGAAGGCCTATCATCGTGATATTTTGGGTGCCAAGCGGGAATATCTTGCCAGGAGGATTGAGACGGCGGCGAACTCCTGTAAGGAGATCTTCACGATTGTGAAGGAGTTCACGGCCCCTTCCTCCTATTCTCCCCCGCCTGTTTCTTCGGATGCGTGGGCATGTGATCTTGCCACTTTTTTCACCGACAAGATTAAGGCTATTCAGGCCTCCTTCTCGGAGAGCGTTGTGGAGGGTTGCTGTGGCCCCGGGGCAGGACTTGGAACATCGTCCCTGCCTACGGCAGTACTGGCTGACTTTCCACCTGTCTCCAGTGATATGTCCCGGGCCCTGCTGGCCAGTCTCAAATCTGGTTCCCCGCTTGACCCCTGCCCTGCCAAATTCTTGGCCGGGATGGCGGCAGTGGTGAATCCTCTGGTCAACCCCATCCTCAATGCCTCCTTGCGTGAGGGGAGCGTCCCTCGCTCCTGGAAAAGGGCGATGGTGATCCCCCTCCTGAAAAAGCCTGGTCTTGATGCCGAGGTTTTGGCCAATTATAGGCCAATTTCACTGCTCCCGGCCCTGGCTAAGATCACCGAGAAACATGTTCATGGTGTCTTGTCGAGCTTTTTAGAATCTAACAACTTGCTCCATCCGTCCCAATCCGGGTTCCGTCCGAATTTTAGTACGGAAACGGCGTTGGTGGAGGTCTCTGAGATCATCAGGGAGACCTTGGATGTGGGTGGCAAGGCATGCTAGTCATGTTGGACCTGTCGGCGGCCTTCGACACCGTCCCTCATGAGGCGCTTCTCGCTAGGCTTCATGACATCGGCCTAAGGGGGACGGTGTTCAGATGGTTTTCATCTTTTCTGGAGGGTCGCCGCCAGACGGTCTGGGTTTCCCAGAGCTCCGCCGAGATGCCGCCATTGGGAGTTGGGGTTCCACAGGGATCTGTGTTGAGCCCGACATTGTTCAACATCTTTATGTCCCCCTTGGCGGCAGCGGTGGAGGCTTACGGAGCCCAGATCGTGTCCTATGCCGACGACACGCAACTCCTTTTCACATGTGCTAAAGACCAGCCATTTGATGGGGAGAGAATTCGGGACTGTCTGGATATGGTCTTTGGCTGGTTCCAGCGGAACAGTCTAAAGGCCAACTCCAGTAAGTCGGAGGTATTATTCTTCGGCTGTGTCACCGATCCCGAGTGGCGGCAGTGGTGGCCGGCCGCCATGTGTCCGCCGGCACAATCATCCCTGGTGGCCAAAAATCTAGGCGTTAAGCTTGACAACAAGCTTTCTCTCAGATCGCATGTTCTTGGCCTGGTTGGCGCCTGTTTCGGCATTCTGAAAATGCTCCGCAAGTTTCTTCCACTTCTTTCTGCGGAGCATAGAAGGATTACGGTGCAGGCGCTTATCGGATCCAGGCTAGACTATGCCAATGCTCTTTTCCTGGGCCTTCCAGAGTACTTGGTCCAGCGCATGCAGGTGACACAGAACTCTGCAGCGCGCGCAATCTTTGGTCTGCATAGACGCGCACGGGCATCTGGCCTTCTGCGGACGCTGCATTGGCTCCCGATCCGTAAACGGATTATGTTCAAATCTTTGACGCTGGTGCATAAAGCTCTGTCTGGCTCAGGCGCAGGATATCTTCAGAAGAGATTGGCTTTCTATCGCCCTGCTCGCTCACTGCGCTCGGAATCCCTTTTCACGGCTGTGGTTCCTCGCGTGAGGAAGGCCCGGATTGGGGGGCGCTCCTTTAGCCTCAAGGCCTCCCAGCTGTGGAACTCGCTTCCACTGGAACTTCGCAGCACTCCCACCCTGCTTCAATTCAGAAGGAATTTGAAGACTTGGCTTTTTAACCTTTCTGTTTAGGTGGATTTTCTTCTTTGTTCTCCCCTGGGCTTTTGTTTTTTTTCTTGTTATGTTGTTATACACTGTAGCTTCATGTGGAAAGCGCCGGGACACTCTTTTAGAGTAGCCGAGCGCTATATAAACATATTTTAACATAACATAACATAACATAACATAAGCAAGCACCCATGTGCTTGTACTGGAGGCAATTTTATAATATTTTCTTTTTAATTTATGATAACAAAAATCCAAGATGGACGGACTTTGGTGATCAGTGAAGCGAATTATTTACGGAAGCGCCAATGGGCATTTTTCTTTTTGTACTTTAACTTTCTGTTCCCAGATGGCTGAAGGCTATTTTGGAACAGTAGAATACATTTTGTACTCATGAGTGCACTGCAGACTGAAAGAAGTGAGTGTGCAACTGTGTGGCCCTTGCAAAAATTAATGTAAAAGAATGACACAGAGTAGGTGAAGGTTAATGGAATAGAAGCAAGTGCTAGTGAGGAACTGAAGGTTTGGGGGTGATGGCACAGGAGCAATTTCCAAAAGAACGCAAGCAATTAAAAAACGATAAGAAGTAATGGTGGTGTTTAGGACAAATGAGGCTGTCAATCAATAATGCAAGGGCAATTGCTAATTGTGAGCGGTCGAGCAGCTGTGTGTATCCCAAAACTAATTAACTAGAAAATTAATAAAAGTAAAATTCTGAAATGGGACAAGAGAGTGAGAAAAGTCATGAAAAAGAAGAAATAAAATAACCATTTGCAAGTCAATAGTTCTTGTTATTTTACTTTGGAAATGCAGCCCTACTGGCTTTGGCAATGGTTTTTGCAAAATGCCGTTCTTGGGAAAAATAAAAAAAAATGGCTATCGCTGATGATGAACAGCATCAAGAAAAATAAGCTATGGAGAGCCCAGTGTGATGATGCATGCACGTTTATATGTCAATAGATATACATGTGCATGCGTCATGATGTTGTGGCTATTTTTTTGTGGTTTTAATTTATTATTCCAATTCCAGCTTGGAGCGTTAAATTAAAAAAAAACATATAACAAGCATTTACAATGCAAAGGTTTCGCCTTTGGAAAAGTTTGAGCTATTGGCATTGTAAATGACAAAATTTGTATTTATGTGTTGGTTTTGAAAACAGATAAATAAATGGCATTGTCATTTACATTGCTAATAGCTCTAACTTTTCCAAAGGCGAAACCGTTGCATTGTAAATGCTTGTTTAACAGTTGTGTTTTGGATTCTGAAATGCAGTTTTTCACTTGTAAGTACGCTTTCAAATATGGCCTACAGTCTTGTGTCTTTCACTCTGAAAATTTAGTTTTAAATGGTTTTGCCTTTAAATAAGACATGCAATGTTTCAATGACAATCAGATCTTCAGTTAGGTTTTATCTAGTTACTGGTTATTATGCATTGATACCGCTTTTACAGTTAACAGATACAGTGCCCCAATGATAGTTTTGTTTTTCAGTCATAATATTCAGTTGCTAGTTACTTTGTAATAATGCCAATTTTGCAGTTAAAAGATGCAGTCATAGCTGTGCCTTTAGTTCAGTGTTTTATTTTGGATATATGTGAATGGTGATGTTCAAGGGTCATGGGGTGCAATATAGTGAATCAGCCACTTTAGTGGTCTGATGGTCTATGATGACCCTCGATCACCACCATTATGTACTGACTTTAGTGTGCTATGTTACCTTAGCCTTAATGTAGGATGGTCTTGCATTAGAATAATCTTGCCAAAGAGTAGAAGGTAGGGGATGTCAAGTTGCAGTGTTGTTGGTGATGGTGCACACAGGTGCTCCATAGTGGATACTGAGGGTTTAAGTGCATAGTGTTATTTGAGTTAGGTGAATTATGACTTTAGCCTATTGGCTTTGACCTGGTCTAATATCATTCTGCTTTTCAAGTAGTAGAGGCCTATTCTTGAGCAACTTCATATTCTAAACAGAAGCCATCTTCTGTGCCTCTTTAGGTGAGAGGTTATATTTTTAATTTCCATGTGTTGTTCACCAGCAGTGAACCAGAGTGGGCCGGTTCTTATCAGAAAAAATATGCTCTCTCGATCTTGGAGTCATAGCAAAACGCTTGGCCAGCTGCTTGTTGTGCTCTTGGTACGAGGTGGTACAGGAATCCAATGAGAACTGTAGGCGGAGTTAGCTAGAAACTTCGATGGAGAGCTGCATTCTATATTAGAGAAAGGGGGTCGAGAGAGGCTGAGATGGTGGTCTGGTGGTTTGGCGGTCTGGTGATACATCATGGTGCAGACGTGCAGTCGTGTTTGTGGAACAGAGAGTCCTGACCCAACCAGAGAGGGAAAGAGAGCCGGACTCTTCTTCAGATGACAAGATGCTTAAGATCATGGTGAGGTGTTCCATGTATATCTAACTTTATCTAACTAAGATCATGGTGAGGTGTTCCATGTATATCTAACTTTATCTAACTATGCTTTTATTTTCAGGCTCTATGTATATGTATGTGGTGATGATTGCTGCTAATGTTTACTGTGATGTTTAGTTATTTCTTTCTTTTGTCATCCAAATATCATGTAATAAAGAACCCTGGAAGCATATAATTTTATGGCAAGACCGGAGGCTCCTATTATGCTTTCTTATCTTGCATTTTATTCTATAGTCAGCCAAGATAAGTGCAAGAAACTACAGTTCCCAGAGGGCCAGGCAACAACTGGGCCATGGGAATGAGAAAAAACGAGAGTACAGTAACCAATCAGCAGTCACATTATAGATAAGAGGACACACTGACTGCGCAGCTTCCTCTTTTCTTGCTGCTCGCAGTCAGATAAGTGTTCTCTTATCTATGCTCACAGAGTTTGTTGTTGCTTAATCGTGTTATTTTACTGCTTGTGTGATATTTTACAGGTTTTTTACAGTTGGTTTCATTAGAGCGCTATTGCGCTGCTTTCACTCGCGCTTCGCGCGCTTCAGGTTCCGTTTCCCCCCTCCCCCCTTTCCCCGCTCCTTGCAGTGGTCTGGCCCGCTCCGCGTTGCTCGCGCTTGTTCGTGAACATTCCTCTCACCGGAGCCGGAGCCTGCCTTCAGCCTTTCTCACGCCTGTGTCCCGCATTCCGCTTTCCGCTTTGGAAGCATTGTGTTATCGGCTCCCGGAGCTGCTTCCTGCCTGCCTCACGCTGGTCTCCTCCCTTTGCTCGAGCCGGCCCGCCTTTGTTCACGCCCCTTCCTAGCAGGCTTCACTAGCTCAGTTGGGAGAGCGTTCGCCTGCAGTGCTAGAGGTCCCAGGTTCTATCCCGGGTTTCACCACAGTTGCACATTGTACTTTTATTTTTTATTTTTTATATTAACCCTTACCTACCTTGCTTGGCATATTATGGAGAGCTCTTCTGAGGAGAATTCCTCTCACTTGGATAATGGGTCTCTTAAACAGGACCTGCATAGATTTATCAACAATTCTGTTGAACAAGCTATGCAAGTCTCTATGAAGAGGATGTCTAAAAATATGGAAAATTCCATGGTCAGCATGTTGTCCAAGGTTTTGGCCCAATCTGCGGGGGATAGCAGAAAAAGAAAGGTGGAACACTCTGTTTCTGTGCAAAAGCCTAAAAAGGTGTCAGTACTGGTTAGCGAGTCTTACTCGCCTATGGATGAGGACGTTGTGCCTCCAAGGCCTCCTGCTAAGGAGGGGTTTGTCGGTTCTGAGGGCAAGAAGAAACAGAAATCTAAGCACACAGAGTCTCCTAAGAAATTGGTAATTTCCACCATCTTGGACACGGATGACGATATGCCTGATGCTGACGATTTATTCGACATCTTTGACGTCACAGATCCCCCTCCCCCCAAACTTCCCAAAAATTATTCTTTTAATTTTGAGCCAGTTTATGACTCGGAGGGTCTCCCAATGTGTGATCCCTCCTCCATCCGTCATCCCAACTCGACGGAATGGCTTCCCTCTCATCACGTTGGTGAATATATTTCTGCCCGTCTTCGTCTCCCTCTGGAGGCAGCAGTGCGTTCCAGATTAAAGTCTGAGTGTCCCAAACCTGCCCTCCCTGATAAAATCACCCTTGTCCCTTCTATTGATCAGCCTCTCCTTACCTTCTTTTCTAAATTTGGCAAAGACCCTCGACGCGGGGTTGACAAGGCATGGTCCACATGCCAGGACAAATTGCTGGACATTGTTGGTCCCTTGGCCCGTATCTTTGACATGGCAGAGTCTGCCCGTCTTGAAGGCTCTGATCTTTCAGCTGAAGACGTTTCCATGTGGGTGCAGCGTGCCTTCTGCCTCTTGGGCAATGCCAACGCAGCCATTACCCACGAAAGACGTAAGGGTCTTTTGATCAAATTGGACCCCAAGCTTGCCAACCTTGCTCCCATGGACCCCGGCTCTAAGGCTAATGGCCTCCTCTTTGGGGAAAATTTGGTTCGCGATATAAGTCGCTTTGTCTCTACTTTTGCCTCTCTTGACAAGGCTCAACAATCTATAAAAAAGACTTTCGCCCCTCGGGTTTTTGGACGGGCCGGACGAGGCAGGGGTCGCTCTTCCGGCCGTCCCTACAATCAAGGCCCCAAAGGTTCCTACGACAACTCCCAAGACTACAAGCCGCACTTCTATCCTCAACGAGGACGTGGTTTCCGCGGCAGAGGGCGCAAAGGTTATCGCAACGCCAACTCCAATCAACAAGGTAAGCCTTTCTTCTTTCCCTCCTGTAGGGGGTCGATTAAAACTGTTTCTTCCAAAATGGCATTCCATAAGTGCCGACCCGTGGGTCATCAACACAGTTCAAGGCTATCTTATAGAGTTTTACTCTCCTCCTGTCCAGACCTTTTTCCCTCCTCCTCTAGTGTTCTCTACACACATGGCAAACCTCATCTCAACAGAGATAAAGTCCTTATTACAGAAACAGGCTATTCAAATTTTTCCCTACGACTCTACAGGCTTTTTAAGCTCCATTTTTCTAGTTCAAAAGAAGAACAAGAAATTACGCACTGTCATAAACCTAAAATGGTTCAACCACTTTGTAGTGTATCGTCATTTCAAAATGGAGACGATCCTGCATCTGAGGGATACCCTTCGGCAAAACGATTGGATGGTTCGATTGGATCTCCAGGATGCCTATCTTACTGTTCCTATCCACCAGTCTCACTGGAAGTTCCTTCAGTTCCAGTGGTCAGGAGTGACCTACTGTTTCACCTCTCTTCCCTTTGGTCTCTCCTCTGCACCATGATGCTTCACAAAACTTCTGAAGCCAGTGGTCGCTTTTCTTCGCTCTCTTGGTATCAGACTCATAATATACTTAGACGATATTCTAATCCTGAATCTAGACAAACAGGGTCTCCTCGCAGATCTCCAAACCACTCAGTGTCTTCTTCTGGACTTGGGGTTCCTCGTAAACATCGAGAAATCTTCTCTGATTCCCTCTCAGAACATGGAATTTCTGGGTTTCCTTGTGGACTCAGTAGCGGCGTCTTTACGCCTCCCCCTTTCAAAGATTTCCAAAATCAAGACGGAGATTGCCTCTGTGCTCCATCTTTCTCTCATCTCCCTCCGATCTCTGGCCAGGATTGTCGGTCTTCTTTCCTCTTCTATTCAGGCAATATTTCCGGGCCCCCTGCACTATCGAGCCCTCCAACGCCTAAAGATCAGGCACCTTCGCCAAGGTCTAGCTTACTCAGACGTCATCGCTCTAGACCAAGAGTCCCGCACAGAACTGCAATGGTGGATAGACCATTTAGATGCGTGGAACGGGCGCACTATCTTCGCCACATCCCCAGATCTTGTGTTAGAATCCGATGCCAGTCTATCGGGTTGGGGCGCCCGCTGTGGTCCAATCTCAACTGGAGGAGCATGGTCAAGAGAGGAGTCCAGACTGCACATAAATTGTTTAGAGATGCTTGCTGGTTCCTTTGCGATCAAAAGTCTTTCCAAAGACAGGATCCGCTGTTCCATACTCTTACGTGTGGACAATGTTTCTGCGGTTCGCTACATAAATCATCTCGGCGGCACCAAGTCCAAGCCTTTAGCGGACTTAGCGAAAAGTCTGTGGGAATATTGCCTAGTCCATCATCTCTCTTTGCAAGCGGAATATCTTCCAGGCGACCTCAATTCTGTGGCGGATTGGCACTCGAGGTTCCTGCGAGACTCCAGCGACTGGAGGCTTTGTCCCTCCGTCTTTCACTCTCTTTCTCTTTTATGGGGTCCCTTTTCCATCGATCTCTTTGCTTCTCGCCTCAATTCCCACTTGCCTCAGTTTTTCAGTTGGCGTCCAGACCCCCTAGCTCTAGCCACGGATGCTTTCCTCCAGGATTGGTCTCGTCACCTCAATTATGCCTTTCCTCCTTTCATAATGATCAACAGAGTGCTGGCGCAAGTCCGCCGTCAGGAAACTTCTCTAGTACTGATAGTCCCCTTCTGGCATGCTCAAATCTGGTTCCCTGTTCTTCTGGAAATGGCAATGGATTTTCCTGTACTTCTGCCGTCCTTCGACGATCTGCTTCTCAACCCTCAAGGCGAGCGCCACAGTCTGATCTTGGACAACTCCCTCACTCTGTCGGCTTGGAAAGTTTCCGGCCTTCCCCTTCTAACGACCTCATTTCACAAGAGGCTGCTCACTTTATCAGCCAGGCCTGGGCTCCAGGCACTTCCAAAGCCTACAAATCCGCCTGGTCTCTTTGGGCAAGCTGGTGTCTGGAAAGGTCTCTCGATCCCTTTTCAGCCCCTCTAGGATTTGTCATCAACTTCTTAGCTTCTCAGGCCAGCGCTGGGAAGGCCTATCGTACTATCAACCTCTACCGCTCTGCCATTTCCCTCAATCACGCCCTAATTGATGGGAAACCTGTGGGTGCTCATCCTCTGATTTGTCGCCTCCTCAAAGGTGTTCGATGCTCTAAACCACCGTTGGCTAAGTATACCTCTTTGTGGGATGTTTCTGTTGTACTCAAACTGTTTTTGAATTGGCCCTCTAATTCTGCTTTGTCTCTCAAAATGTTATCAGCCAAACTTACTATGTTACTTTGCTTGGTGTCTATTAAAAGGGTTTCTGATGTTAGAGCTTTGGATGTTTCTTCTCGCCAATTTTCCCCTACAGGTGTGCTGTTCCAGATTCGCAGACGCACGAAGACTTATCTAGACTCTGTTTTTTATCCCTATTTTCCCGACCAACCCCAACTTTGTGTGGGACAGTGTTTAAAAATGTATGAACAAAAGGCCGCTGATCTCAGAATGCCCTCTTGTTCTCAACTCCTTATTTCCTTTCGCAAACCCCACCTCCCTGTTTCCTCCCCTACCCTCGCCAGGTGGGTTCGCTGGGTTATGTCCCTTGCCGGTATTGATGTCTCTGTTTTCGGAGCACATTCGGCTAGAGGAGCCATGGCTTCTAAGGCCTTTTGGTCTGGCTCCCGTTTAGAGGACATACTGAGATCAGCAGATTGGTCCAATGACAGTATTTTCCGCATGTTCTACTGTAAACCTATTCATTCTGTTGCTTCTGATGTTATTGACTTGCTTTGAACAAGCATAATAGGAGCCTCCGGTCTTGCCATAAAATGTAGATTTTCCTAGTTATTATGACGGAAAGTCTTAATTTTATTAAAGACACGGAGGCGAGTATTATCCCGCCGCTACACTATTAACATGTGTTCTCCCTCCCTACAGCGAATCCGGCATTACCGCCTGCCTCATCATAGAAGATCTACTCTCCAGCGGCTCCGTTCATCTCCTGCTTGGATTTCCCCTCCGGTCCTTCCGGCTCCTTCTTCGGATCCTTTCCTTGGACTTTGGCTCTGGATTCCAGTGATTAAGGATTTCTGCTCCTGGACTTTGGCGTTCTTTCTGGTTATGGCTATTTTTCCTTTATTTTCAATTGTTATCTGACTGGCTCTCAGCGAAAAGAGGAAGCTGCGCAGTCAGTGTGTCCTCTTATCTATAATGTGACTGCTGATTGGTTACTGTACTCTCGTTTTTTCTCATTCCCATGGCCCAGTTGTTGCCTGGCCCTCTGGGAACTGTAGTTTCTTGCACTTATCTTGGCTGCTATAGAATAAAATGCAAGATAAGAAAGCATAATACTCGCCTCCGTGTCTTTAATAAAATTAAGACTTTCCGTCATAATAACTAGGAAAATCTACATTTGTCTTTATTCCTTGTGAAGGAAGGTCAAGTCCCTTTTTTACCAAGTACTTACAGAGGGATGGGCGATTCCCCTCTAATGGGTAATTGTTGATACGGAAGGGAACTGGGCTCTTAGCAGGGATGTCTAAATTCTAATTATTCTATCCAATACATTGCTAGGAGGGGCATGCGTTGTGTACCCTCTCGGATGGGGAGATGTTGTGATTTACTGTGTATCCTCTCGGATGGGGAGGTGTTGTGACTTGTTATTTGCGAGCTCCTCGGCAATGGTCTTATATGTTGTCAGTGTTTATTCCTTTCTTGGGTAAGTATTGTGAAATGTAGTGTCTTTCTGGATCCTGAGAAAGGATGTGGTAAGTAATGGCCTGGTGACTGACAGAAGCAACAAAACATACGGAGAAGTAGGTCATTACAGCGTGCAGGACTGAGAGGCCAGTCCAGCGTCTGAATCCATCCCACGCCCACCTCACACATTCCACAGGGTCTATTTTGCACTGTGGCGCCTTATATTTGCCAAACACAGCCGTCTTCAATAGCAACGGTGCCGCTCGATCTGTTTCCACCACCACGTGAAGCTAAAAGGGGCAGGATACAGCCAGTGATACAGGTAGCTCGCCTGTGCACTGAGGGCATACGCCTTGAGGTCCGGCACTCCCATCCCACCCCTCGCTAATTGCTTCGTCAGCACCTCATAGCGAACCTTGGGCTGACGGCCCACCCAGGCCAGCGCCACCAGGTTAGACTGTAGTCTTTTAACAAACTTCGCTGTGAGAGGAATCTGGATGTTTATAAAGAGGTAAAGAAATTTAGGGAGGTCTACCATCTTCGCTATTGTGATGCAGCCAGCAAGGAACAGCGGTAGCCTATTCTAAATCTGTATGCACGATTCAAGCCACTCAACTGCGCAGAAAAAGTTTGCCCTCCAGAGCACGTCTACATCTCGGCTCAGCCAGATTGCCAGGTATTTGACGGGTTCAGTGGTCCACTTATATGGATACTTTGTGAGGCAGGGGGTAGTTGACTCGGTGAGTGGAAAAAGTATCAATTTGCTCCAATTGATTTGCATACCTGAGTACCCTCCAAAACGTATGACCTACCGCGTCATTGGAGAAATATTAGTGCAGGGGTCTAGAATATATAGTGTTATGTCGTTAGCATATAGCGACACCACCAGTCTCAGAGTAGTGAATCCGATCCCATGCTCATCGTGGTGTTGCTGCAGCCTGGTAGCTAGAGGCTCCATGGCAGCAGTGAAAAGAAGAAGGGATATGGGGCAGCATCGCCTGGTGCCCCTGGTGACCACAAATTTCTCTGATATTTGCCCGTTGAGGCTCACCCGAGCCGCAGGTTGAGAGTAAAGGAGCCGGATCTTCTGTATGATGTCGGGGCTGAATCCCATTCTTGACAAGAGAGTGAAAAGGAACGCCCACTCCTGCATATCAAACGGTTTCGGGGTGTGGAAGAGCTGCTACCGCCGTCACAGTGGGGTGAAAGTACATTTCGATGAAGTGTGGGATAAGCAGTTCCACGTATTCTTTGTAAAAAGCAGGGGTAAGCCCGTCCAAGCCTGGAGTTTTGCTAGCCATTAGGGCAGCAACAACGCAAGCAATCTCTTACGGGGAATTGGAGCATCTAAATATTCCCTGTGGCCTGCATCCAACCACAATAGCTCTATAGTGTCAAGGTATGCCTGTAATTCGGTTTCTTCAGTGGTTACATCTGCCGTATATAGTTTGGTATAGAAGGAAGACATCACCTCAGGCAATGCATCCGGGGAGGTGACCATTAGGCCGTTGCAGTCGTGTAATTCCGCAATGTGGGTCTCAGCATGCGGTTTGCGCAGTAACCCCGCCAGGGTCCTGGCGGGTCTGTCACCCTTCCCATAGCGTTTCACCGTTGTTTCCTTCCCCAGATATTTAACCTCCATCTCTGCCTCATTCGTGTACTCCGATATCTTCCTCCAGATATCTGCCTGTGTAGTTGGGCTAGGATTGTCAGCCTGTGCAAGTTCCAATTTCCCAATATCGGCCCCTAACCTACTCAGCGTGCCCCTTATTGCTCGTAGTACCTCTCCCTGTGTCGCAATGCACTCCAGCGTATCACAACCTTAACGGCCTCCCAGAGTGTGTATGGCATGCCACCGACCCAATGTTGTTTGCGAAGTTGTCAGTAATAGCGGTGCGGACTTTCTCCCGAAATGCGGCGTCACATAGTGCGTGCGGGGGCAGGCGCCAGGAGAACGCGCGTGGGGGTGTCTGTGGTATTGTCAGTGTCAGACGTACTGGGACTGATCAGAGAGTGTCCAGGGGAAGGTGGTCTACCGATACCGTCCATGTGGGTATGACTCTGGTCATCAACCAGTAGTCAATGTGCGACCAGGAACCATAATGTGCAGAGCTACAAGTGCCGCTCTTCTGTCTCCCATGTGTGTGCCTCCATATATCCTGATGGTCCTTACTGTTGATACGGCACATAGGATCTCTCAAAAACAACTTCAAGAAATTTAAATCCTAGAAACAGAGATACAAAACAACCAATTAATTGCGGATTCAAAAGGTCTCCTAGAGAAAATTGAAAAGGAAATCCTTGATTTTAAGGATTATACGGTAACCCAGAAGGGTAACAAGTTCGAATAGGACAAAAAAAACTTTTCACTTGAAACAGTCTATCCGTATCTACAGCAGGATTTTTACAGTCGACCAACACAGAGAAAGTTCTTCCAGGATAATCAAGGAAGGTCAAGGAATAAATTCTTAACATTTTCAGACACCTCTTCTTCATCAGGAGGGGATACGGATGCAAGTGACTCAAGGAGCAATTCAGGCACTAGGGGTAATGTAGACCGGGCCGGCTGCTCAGGGCCGCCTGGAATAGGGGGGTTTGGGTTTGGATCAGGCCTAACGGTTGGAACAGGTTGCAAACCAGGGAGTAGAAGGACACCAGGTCTTGCCGGTAAAGAGGGTTTTATTGGGATAACACGTTTGGTATTAAGCATCAAGGTTCTTCTGGTTCTAAACGTGAGTCTTTCCCTGGCAAACTGGCTGGGATCTGTTTTTGCAGCGCGGGTGTCCTCTTCCGGGTCTTCGGGTTTCAGGGCTTGTCCTTAAGGTCTGGTCACGGAGGCAGCTCGCCGCTCCGGAGCCCATGTAAAGGAAGCCAACAGAGAGGGCACCGTTAGTTCAATTGCCTTCTGGGGAGTGCACCTTTGGGGCCGTGTGAGGTGAGGCTGGGAGGAGTTCACCAGTGTATAACGTGCAAGTAAACTTCTGTCAGTGACGTGGGGGAAAGGCGTACAGAAGGTGAGGGTTAACCGCGGGGTAAGGAACACAGAAGGAAGGGAAAGACGCGGGATACAAACACGGGTCTATTTACACTAATTACACGCTCTTCCTTCCCGCCCACACTGCCATACGCTGCCGTACCTGGGTCAGCCACGCTCCTCCCCTGGGAGAGTGGCACGGCGGCTCGCGGTGTCGTTGGCCTCCTGGCACTCCGTGGGTCTCTCCTCCTCCTCCGTGATGTTCTTCGGGGTTCCCTCGCTGTCCTTCGTATTCGCCTTCTCCGCTCCGTTCAAACCGCTCTCCGACGCCGCTCCTCGCCTGCTCCTCCTCCGGGGTGATGTCACACCCCTCGTACCTTGCTTCCGGGGGTTTATCCAGTCCGGGCCTGGCGACGTATGTAGGGGGAGTGGTCTCCTCCTCCTCCGATAACGCCCACTTAAAGGCACCAGGTCCCTCATCCTGTTCGTCGAGTCCGGTCTCCCAGGGGTCCGTCTGCAAGGAAGGAGGCACAACAGGGTCATTCCCGGGAGCCCACCACTCCTCGGTAGCACTCCGCCTCGCATCGTTACAGGTAACCAACAGGATCAGCAACAAAACCCTCAGCCTTTTTTAGCCAGAGGTCAACAACGAACAAGGGGCCGGTCACGCCCGAGATACCAACCATGGGAAATGAGGACCAGACGTCAGTATTACAGAAGCTAACTCCGTCGTCTCTATTTAATTTATCAAACCGGGTGTTATCTCTTTCAGAAACAGCAGTCTTGGAAAAAGGTCTTTCTTTCGTCCCTGTAAAAGTAACTGATTTTGTCAAAATGAAATTGGAAACAATCGAATTTTGCCGGAAAATACGCTTAAAAACATTTTTTAAAGACACACCATAACTAAACACTACGGAAGTTACGGGTTTTCGGAAAAAATCGTCATTTTGTCCGCCGGCCTGCAAAACTCCTAAAGAGGTTTTAACTTTCGAAAGAGCAATATTATCAGGGATAACTGCTTTGGAGAAGAAAAAACATTTTGTCAAATTCAACTTAACAAAAAATGAGAAAGACGCTATTTTCACCGTAAAAAATGACAGGTCACTTATAATCAAACAAGCGGACAAAGGAGGAGCAGTGGTCCTCTGGGACATCAATAGGTATAAGAAGGAAGTCAGACGTCAGCTTGAAGATCCGACCTGCTATAAAAAGATCAGCCACAATCCAATAAGAGAGTTAAAAAATGAGCTTTTTAATATCCTCCAAGAAGGCCACGAGGCAGGGATCCTTGGACCAAAGGAATTTGACTTCCTTCAGAGCAAGAAGCCAAGTACACCGGTCTTTTATGTCCTGCTGAAGATGCATAAAGACCCAAATGAACCTCCGGGTCGCCCAATAATTTCTGGGTGTGATTCTTTGACAGAACCAGTCGCTAAATATATTGACTACTTTTTAAAACCATTTATCAAAAAAGTTCCAGCACATCTTAAGGACACAACAGCCTTTATCAACCAAATAACATCTATCCAGTTCAATGAGACTAACCAATTGATGGTAACTATGGACGTCGTGTCCCTGTACACGCAGATACCCCAAGAACAGGCACTAGAAAAATTGACATTTTTTCTGGAACAAAGGGAACAACCAACTAGAGTTCCAACAGATTTCATTATGAAACTTGCTAAATTCGCTCTGCAGAATTCTTCTATCAGATCAAAGGGGTAGCCATGGGCTGCCCTTTTGCACCGGAGCTAGCTATACTGTTTATGGGTTTATATGAGAACAGATTCATACACAATGACAATCCATTTGCTGAACACATCACAAAATACATGAGGTATATTGACGATGTATTATTTGGTCTGGATCACATGACAGGTTAAATGAATTTGTTACATGGCTTAACATGAGGACAGCGGACATTAAGTTCAGCCACACTGCATTGAACAAAAGTATCACCTTCTTGGATGTTCAAGTGTATGCGACTGAAGGGACTTTGGGCACAACGTTGTTTCGTAAACCAACGGATAGAAACAAAGCCTTACATTACACAAGTCACCACCCTAGAAGCCTCAAACAGAACGTGCCATTTGGGCAGTTTTTAAGAATACGAAGAAACTGTTCAAGTAAGGAGGAATATTTTATACATGCAAATGGCTTAATGGAGAGACTTTTGGAAAGAGGCTACCCTAAAAAGCTCTTAAAACATTCACTTAGAAGGGCATGGTGGGTTCCGAGGGAAACATTATTACAGAAGAAGGAAAGAGAAGATCAAAAAAGTATTGTCTGCGTGACTACTTTTGGCCCTAATACACACCAACTGCGAAAGATGGTTATGCAAAACTGGCATTTGGTTAAAGATCTGCATTGTGACTTATGGGAACCGCCCCTTTTTGCATATAAAAAGGAGAGAAGTGTGGCAAACCATATTGTAAGGGCAGCATTGCCTCCTGAACCGAAGTTGACACTAAGAGGAATGATGGGTTTACCTCCAGTGGTTGGACACCATAAGTGTGGGAACTGCACTTGCTGCGATTCAACAGAGGAAGGGACAGTGTTTTCCTTTGATAGAATTTACTGGAAACATGAAACATTCACGAATTGTCAAACAAGGAATATAATCTATGGGATTTGGTGCCCATGACCGAAATTATATATTGGCAAAACTACACAGGAAGCCCGGAAGAGAATCACGCAACACAAGTCAAGAATACGGAGGCAAGTACCCAATGCACCATTGGTTCAGCATTGGCAGTTACATCAACACAAAGAAGGTGAGTTACGCTGGACCATCATTTCGAAAATTGAACAGGACCCACGAGGAGGCGATGTCGAGTCCAGACTGGGACAACGAGAAGCGTTGCTAATAATGAAATATAACACTGCAATGACTGGTTAAATGCAATAAGTCCTGTTTCTTCTGGAAAACCAGTAATTTTTTATGAGACTTCTGATTAGGGCTTTGCCCTCACCACCTTATGATTGACATGACTGGTAAAATTGAAATAGTCTGCCCAATATGTCTATGTCACTACATCTACCACAAAGCACCAGGTTGATCCAATAATGCTAGGCTTAACTCATATGTCAACAAATGTACGGCGTTTGACTGGCCGATAGGGGTCAAGTCAATGCACCCATGGCACCCGTTGAGTAATAAATGCGCTCTGCAACTAATAAAGTTGGGAGGTTTTAATGGTGCCTACTCCTTTAAGAACATCGCGGTCACGTGAGCGTGATCTGAGGCAGAAAGAGAGGACGGCTGGGCTAAACACAATCTCACGGTCCAGAAAGGATTCAAGACGCCGTTTGAGACGTAAGTCGTCGTTTCACAGCCAAAGGAGCCCTCTAGTAATCAGGAATATGACTTAACCGGCAAGTCTAAGAAGTGGTTTTAACTCGTGTTTTCATAGGAATCAGTACGTAGAACAAGTTAAGATTCCCAGCGATCCAGTTGGAAAGACGCACCGGCAGAAACACCCAGACCCGGCGGATGCCGTCAAAGTGAAACACCGGGTAAGCCGTTGTGAATCGGGGGTCCTTCTATGGGGCTTTGCAATGCCTAGGAGTACATGGCAACCAACTATTGTTTCTATGCTTTTACAGGAATTCCCTGTCCAGTCACAACCTTGATCAGGTCAGTGAAAGCAGTTGCTATACATCTCGCCCTAGGTAGGGGCTAAACATAGTGGCGAACTGTGTGTAATAAGTGTGTGTTGTCATTGTGTTTCCATGTACAGAACATTTGGACAAAACTACAACACCCCTCATATGAGAGACCAATTCACAGGATTTAGAAGGTAGGCGGATCTAAGCTGGTGGTCAGCTATGTGTTTGAACACACTATTCACTGAATAGGATTCTTAATTTGGGTTATTTGTGTTTTTTTGTCTTTATAGAAACCTTTTGGTCCTGAGGAGAATCCCACAATAGGGGATTTGAAACGCGCCGACCACTTCTGGCCTTTTGTCAGTATTCAAGAGTTTAAGGACTATGTTAGGAGAGTATAGGAATAATCCAGACTGATTTTGTTTTCATTATATTAATTCTATGATTAGACAAGTAGGGTTTACGATTGTATATAATGAAGCACTTTTGTTGACAAAGGGCCATACCTCAGAGGTTTAGAGTGTATGAATGTGAATGTGAGTGGAATGTTATGAGTTAGAAAGGGCTTTGGTGGATGTGTTGTCATTTTGTAAATGTGTAAAGATTCTGTTTGTCATTGTAAAAATTGTATGGATTTGTATATAATGTATATATGCACAAAAAAACTGTCTTTGAAAAATAATGAAAAATATTCGAACTAGTGACTATAAATGACTAAAATAAACTAGTGACGGAAGTGATAACGGACTGGTATGTTTTATTCGTATCAGGTCTTTGCATGAAAGGACCAAATTTGAGTCCAGCACTGGCATTCGTGTTGTTGATTACCTCCATATATCCACTAGCATATTGTCCTGCACTATGGCCCTAAGAGCGCCTGCTGCATGTGCTTTTGGGTCATGCTGTTTGGCCCGGAATGGTCCAACTGACTATCGGGTACAATATTGAAGTCTCCTCCCCACACCATGGCCCTGGAGGACATTTCCGCCAGCATCCTCCAGGTCCACGGAAAATCCTTTGGGTTATCTTGGTTTGAGCCATATACCGCCGTCAGCGGCTGCTGATACAGTCTCCCTGTTACGATCACATACCTCCCCTCCTTGTCTATTAATGTGTGTGTAGTGGTCCATTGTAGCTCCTTCCTGAAGAGGATGGCACCACCCCTACCGTAATTGGAGCATACAAATGAATATTCCTCACCACACCATCAGGCTCAGAGTCGAGTCTCAGTGATCCCTGTCAAATGCGTTTCTCGCATGAAGCACATGTCCACCCCCTGTCTTGTGAGATAGGCGTGCACTAGTCTAGATTTCCGGTGGTCATTAAGACCACGGACATTCTATGTCAAGCAGGTGACTTTAGCCATACCGACCCGTGCATGCTAAGGGCATGTAATGTTGTGAGAAAGTGAAGAACACTGTTTTGAAAAGGGGGTGGGTGCAGGTACACACTCTAGTGTCTCGTGTGTCTCAAACTTAATACCAAGCACATCCTCCTGGCCCTCAGCCCGCAAGCCCTGTGACCCACCCTGTGAACTTTCCCCATCACCCCAACCATTGCTCCACTGGAAAAGAACATTATTAAAAAAAACAAATCACAAAACTGCCCTCCCCTCCTTGCCCTCCTACACCAAACCTCCAATCAGGTTGTGATAGTCCACCCACCCTCCTCCCTACACCCAACTTATTAACCCCATGCGTGCTGTGGGTTTTCCCGCTGTGCGCTAACATTTGCGAAAAGCCGTGTTACATGATGAGCTCAGCTCGTCATGAGCGTACAACAGGCATAACTCATGACGAGCTGAGCTCGTCATGAGCGTGGAAGGGGTTAAAGACACTCTAAAGTCTTAGGGAATGATCCTGTGGGGGCCTGGCCTCTCCTAGAGATCTCCCACACCAGCTGTGACAGGGTGGCCAAGACATTTTTGTTAGCGAACATGTTCTCTGTAGTTGTCATCCAGAATAATGAGTGCTCTGCCCCTTGGGGCTTCACAGTGTGGCTATGCATAACAGTACATGTGTTGGCACAGTTCCAGTATGGACAGTTTCCAGTTTGGTACAGAGCTGTTGTAATCATTGTCACTGGCAGTGCCTTCTTCGTTGCGTTCAGGGGTCTTAGAGGTATTGGGCTGATGTTTTTCCACCTTTTTGGCGAAAACCAGTGCAGCCTTGGGGTCCGTAAAAAACGTTGTTTGGGTCCCTGTTTTAATGCGCAGTTTGGCAGGGTAGACTAGGGCGTACTGTATTTCCTGCTTCTGGAGAATCCGCTTGGCTGGGAGAAATTTGCGACGAGCAGCCTGGACCGCAAGTGTGAAGTCCGGATAGAAGGACAGCACATTGCCCTGGTGTCTTACCTCCCCCATTTCTCGCGCTGAGCGCAGCACAGCATCACGTTCGCGACAGTTTAACGGTTTAGCTACAATTGTGCGAGCCGGTGCACCTGGGTCCTAATGATCTGTGTGCTCGCTCCACGATGAAAACCGCAGATAGGACAGTACCAAAGAGTTTGCGCAGCAGGTCCTCAATGTAGTCTTCCATCATTGTAATAGATTCTGGTATTCCTGTTATGCGGAGATTGTTCCCTATGGAACGAAATTCCAGGTCTTCATTTTTGGCTTTAATTAAATCCAGCACCTTGTCCATCTGTGACAGTTTTCGCTTGTCTTCCGCCAGGGCATCGTCATTGTCCGACACTCTTGCCTCCAGTTGCGCGATTTTTGTGTCGTGGGAGTCTACCCTGTATTTCACGAGGTCGAGGCGGGCTGACAATTGATCTAGCTTGGATTCGATGGTATTAAGGCTGGTCTTTACCTCCAGAAGCAATGATCTCAGGTCGTTGTCATGGGCAGCATCATTATCCGTTTGCGTGGATTGTTCTCACGCCTTCAGGGAAGGTTCCTCTTGTCGGGTTTGTCTCCTACTTTTGAATGTTAATTTGGATTGTTGACATCCACTTTCCCCATGTTGTGCACCGGGAGAGGGGCCCTAGATGGTTCGCTACATAGGAGAAACCTTGTGCGCTTTTTACTTTTCAGGGGCCCCTCTTGGTAATCCTGTGTGCAGAAGAAGCGTTGGTCTCAGTTCGCGTGAGCCTCAGCTAGTGGCTGCCCTCCATTGCTCTTGCAGGCTCCCTTCTGTAATCAGTTGCTGGAGGGGGTGGCAGTCGGTCGGTGGAGCGTCCTGCCCTACCACCTATTATATCAGGAAGTGATTTAAGATCACTTTTTAAGATAGTGGTTTCAACATGTTTTTCACTAACACGAGAAAATGTTATGTACGCATTTATTGTTGGTTGACATTGTTGTTCTGAAGACTGCACTGTTAGTTCTAGGGACACACATATTAGAACGTAATATCCTCGATTCATGTTATGCTCTTGGCAGAGGATTCTTTTTTGCCCAGACAAAGTAAAAGACATTTTCCTGCGTCTACAGCAAAAGGAGATAAACCCAGTGTTTTATTATTTAAACAATGTCTGTTTTGAATTCAGAGAGAGGCACTTCACTCTGGAGTTATCATGGAAGCTGTTGAGAGTTGCGACTAAGCGCTACCTGCCCAGTGCTGCCGTCGGCCAATGACCGACGCGGCCCCGCCCGTTTTGCGGAAGTGCCGCACTTCCGCAAAATCGTGGGCGCATGGAAATGGTTAATTAACCATAAACAGATACAGCAGGGGTTTCAACAATGCAAGCTTCATTTAATGCACAGAACAGGCATGCATACGGCTGCTCTTTGGCTCTTTTTAGCGTTTAAGGCAGTGCATTCTCATGATTAGTATTATCTCACAACACATAGCAAGCAAGAGCTTTGGATCATTTCTCACTTAACACATTATATTTTTATTAAACGACTTACATTTTAATTTTGTTACAAATTTAATTATAATACCTTCATTGGCTTAACCCCAATTCATTTCAGGGAGAAAACTGGAAGTACTCCAAAGTTCGGACTTCCATCCCCAACCGGTAAAAAAAAGTGACAGGATGGGGAGCTGGGCCGGACTGGCGGTAGCGGGCACCTAGCAATCCCCCGGTGCGCCGCACGGGTGGGGGCCGGTTTTGGGCACCTGGGGGCCGTTTTTGTTACAGGGCAGTTTTTCTAAAACCGGCCCTGTAACAAAATCGGCCGACAAATGGCCCTGGCAAAGAGCTTGACGGCACCCCCCAATTTCCCCCAGGGAGGGGGCCGGCCGAACACTTTGCCAGGGCCGGTTTTGGTTCTCAGTCCGGCCCTGATGGGGAGCCACGGCAAGCTGCTAGTTAGTGAAAGGGAGCCAAAGGTCGAAAAAGTTTGGGAACCACTGCATTATGGCATTAATTGTAATAGGACTTATTGTAGGCACAGCTAACTGCGCTTGTCCAGTTAGAGGAACTCTTTCAGGGGCCGTAATTAAGGTATGCACTGTAAACCACATCAGACAGTGATAATCTAAATGGTTCAATAGAGCAAGTGTCTCTTGCTGTGTTAAACGATTTGCATCTCGAAAGAGCGTATAGCCTGCTACGACCAGCCAGGTCCTCCCTTGTTAGTAAGAAGCCCTAGTCGTACATTACCATGACTACGTGGGAGGGCACCTTTGAACCAATTGTGATGGTCCTAGTAAGTTAATGAGATTTCTAAATACTCATAAGGCCTGAACGCAGCTGAAACTGCATCCTCAGTATTTGTGTGAAATGTCCGTGAATTTGCATCGGCTGCACGAAGGATAACATCACCACCACCATTGGCGAGCCCATATGTAGATAAATGGTTAGTTACTGCTTGTATACAATTAATAGCAATGATCACATGTTGCACTGCCATAATAATTAATGGAATTCATAGAAAGGAAATATAGGGGACTATCCGTTTAAAAGACCAAGATTGATCATCCTACAGAAATAAATAGGTATTTCCTATTGAATCTGAGGAGGATAAACCCGTATCATCACGGACGTCTCTGTATAAAGTTAATAAAGGACCCTTGGGCACATGCAAAATAGGTAAAAAACCTAGGATGTTGGTGGCACCATGTTATTTAGTAGGACTATGTATTAGATCAAGAAATCCTCTTAATATTGTCTCTGAGTCTTTTTATATCATTTATATCATCAGTAAATGTTGGTTCATCTAGCTCACAGTACCGTATCTAAACTCCTAAACCTCCAGAGTTATAGATGCTGTTGGTAACCTTGGACATGACCACATTTATTCTCAAGGAATTCGTGGAAACAGATCTAACCCTTTCATTTGTCAATTTTGCATGCCCAAAGTTTTATAAAGAGAAGAGACAAAAATTTTCAAATGTTTATTGAAAAGATCTAACCCTTGTATATGAAACATGAACTGTGATTATTAGACTGATAAGACTTCGATAAGCATTATTATAATGGTGAAAAACGCAAACAATTAAACCATGTTAAGTTCCTAATGTTACTCCTAGCTAGCACTAATACCCCTACGCTAGAGAGAGCATGGTACGAGTACCCTTCTGCCAGAATTTGTTTGAATGATCTAAACCCATACCTTAGTGTAATGTCATCATCAGTGCATTGAATAATGCACTCTGTCTCTGTGTGCAAGCCTGCACACATCTGCCTGAACAGCTATCTTCCTTCTTAGGATGTATGCCGGGCCTGCAGACAGCAGCATGGAAGGGGTTAATGACGCTTTGGGAAACTTTCAATAATGAAAAAGCTAAAGCGTCTTCTATTCCCTCATCCTTTACGTTTCTCAACCTCTTGTTGCAGCCTTTCCTCTTCAGACATTCTTTTTCTCCCTATCTCTGCTTTTATGTCCTGCTTTCCTTCTCTTCCCCTTTGATTCTTTCACACTTTGTTCTACCCCCGTGTATTCCTTCTTCCACCTGCTGTATTTCTCTCATCCAAGAAATAAAACACACGTGGGCAGCCCAGTCTGGGGTGATTTAACAGCCTCTCTGATGCCCAGGTTGCTGCAGTCTTAGCTGCGATGTTTCATCCGAGGTAGTTAGCACGTAATCCTTGCAATTACAATACAATTCAAGAGACTTTATTAAAGGTTTTATAATACTTGCGCATTTAATTTGCGAGGCCTTACTCTTCTTGTCACTAACATGGAGAAACATACGGAGGGAAGAATGAGGAACTTTCACAGAGGCTGAGAAGTAAACCGGTTATTACAGTGACGGGGTTATTACATGCATCCTGCCGGGCCGTGGCTAAGGGTCAGAATGGGACCGGGAAACGAATCCTGTCTGCAATGCGGCCTATTTCTACAGCGAGTTTGCCCACTGAAATGTTTGACTTGTAAAACCCGGCACAGTGTTTCCTCACACGAACAAAGTGCAGGAACAGCAGCCAGCATATAAATACACGAGCTGCTTGGGGGTCACGAGTTGACATGTTCCCCCTCTTTACGTTACAGTAAAAACAAGTAACTTAAAGCAGGGAGCATGAGTGTGAAAACAACCTACTTGTCTCTTGAGAAGATGTTCCCCAGAGGCATGACAGAACACAGGCAGCAATAACTTTCAACTGTCATTGCTGCGGAATATAGGCAGAGGCAGAGGCTACATGAAAGCACGTAGCCGCGCATATGGCAGCCGTGCCCTCTTTGGTCAAACCATGATTCATTATCATACTGGTGGCATTTGTAACACCCCTGTGTGTGATTTAAATAAGCTTTGCTTGCTGCCTTCAGGCTGACGGTAGGGTAGGGCGTAAAAAGACGCATCATTTTTTAATTGTTTACAGTCTTACATGATTTCAAGCCTCCTCGGCACAAGCTCTTTCCCAGATCGTGCGCGGCGCCCCTGGCTACTCCTAACAGCGCACCAGGGAGCAGCGGCGCACAGTTTGGGAACCACAGCCATAATGGGTAAGATCCCAGCCAAACGTGATGAGATTGCTGTTTCGCCTGAAGTCCTTAAACAGATACAAACTGAATTTAGAGCAGCTCCTGCCCTAGCTTTGGGGATTAAACTCATTGCCACTTTGCCACATTGTCCTCAATTATTTTAAACTAGCAGCCCGTCCCGACGTTGTCCAGGTATGAATTGCTGCCGGCCAGTAGTATATTGTTTTTTAGGATTTCGTTTTGATAGCATTTCTTATCTGTTTCACAGTGCACTGCTGATGCACTTAAGAGTGCGCGTTCAGTAGTGTGTGAACTCGAGTTTCCCTACTTTATTTTTCCTTGCAATATTATATAGCGCGAACTCGACAACAAGGCATGAGCACAATTTACATTACAGAAGAACACATTCATTTGTGGTAGGCACGGGGAGACAAAGCGATTTGCCTGGAATCACAGGATGTTTAGCTGATGCCGAGATTCGAACGTAGCTCCCCGGCTCTAAAGTTCGCAATTCTACAACTTGTGGCGGGAGGTGTGTCTAAAAGTGTATGTCGGTGCTGGCCATCAATGAGAGAGACCTGTGCATTTTTCAAATCGGTGGTGAAAAAATATGAGTATGTTGCTGGAGATGTGGGCCGTCGTGCCACCAATGTACTTACCGGGGGAGGGTAAACACCCATTATTCCGCAACTTTCTTTCCGCATACCATCACTCCGCATACTTTCATTACGAAAGTACCATGACTCCGCAATGCCATTATAACGCATGGCATTACATTTTATATGCTTTTACAACGCATACATTTACAACGAAATTCGTTGTAAATGCATGAATGGTAAAAGCATGTTTTTTTTTAATGTTTGGATACGGTAAGTATGGGTATAGGGGTATATGTTTTGGGGTACTGAGGTATATGTTTTGGGGTGTTTGGGTATTTTAAGGGTTCAGATATAGTTTTGGGTTATGTGGTACAGGATTAGTTTTAGGGTTTAGGGATAGGTATGGGTTTGGGGGTACAGGGGTATTTTTAGGGTTCATGGCTAGTTTTGGGGTATTGGGGTATTTTTAGGGTTCAGGGCTAGGTTTGGCTTTTGAGGTACAGGGGTATTTTAAGGGTTCAGGGCTAGGTTTGGGTTTTGGGGTACAGGGGTATTGTTAGGGTTCAGGGCTAGTTTGGGGTTTTGGGGTATAGGGGTATTTTTAGGGTTCAGGGCTAGGTTTGGGTTTTGGGGTACAGGGGTATTTTAAGGGTTAAGGGCTAGGTATGGGTTTTGGGGTACAGGGGTATTTTTAGGGTTCAGGGCTAGGTTTGGGTTTTGGGGTACAGGGGTATTTTAGGGTTCAGGGGTAGGTTTGGGTTTTGGGGTACAGGGTTATTTTTATGGTTCAGGGCTAGGTTTGGGTTTTGGAGTACAGGGGTATTTTTAGGGTTCAGGGGTAGGTTTGGGTTTTGGGGTACAGGGGTATTTTAAGGGTTCAGGGCTAGGTTTGGGTTTTGGGGTACAGGGGTATTTTAGGGTTCAGGGGTATTTTTAGGGTTCAGGGCTAGGTTTGGATTTAGGGGTACTGTGGTATTTTTAGGGTTCAGGGGTAGGTTTGGGTTTTGAGGTACAGGGGTATTTATAGGGTTCAGGGCTAGGTTTGGGTTTTGGGGTACAGGGGTATTTTTAGGGTTTAGGGATAGGTTTGGGTTTTGGGTACAGGGTATATTTATAGGGTTAAGATGGGCTAGTGTTTAAGGGTGTTGGGGTATTTTAAGGAGTAAGGGTGGGTTATGATTATGGGGTGCAGGGGTATTTTAAGGGAGCAGGGTGGACACCCGGAGCTGGAATGTACAGAACCTGGGAAGAAAAAACAACGAAATTCGTTGTAAATGCATGAATGGTAAAAGCATGTTTTTTTAATGTTTGGATAAGGTAAGTATGGGTATAGGGGTATATGTTTTGGGGTACTGAGGTATATGTTTTGGGGTTTTTGGGTATTTTAAGGGTTCAGATATAGTTTTGGGTTATGTGGTACAGGATTAGTTTTAGGGTTTAGGGATAGCTATGGGTTTTGGGGTACAGGGGTATTTTTAGGGTTCATGGCTAGTTTTGGGTTTTGGGGTATAGGGGTATTTTTAGGGTTCAGGGCTAGGTTTGGGTTTTGGGGTACAGGGGTATTTTAAGGGTTCAGGGCTAGGTTTGGGTTTTGGGGTACAGGGGTATTTTTAGGGTTCAGGGCTAGTTTGGGGTTTTGGGGTATAGGGGTATTTTTAGGGTTCAGGGCTAGGTTTGGGTTTTGGGGTACAGGGGTATTTTAAGGGTTAAGGGCTAGGTATGGGTTTTGGGGTACAGGGGTATTTTTAGGGTTCAGGGCTAGGTTTGGGTTTTGGGGTACAGGGGTATTTTAGGGTTCAGGGGTAGGTTTTGGGGTACAGGGTTATTTTTATGGTTCAGGGCTAGGTTTGGGTTTTGGAGTACAGGGGTATTTTTAGGGTTCAGGGGTAGGTTTGGGTTTTGGGGTACAGGGGTATTTTAAGGGTTCAGGGCTAGGTTTGGGTTTTGGGGTACAGGGATATTTTAGGGTTCAGGGGTATTTTTAGGGTTCAGGGCTAGGTTTGGGTTTAGGGGTACTGTGGTATTTTTAGGGTTCAGGGGTAGGTTTGGGTTTTGAGGTACAGGGGTATTTATAGGGTTCAGGGCTAGGTTTGGGTTTTGGGGTACAGGGGTATTTTTAGGGTTTAGGGATAGGTTTGGGGTTTGGGTACAGGGTATATTTATAGGGTTAAGATGGGCTAGTGTTTAAGGGTGTTGGGGTATTTTAAGGAGTAAAGGTGGGTTATGATTATGGGGTGCAGGGGTATTTAAAGGGAGCAGGGTGGACACCCGGAGCTGGAATGTACAGAACCTGGGAAGAAAAAACAATGAAATTTGGGCACAACGCTCGCTTTTTTTTTCCCTAATCCCGCACACGCCCACGCCCCCAGCACACGCCCACAGCACACGATATGAGACATGGCATGAAGGGCGGAACGTACCACACGCCCCCAGCATTTGTCACGCCCCCAGCACACGCCCACAGCACAACGCAGACACGCCCACAAGGGACTACTTTGCTGGCACGGTACTTTTACTTTTTAAATGTATATGGTGGGAGTCTGCATAGCCTATGTCCTTCTGCTGCAACTGCCCTTTCCAACGCTGTATTGGGTGTTGTGATTGGTGCTGTGGTTCCTGAGATTACCCGCCTCAAAGGTTTGGGCTCTCTCTTTATTATATTAGTATAGATACTATTCGGGGGAAGGCAGCTTGTTTGTCGATACCCCAACGACTCGCTTTCGTTCCCACTGTAGATCAGAAACGCAAGCTGCCTAAAATAATTTCGGAAACCTATACATCTATAGGTAAAGATGGTTTGGTAATCAGGGGTAATAAGCCAAAAATTAAAGGTAAGTCACAAGCCAATGCTGCCAAGCAGACAGTTGAGTCTTCTCAAAAATGGTGGGATATAAATAAAGGAAAGGTATAATAACTTTGGAGGCATTGCTTTTAAGTGTTTTTACTGTGAGTGATTGTTTGAGACGGTAGTAGGCTTTTGAAACCACACCAAACTTGAAGGCTAATTAGCAGACTACAATTTTCATGACAAGGGGTCATAAATACGAGGGGGCTGAGCGGCCGCGCCATTGGTGCGTTGAAGGTGCGCCAGGCAAGCCCTTCCCTGCCCGAACAGGAACAGGGACCCTGTTGGTTACAGTACAGATATGCAGGTAATTACCTATTCACTCAAGACACTCTTACAACTTAACAAAACCAGTAGGCATAACAACTCTATGAGTTCAAAAGGTTCAGAAGGTATGTTAGAGGGACCTTTTTCCTTTTTTATATGCAAATGGAATGGCTGGCCAATAAAGGAGCCCTTCAAATGAGCCTTTAAGCATGTTGTCGAGACTACTCTTAATTGCCTGTACTTTAACACCAGGTCAGTGCCAAAACACTGCATCAAGAGATGGGATTTGGTCTCCGATTCAAAGCCAGATCTGGTATTTATTACCAAAACCTGTCTGAAAGACTCCACCCAACCCGAAATTTCAGCTATCATACCATGAGGATATAAGATTTTCAGTGGCAACAGGAACGACCACCCAGGAGAGGGCATTTCTATCATTCATAAAGATTCCCTGTCATGTTCGGTGGAACTTAAATCTATGTCTACGGGCTGGGAGATTTTAGCCCTTCAGCATGCCCAAAAAGACTGTAAGCTGTTTGGAGGTTCAGTCCTTTATAGACAACCAGGCTATGACCCACATTTGACTAATAATATTCTAACACAACTGTGTTAAGCATCAGAACTACTTATTTATTGGAGACTTTAACGTGCACTTTGAAAAGAAAGATGAGGTGGAGCTTTGTAAGTAATTGGAGAGCAATATGAACATACTCCAACTCAAACAATGGGTAATTGTCCCAACCCACATAGCAGGTCATACATTAGATCTTGTTTTCTCCAATATTAAAGCCATAAAATTTTGGATTTATTCCACTCAACTGGATGGATCATTTTCTAATCAGGTTTTCAGTTACACTCCCTAGTAATAACATTTGTCCTACAGATGCAGCTCCGATTCCAAAGAGACCTTGAAGCCGCATAACTGACAAAACATTCTCTAACTATTTAATTCCTCCCCAAATTGAGACACGGACACCTCTTATGGAGCAAACTGAATCCTGACAAGCATTGTGTTGTCATCAACTTTTCACGGTCAAGGACTGTTGGATCCATACTCCCAGTTAAGAAAACTAACAATCTCCTTTCAACAAATATTTGTGCCCTACCTCTTGGGTTCTTTTATAAATGCCCACCGATACAGCACCCATTCTATAGTCCTTCTAACCAGTGTGTAAATCGTTTTTCGGCTATCTCTGATTTAGATGCCCTCGATTGACCCTTACACAAAACTCACCTTAATAGCCTGGTGCGCATGGATACTGATGAGATTATCTATAATAGCGCTGGGGCACCACAGTCCCATCCAATTGATTGTTTTGATTCTACATTGAAGGTTTCGAGCTGGAATGTGGCAGGCTTAGCCTCAAAGCTAAACTCAGAGGATTGGGTAGACACGATAAATAAGTTTGCTATTCTCTTGCTCCAAGAGACCTGGGCTACCAAAGAATTATACCTCGAAGGGAATGAATGTTTTAATACTATTCCCCCACGCTTATATATGGCAGACCATCGGGGGGCCTATCAACATGGGTCAGTATCGCCTCAGGTGGCAGAGCCAAATCAATCCCTACTGGGAACCTCAATTTTCAAGCCTCAATTTGCTTTATTAATTTTTATAATAATGATTTTTTAACTACACCTAATCCTAATTTTGTACAACTTTTTAATTTCATCCAGGACCAAGACAACTTATTGGGAAAGTATAAATTGGCGGGGATATGTCTAGGGGGTGATTTCAACGCCAAGATAGGAAAGGGATTCAATGGGAACTCCCCCCAGCTAATCGCATACAACCCATGTAAGAGAGGATATGAGCTATTAGATCACTTAGCAAATTCCAGCCTCATAAATGTGATGGATATTGCCCATATCAATATTATTGATAATCCTCTCCCCACGTATAAAGGCCTAGTACGAGCCTCTATCATAGATTATGTCTTTATATCCCCCTCACTACAAGACTATCTACTTGGGGCGGAGTAAGGCCGTCCACCTTTGGAGATCACAATCCTATTATTGTGCTGTTAAAGGTGGCACGGCGTTCGAATTTCAGAAGAGAACTGGGAGCGGGTAATTTACATCTTTCAACTGACACCTTGAGAGTTAAATGGAGGGGCATGGATTACAGGGAGATTTTTATGAGGATGGTAAAAACATATCCCTCTCTTTGTGAGGCCTGTCTTACTTTGGCAGACCCCAATCCCGAGGCAGTCTATGCTTTCACTGAAATATGCGAAGCAGCAACCTTCCACAACTTCAACTTCAGCTCAGCGATAGATTACACCTTTCTATCTTATTCACTTTTCACATTAGTAAACAACTTCAAAATAGAATAATCCGACTGCAGTGATCATCTTCCGCAAGAACTAACACTGATGGCGCAGGGGACAGCTCTAACAATTCCAACTGACGTGCAAAATTTAGCGATCTCGTCAAAATGTAAAAGAATCAAATGTAAAACCAGCGATCCAGAAAAACTTGGGAAAGACGCCAAGATGTACTGGGAAAGTGCTAAATCATTGTATGATAATAACATAAGCGCCTGGGAAACCTTCCTGAACACATTTGGCCTAGCTAACTCCAAGAGCAATCCCTTACAAGAAATCTACGCACCAATGAGCCAAATAAATCTACACGCCCGGCCGACAAGCAACCTAAAAACTCATCCTCTGACTCCCCAAACATGCAAGTAAACGCAAATAAAAACTGCAATTAATAGAACATTCCGCGGGCAGCAGAAAAACGGGAGCGATAACAACTTACTGACTGAATTGAGGTCATTAAAGATCAATAAGAACAAGATCCTGTGGCGATTAAAACAGGACTCAACAGAAAAAACATGGGCGAAATTGCTTTACGACTATAGAAATAACAACAGCGCGAGATTCTGGGACACAGTTAATAAAATAGAGAATCCTAAAGCCCCTGGAGTAAACTCCCACATAACGGAGGAGACCTGGGTAAAACACCTAACTAATCATTTCAATAACGAAACCAACAATGCGAACCAAGACCTAGAGGTCCGGGAGGAGAGCACGAAGGGCCCAAAGCCTCCGGCCGAGGAGTCCAACTTCCAGGCTCAATATTACAGATCAAGGGAAGAATTGCGAAAGGCCGGAAAGAGGGAGCCTCAGGGCCAAACGGAATTCCCCCCGTTCTCTACAATCAAGAATCAGATTACTGGGCCGAGCAACTGCTCTCGCTTTTCTCAAAAATCTGGGTGGCAGAACAAATCCCGACCTCCTGGAAGGGATAAATTATCGCCCTGATTCACAAAAAAGGCAACAGGAGCGAAGCAAAGAACTACAGGCTCATTGCCCTTATAGATATAGACGCCAAATACTTTTCAGGGCTCCTATTAGAAGAGCTAACTGCTTGGGCGTCAAAGAAAAATTTAATCCCCATCAATCAGACCGGTTTCCAAAAAAACACAGGGACAGCAACAAACATTCTAGCCCTCTCCCTGTTAATAGACTCCAGAATTAAACATAAAAACATTATACGTGTGCTTCATTGACTATTCAGCTGCATTCGACAGCATAGACAGAGGAAAACTCTGGGCTAAGCTCTCAAGTTGGGATGCTGGCCCCAAACTGTTGAATCTACTTATTTTATTGCACACAGAACCTGGGTTCAAATAAAACTGGGGGCAGGTTATTGTTTATCAAGAGAGATACCAACTACAAAAGGGTTGAAGCAGGGGTGCGTCCTCGCACCAACCCTGTTCAATCTCTTTTTGTCCGACCTCTCCGAAGACCTTGACAACTGCAATCATCGTGCCATAAAGCTAGGGGGCTTCTCTCTGTCCAACTTATTGTACGCGGATGATTTAATATTAATAAGCCAAACTCCTGTAGGTCTACAACATCTCATTAATGCAACAAGCAATGTTTCAGAAAAGAACGGGCTAACTATAAATTCAGAAAAATCAAAGGTGATGATATTAAATCAAAAATTCAAAAAGCTACGGCCACAGTGGTTTTTACGCGACCAAAAGATGGAAACAGTCAAAGAATATAAATATTTGGGCATTATCTTCAATACGAAAGGCTCATTTAAACAACAAAAAACGGTAATCAAGAACAGAGGGATTTCATTGGCCATCGCACTAAAAAGCATAAAGAACAAAATAGCGGGACCAAACCTAATCCGTCTGCTAGACCTTCTACAAGCAAGACTCCTGCCATCGATAACCTATGGCAGCGAATGTAAGAGAGGGAGAGACGAGCCCATTTTAGACAAAGTAGTATCCAAAGCCATGCGAATACTTTTCAGTCTCCCGCCGTACACCTCGCCAGCTCAATTAAGGCTTGAGTTCGGCCTACAGAAACAACAAATAGCACGCAAAGGTGCTTACGTAAAATGCTGGCACAAAGTAAAGAGTGCTGAGATGGGCACCCTGAACACTTACCTTTGGCATGAGCTGGAAAGAAACATGGCTTGCCCCGCAATGGTCTATCTTCAAGCAGCAATAAACACCCTTGAGTTAAAAGACCTCTGGGAAGCAAGTTGTACACATAAATGCTTCAAGCGCCTCGTTAACAAAACTGTGAAGATAAAATCCCTGGAAGAAGACAAAGTAGCACTAACCAGGAGGACACACGGGTGGTTCGTGATCCAGAGCTACACCAGGCCCCTACCACAGGGATATTTAGGCACTGGCTTCTCAAGGACGGCGAAGGAATCCTTTCTGCAGTTGAGGATGGGGAATTAAACATAAAAACATTATACGTGTGCTTCATTGACTATTCAGCTGCATTCGACAGCATAGACAGAGGAAAACTCTGGGCTAAGCTCTCAAGTTGGGATTCTGGCCCCAAACTGTTGAATCTACTGATTTTATTGCACACAGAACCTGGGTTCAAATAAAACTGGGGGCAGGTAATTGTTTATCAAGAGAGATACCAACTACAAAAGGGTTGAAGCAGGGGTGCGTCCTCGCACCAACCCTGTTCAATCTCTTTTTGTCCGACCTCTCTGAAGACCTTGACAACTGCAATCATCATGCCCTAAAGCTAGGGGGCTTCTCTCTGTCCCACTTATTGTACGCGGATGATTTAATATTAATAAGCCAAACTCCCGTAGGTCTACAACATCTCATTAATGCAACAAGCAATGTTTCAGAAAAGAACGGGCTAACTAAAAATTCAGAAAAATCAAAGGTGATGATATTAAATCAAAAATTCAAAAAGCTACGGCCACAGTGGTTTTTACGCGACCAAAAGATGGAAACAGTCAAAGAATATAAATATTTGGGCATTATCTTCAATACGAAAGGCTCATTTAAACAACAAAAAACGGTAATCAAGAACAGAGGGATTTCATTGGCCATCGCACTAAAAAGCATAAAGAACAAAATAGCGGGACCAAACCTAATCCCTCTGCTAGGCCTTCTACAAGCAAGACTCCTGCCATCGATAACCTATGGCAGCGAATGTATGAGAGGGAGGGACAAGGCCATTTTAGACAAAGTAGTATCCAAAGCCATGCGAATACTTTTCAGTCTCCCGCCGTACCCCTCGCCAGCTCAATTAAGGCTTGAGTTCGGCCTACAGAAACAACAAATAGCACGCAAAGGTGCTTACGTAAAATGCTGGCACAAAGTAAAGAGTGCTGAGATGGGCACCCTGAACACTTACCTTCGGCATGAGCTGGAAAGAAACATGGCTTGCCCCGCAATGGTCTATCTTCAAGCAGCAATAAACACCCTTGAGTTAAAAGACCTCTGGGAAGCAAGTTGTACACATAAATGCTTCAAGCGCCTCGTTAACAAAACTGTGAAGATAAAATCCCTGGAAGAAGACAAAGTAGCACTAACCAGGAGGACACACGGGTGGTTCGTGATCCAGAGCTACACCAGGCCCCTACCACAGGGATATTTAGGCACTGGCTTCTCAAGGACGGCGAAGGAATCCTTTCTGCAGTTGAGGATGGGGAATTAAACATAAAAACATTATACGTGTGCTTCATTGACTATTCAGCTGCATTCGACAGCATAGACAGAGGAAAACTCTGGGCTAAGCTCTCAAGTTGGGATTCTGGCCCCAAACTGTTGAATCTACTGATTTTATTGCACACAGAACCTGGGCTCAAATAAAACTGGGGGCAGGTAATTGTTTATCAAGAGAGATACCAACTACAAAAGGGTTGAAGCAGGGGTGCGTCCTCGCACCAACCCTGTTCAATCTCTTTTTGTCCGACCTCTCTGAAGACCTTGACAACTGCAATCATCATGCCCTAAAGCTAGGGGGCTTCTCTCTGTCCCACTTATTGTACGCGGATGATTTAATATTAATAAGCCAAACTCCCGTAGGTCTACAACATCTCATTAATGCAACAAGCAATGTTTCAGAAAAGAACGGGCTAACTATAAATTCAGAAAAATCAAAGGTGATGATATTAAATCAAATATTCAAAAAGCTACGGCCACAGTGGTTTTTACGCGACCAAAAGATGAAAACAGTCAAAGAATATAAATATTTGGGCATTATCTTCAATACGAAAGGCTCATTTAAACAACAAAAAACGGTAATCAAGAACAGAGGGATTTCATTGGCCATCGCACTAAAAAGCATAAAGAACAAAATAGCGGGACCAAACCTAATCCCTCTGCTAGGCCTTCTACAAGCAAGACTCCTGCCATCGATAACCTATGGCAGCGAATGTATGAGAGGGAGAGACGAGGCCATTTTAGACAAAGTAGTATCCAAAGCAATGCGAATACTTTTCAGTCTCCCGCCGTACACCTCGCCAGCTCAATTAAGGCTTGAGTTCGGCCTACAGAAACAACAAATAGCACGCAAAGGTGCTTACGTAAAATGCTGGCACAAAGTAAAGAGTGCTGAGATGGGCACCCTGAACACTTACCTTTGGCATGAGCTGGAAAGAAACATGGCTTGCCCCGCAATGGTCTATCTTCAAGCAGCAATAAACACCCTTGAGTTAAAAGACCTCTGGGAAGCAAGTTGTACACATAAATGCTTCAAGCGCCTCGTTAACAAAACTGTGAAGATAAAATCCCTGGAAGAAGACAAAGTAGCACTAACCAGGAGGACACACGGGTGGTTCGTGATCCAGAGCTACACCAGGCCCCTACCACAGGGATATTTAGGCACTGGCTTCTCAAGGACGGCGAAGGAATCCTTTCTGCAGTTGAGGATGGGGGTAATACCATCAAAGGAACATCTTCCCCCGTGGAGACACTTGGAATTCAGGGCAGACTCTGCGAAAACCCTTAGCAGGATGTTTTGCACCTGCTATGCAGCTGCAAAGCCCTAGATAGTGAACGAAGGAGACAGTTAACACAGCTTTGGAACCAAAGACGTCTGCAAACCCGCCGACAAGCCCTGTTGGCAAGCTTTAAGGGGGACGACATTCAATTAGCCTGTAGACTGGTTCGCTTTATGAAATTAGTAAACACAGCGCTAAACCCAGCAGCTAGTCCATGAACTGGATAAACTTCGATTTGCTTTTGTACATATTTATATTTTTCATATTTGCAAATCTTGAAACGATTTTATATTAATGTTATTGTACTGAATTGACCTGTTTTTTTATTTTAATTTTTTATGTGCTTTGCAACAGTGCTCAACTATGTATTTTTAGACAAATTGCAAAGATTTTTATTAATCGTGCAATAAAGAATTTACTTACTTACACACTCCAGCAACTGGAAAGCATCTGTTTGAGATGAAAATCAGTGTATTTTCAGAACTCATAACCTGATGTGTGGAGAAAACGGGCTGGCTTTCCAAAATATATTTAAAGCTGATATCTGAATGAGAAAAATTAAATGGTGTTGGAGAAATGTTTTACTAATATTAATAACTTTGTGCATTGCACCTATAGCTGTTATGTATTACCAATATAGAGGCATTCCTCATTGACAACGCGTTTTCGCATTACTGTTAGCAGCCTTGCCTGATGCAATGAGGTGATAGCTGCTGGTAAACTTGCATGAGATGGCCACTAATAAAAAGTTGTCTGGTGCGGTTGATTACAGTACAAATAATATTAATAGGCAGGTAGAATTGTTACTGACTATAAGTAGCTCTTTTTACAGAAAAGGTTGGAGACCCCTGCCCTAAGCCTTTCACATACACACCCTAAATGATAAGTGTGGTCATGTTCATCATACAATTAGGCCTGATTTTGTATGTGTTATGCTATATTTATTTATAGAGCGCACGATTACCCAGAGGTGTCTTTGGCGCTAGGTCGAGCTGAAACCTGACCCAAATACTCAGAGGATTGCCTATTATCAGAATGAGCTTAAAGCATTGACCGAAGTTCATAAAGAACTGAATAACCAAGTTTTTAATTTTTTACTGAAGACAAGCAGATTGTTCGATGGCCTGTACCACTTAATTTTCTTTTTTAGGTAGTCAGGTTGGATGCAATGAAAGGCTTTAAAGGCGGTGCAGGGGGCCTTAAATACTACTCAGTCTTTATTGGCAGCCAATGTAACTGCGTTAGTGCCCTAGCGGCAGATTTTGATTTGGGATTGCCCCTAGAAAGAGTCATGCCACAGAATATGAAGTTTATTGAGGTGTTGTTGTTGCATATTGAAATATAGACTATTAGAGTAGTCAAGTTTTCAAAATACCATAGAGGTGGCTACTGTTTTCTGAAAAGTCGTCAGAAGAAAAGGTAAGATTTTTTTTAGCATCCATAAGGTGTAAAAAACAGAATAAATGACAGTTTACCTGATCACTGTAAGTAAGTCTGTCATCAATGATCACTCAAAGATTACGGGCCTTTTTAACCGGGTTTGTCAGGGTTCCTAGCTCAAGTGGTCACCAGGAGTGGGAACAAACAGACGATGGGCTCCCAAATAAGAGGACCTCCATTTTACCTGTGTTTAGCTTTAGGCAGTTGTTGGCCATCCAAGCACTGACTGCCTACATGCAATCTTGGAATCAGGAATCTTTATCTGCAACATTCTCACTTAAGGAAACAACAAGTTGTGTGTCATCCGAATATGACGTGAGCAAGAATCCAAACAGACTTATCAGATTGCCCAAGTGTGACACATAAACATTAAGCAGAGCTGGGCCCAATGACGAGTCTTGCAACAGTCAGCAAGGCAAAGATAAAGGATCCAATGTAAATTCTTTTAATGAAATGTATTGATTTCGCCCAATCAGAAAAGATTTTAGGAAGGCAAGAGCTACTCCTCTAATTCCAGTTTCAAATAATCGGCCTGTCAGCAGCTCAAGATTAACCGTATCAAAAGCTGCTGAGAGGTCGAGTAGAATGAGGGCCGCTTTACCTCGCATGGTCAAGAATCTCCCTGATCTCTGCCATTGCCTTGATTAAGGCTGTCTTGGTGCTGTGCCCACTTCTACATATAACATGCACGTCATTGGGAAAAGCTATGGCAGGGCATAGGTCTATACTTTTTATTCTAATAATTTACAACATTAGTAGTAAGCCTGACTTCTTTATAGTGAATATCCCTTGTTAAAGTAAATAGCCTTTTAAGTGTGGGTTATTATTACACTGTGTTAAACAGGCATTGATTTACTTGGATTCTCACAAATTACTGTAGTAGGCAAGGGATTAGTGTTGGTCATCCCTTTTGACAAAACCTATGCATTGAAGATATGCACTTTGGTAATTTTTGTACACTCTCATACTGGGTGGGGTTGAATGTTGCGTTACCAACTTTAATTTTGTGTTCATTTATAATTTCTGACTATACACCTCAGTTTTGCCATATGGGACTGCTTAAGTAGAATTCATAAGGCCGGAGCAGGCTATGGTGACAAGCCAATGAAAGGCTATAGGCCTGATTGATTATTTGGGAAAATGTATGCTAAATACCATAGATATTTATGAAAAGATACACCATCGGCAGTATGGCTGACCAATTTATTGTGAAAACTGTTTCGTAAACCAAAAGGGCTTTAAGGGTGGATTGTCATTACACTGTTTTAAAGGCTGTAGAGACATATTTTGTTACATGGAATCTCAGATTACCACAGTAGGTAAGGGTTTTAGTGTAGGTTACCATATCTACAAACACGGGGTTGAAGATTTAAAATTTGATAATCCTTGTTAGGCCCTTTTTAGATGGGTTGTATATTGTTTTGCCAACTGTAATTTTGTATATGTTGTAGTTTTGTGGCTTTGTGGTTGCCAGTTTATGTACAATACAGGAGGCCTCATCAGATTAGGGTGACGAACTAATAATGAAGGCTTTAGTCTTGACTGGTTCATTGGGAAATGTTATGACAAAGGTAATATAAGAAATTTATATATTAATGCCAGTAGGCATTAAAGGGTGGAGTGTTATTACACTGTGTTGAATGCTGTTGACAGGCAATTTGTGACATGGTATGTCACAGATTAACTCTGTAGGAAAGGGGTTGGGTGTTGGTTACTCCCTCACGTAAACTCTTGGGGTAGAAGAGTTGAACTCTCATCATTCTTGTAAGACTTTCCTCAGAGAGGTTGTATATTGTTCTGCCAATTGTAGTTTAATATGGATTTATATTTTTGGCTGACTGCTTGCTTAATGGCTGTCTTGTGAGAAAGTTTATGCTTGGTATTTGAAGCCTGAGTTGCTGATGGTAACAAGATAACAATAAAAGTTACAGGCTTGGTTGGTTCATTAGGAAGGTTTCATAGAACTGCTCTGTTTATTAGGAAGTGGTATGACAAAAGCAATATGCCTGACTTATTTATTTATCTCATGTTAAAGCTCATAGGATTTTAAGGGTGGATTGTTATTACACAGTTTTAAAGCCTGTATATAGGTATTGAGTTATATGCATTTTCATATATTACTAGAAGAGTCAAGGGGTCTGGCGTTAGTTACCTCTTGCAAACCCGCGTGGGCAAAAGATTTGTCCTCGAATAATCCTTTAGGCTCTCTTTCTTTTCTACATTTACTTTATTTCAGCATTATATTAAATTCCATAAAAAGTTACATAAATACCATAAATCATAAAATATAGATTAAAACTTTGGTAAAATACATGTGTTTCATCACGAGGCAAACAAAGCCTGAATAAAACACCATAAAAAGTAATCATGTACCTAAATCGAGAACACTAGAACAAATAGTCAGAAAACAGATGTCGTATTTTAAGTGCCTCTGACAAATAAAACTCACAACGGAATGACACACAAAATTATCTTCCAATAATTGCAAAAACATTAAAGCTGGCCAAGCTTGTTTAAAAGGATAAAGATTGTTAAAATACGGGAGAATAAAATCTCTTTGTGGCATTACCTAAAATTTGCAAAACATGTTGAAATGAAGCGTATTTTGCTCTGACACTAAATCACAGCCCAACGGTCTAGAATTCATACCTTTATTCGTTCCTCTTGGAAAAGCTAAAAGCCAGTAGTAGTTGGTTCAATCTAAACCTCGTCAACAGAAATCGACTGTTAGGTGTGCTGACCCTAATGAGATGACGTGCCATCAACAAGACTGTGTTTAACAAACAAGCTCGAATTGAGGGCTTCAGTAATTCAGACCTTCTCTATGAAGCTGCAGGCTGAACTGAACGTCTTCTGTGTCCAAGTCAGGGCCGCCTTTACGATTTGCCCAGGTCTCTCAAACAGCTCCAGTTGCGACCTAAGATGGAAAATGAGGATCTCAGGTACTTAATCCACAGAACTCTCTGGGCATAATCAAGGGATGAACAATACCTTAAAATAACCCTATTTAACTGGGGCTCTGCTCGTAACCAGACGGAGCTCCATTTCACTAACGGCTAATGTATCCTGTAGATACAGTGCCCTTAACTCTTGGTAAACATTAAAAGCAGGGGTACACTGTGGAACACCCAAAAGGTGTCTAAGATTGTTATTTTCAATAAGCTGCAAGGAGGACCACCTTGTATCCTCACATATCTGAGCCATATGTGACGGCAGAGGTAGTTAGATTCATGGATTTTCAAAACGGCCTGTAGTGGTTTCTTACTAAACCTTGTTGCAAAATTAGGCTCTCATAGGAGAGGATGTATATTGTATTGCAAGTTGATTTTTTTTAACATATTTGTAGCTGTATAACTGTATGGTTGATGGTTACCTTGTAGGAAAGATTATGTTCAATATAGTAAACTTAAGTTGATTGTGATGATGGACCAATGTTTCAAGCAGGCCTAGAAAAACCTAAAACTGCTACTAGACCTACAGGTATAGTGACTTGAATAATCTACTCGACCTAACAGTGGCATTCTTTACCTGTTAACTGGTCTCAAATTGTGTGGTCCATGGCAAATATTGTATTTTACAGAGCTGCCTTTTTCTTCATTATCGCAACTGAGAGCACCTTCAAATATGCGAGTTAAGCATTTCTGTGCTACAAAAAACTTGTGTTTGATTTAATAGACTCAACTTTTGCTCAGTGTATAATAAGAATCTAGCCCACATATAGGGTACACGACCACTCACTTAGGTCACTAACAGAATTGTCATCAGGGCGGGAGCAAGAATATTTCTCAGTTCATGTTTAAAAACGAACGTGTAGCAAACATATTATTAAGGCATGATAAGAAAGCGCACTGTCATTTACAAACAGCACATTTTCCATTGAAATGGCCACATACTTTCCCACTTAACATGCAGTATTACTGATATACTATATAGCGTATAGACCAGACAATAATCTTTGGAAATTAGGTAATTAGGTTTCAGCAAAAATATTTATCATTTTCACATCCCCAAGTAAAGTGTTCAGATTTGTTTTCAACCTATTAAAATCTTTATTTCATCACAGAGTTACAAAAAATGTGCTTTCATAAGTACTGAAATATTTTTTGAAATGTTGGTACAGTTCGTTTACAAGCTATTTAAATGCTGTATTAGGAAAAAAACTGACATCCTACAGCCTTTCATTTCACACTGTTTCGTTGTCCAAATTTGCAATTAGAGAAAGAAAAGTAAACACCAACCCCCAGGTAACATAAGCAGCAAATTGTAAGAAGACAGAAGCTGACATTTTGACCTCTGCCTCTGAACACAGAGCAAATGTGACAAGATAAGATTTGAGGTCATCTTTATTTCTCATTCAAGTTCTGAGTTAACAGAACACCTGTTCTTTGTCAGCTCTCCCAGAAAGGGGCAGTAGGCCCTAAAAATCGCTTGCCGTGATAAACTCTGAACCGCCAGAGAGAGTGGACAAGTAGATTTCGCCAGACCTGTAAGGGGATAGCCCTGACTAGTTCATTAGGAAAAGTTACTGCTGGTGCGTAGAACCGATTTGTTTATTATGAAAAGTTATAACAAAGGCAGTAGGACTGACTTACTTCTTGTGAAAATCATATGTTGAAGCCAATTGGCCTTAAATGGTGGATTACTATTACACCTGTAAACGGGCATTTTGTTAAATGGAATCTGAGATATTACTACAGTAAGCGCAGATTTAGCTGTAGGTTACTTCCTTTGACCGAGATTAGGGATAGAAGATATGTACTGTGATGAACCTTGTTAGACCATCCTTGGAGGACCTGGTAGGTGTAGCTGGTCTGTCAGGTAGAATAATCTAATACCTATGCAATCATTGGTCATTACTCTTCATTCTGCTCAAGTGTCATTCACGTTCTGCTTCACCCATTAACAGCTTACTGCTTGAGGCAATATGCTAACCTATTGCTACCACTGACTGTACTGACCTATGCTTGATCATATGTTTACATCTACCTGGAAATGAGCACGCTTCTGTGTCTGAACCTGTGGACAGTTTTAAAATTTTCATTTTATAGGTCTCCTTTTATTTCCTTCTTTCTTTTTTTGTTTTTAAACTATTTTGCAATGATCCAGACAGTCCTACTTGACAGCTGACCTGCCGCTCATTTCTTTTGAAGTCTGCTGCACGCTGTGTGGCCACAATTTCTAAACGGAGCAACCATCTTGAAATTATACCGTTCCCACTGTATCATTGTTTTACTGTTGCAAGATGACAAGCAGGTTTAGAAGTATTATGTTGCCTACCATTGATCAGTACAGTAATGCAGTATACACATAATAAGATGACACTGTACTGAATAGCCATGTGCTTTAAATGGAAAAAGAGAAGTGAAGGTACTCACCAAATTGATTGGGGTGGGTCTGGAAGGGGCATGTCTGGGGGTGTGGCTTTGAGACAAGCACATACAAAAGCAGCCTTTTCTTTTTCAATGTAAAGTGCCCTAGAGCCCTTTTGCCAAGTTCAGCATATATGTGCAGAGCGTAGTCATTTTAGATAGCCTGAACTTGGTCTGAAGGCATTAAAGTGTTTTACACATGAAGCAGAAGTTTTAGGTGAAAGCTTAGTTTTTATGGCACAGGGAGATTTGAGTGAATTGCCTAGAATCACGGTGTTGAGCCAAACAGTGGTGGCTGGTGACATTTGAACGTGGTGAAGTGTAAAGGTTGTAGCTGAGTGAGCGTAACGAGGGATGATTGAAGTTAATCCTCTAAATCGTCCTCCACAGAAAATGTCATGTAAATGCAAATGTCAAAGGTTCTTATATAGCGCCTTATCACCGCAAGGTCTCAAGGCGCTTGCTTTGGGAACCCGTCCTGGCTTTTCCCTGTGAGATAACCCGTACTGGGCATCCCCAAGGTGAAAGCCAGGCATCCCGCCGCAGGGGGGCCGTAGTGGAGATTAAGCAAGCTATTGCCCAGAGTTGCAGAGTGTGAACCTGTGGTTCGAGTAGGCACCGTAGCGAGAATTATCGAGTCCGTGGACATTTGGGCTCAAGACCCTGCCGCGTCGGGAATTGAACCCTGGTCCCGTGTCTGACCTCTGCTTCATGGTCTGCCTCCTCTAACCAGTGAGCCACACTTCTCCACTCGACACCAGGGATTTTAAAAGTTATGCGAATAATGGGGTGCGTGCAGTCTCCTGGCCCAAACCTGGGTAGAGCATGTTTTCGGACAACCATCAGACTCCATCCCTGTGACGACAGGATTCTGACATCATATTTTTCTTAGTAAATAGCCACTCCGTTCCAAAGAATAACGAGGGAAATCTTGTCACTTATTTCTACTTTTACTACTTTTTTTCGTTAGTTTTTTTATTTCAATGATTAGTTTCTTTAGGAAAATCATGAAAGATTTACACAAAATTAACCCTTGTTAAAGTCGTACTTTTCTCCATTTTTCATAAATGTATAGGTATCGGTGTACAGATATTGTATTGTATTGTATTGTAATTGCATTTATATAGCGCTTACTACCCCTGACGAGGCGTCTAAGCGCTTTTTTGGCGGGTAGCACGCTACTCCGGGACCCATAGAGGATTAGTGTTGAATTAGTATAGTGAAACATGCAAGTACATTTTAAGTGGTGGATAGGTTAGTCAGTTATTTGGATTTGGAATGATAGCAGAAGGATAAAGGAGGAAAAAAAGGTTTGTATTTATATAGCGCTTGTTACCCTTGATGGGGTGTTGAAACATGCTATTCAGGAAGCCCATAAAGGATTAGTGGTGAATTAATATGGTGAAATATGAAAGTAATTTCAGTGGTGGATAATAGTCAGTTATTTGGAGTGAGAAGGATAGCAAAGGGATAAAAGGGGAAGAAAGGCTGGTATTCATATAGCACTTGTTACCCCTGATGGATGTTGAAGCGCTTTTCTGGCGAGTTGCACGCCACTCCAGAACACATAAAGGATTAGTGTTGAAAATTAGTATAGTAAAATATGAAGAAATTTGAGTAGTGGATATGTTATTCAGTTTTTGGGTAGAGAAGGGTAGATGGCGGGATAGTGAAGGGAAAGAGGTTTCTATTTATATAGAGCTTGCTACCCCTGATGGGGTTTTGAGGCGCAAGTAGCATGCTACTCTGGAACTCATCAGGATTAGTGTTGAATTAGTATGGTGAAACATGAAAGTAATTTTAGTGGTGGATATGTCAGTCAGTTATTTGGATTGAGAAGGGTTGGGGAGGGGTAGAAAAGAGGGAAGAGTTTAGAAAGGTTTGTTTTGGGGGATCTGTATAGTAAAAGAGGTGTAAGATGACGCAAGAAGGGGTAGAGTAGGAGAGAGTCTAGAAAGGGTTATTTTGGGGATCATAGTAGTGGTATGGGGTTTGGGGTTAAATGAGAGAGTGGATGTAGAGGATATATTGAGTAAGTATAGGCTGAGAAATAGGGAAGTGCATTGGAAATGCTAAATCAGAAGAAAGTGATAATATATAGATCCATAAGTACATTGAAAGTATATAGATGCATAAAGGAGGTATTTATATTGGGCAGCATTTCTGGCCCTGGCCCTGGCCAGTCGCGAACAGGCTCAAACAGGCAACTACCCTTGTCCTCTCGGCCCTTAGCTGAGACGTTCTAACACTGGCCTTTTATAGCCCTAGTAATCAGGTGACCCCATCAGCCAATGGGAGACCTAACACTATCCAATCACAACACTAGCCCTAAAAATCTAGAACCAATAGGAGACCAGGACCTTACAGCCAATCTTAGCCCTAGTCCAATCAGTTCAAAATCCCTAATCTCTACATACAATAGAGGCCCTAGCCCTACGAATAGTCCCAAGTCCAAGCAACCAATGGCACAGGAAACCCTAGTCCCTACTTCCAATAGAAAACCTAACCCTACTCTAAGTCCCACAACCAGTCCAGCAACCAATCACACCAGAAGCCCTAATCGCTACTTCCAATTAAAAGTCTAACCCTAGCCCTAGTCCCACCGTAGTCCCAACAACTAATAACACAGGAAACCCTAGTCCCTACTTCCAATAGAAGTCCTAACCCTACCCCTAGTCCCAACCCTACATTGATTGAATCACAGACCCAGAAACCAATCAGAATACTCAAATACCCAACCAATGAGGATACTAACCCTATTCCAATAGAAACATCAGATACACCCACCAATCATTGTACACATGTACCAAACAATATTAGACCATATAAGGTCCCAGCGATCTCAGACAAGGTTTGCTGACCAGGGAGTTGGAAGCTGCTTCTCCTGTTGAGAATCTCCTAGGAGACAGACAAACTCAATTCACACTTTGGACTTCTGCAGGTAAAGGCCTCACTAACTTGAAATCTAATACTTTTTGAATACAACTTTACTCCCTCTACTGGCCAAAAAACAAAGTGCACAGCCCCTAGCAAACACAGTTTAAACAGCTCACAGAAGCACCCTCTGATGTAGAATATCCCTGTTGGGGGGTGTGGGGGGGCAGTGGGCCTGGTTTCACTGGCTTGTGGCTGGGGGTGCACTGTTATAACATAAAGGTCTTAGCACAGAGCAAAGGAGAAATTTGGAGGGAAAACTGAAACTCGTCAGCAATGAGAGGGAAAAACTACAGAGTTTGGACTGCAAATCCCACAATTCAGCACGTTAAATGGAAGCAATCATGGGCAGGAAAAAAAACAAGTTTAAAACTTGTAATACATAACTGTTTAAATTTTAAAATTCACTAGGGCCTTAATTTGGAAAACAGCCTTTTCTCTTTCACCACAATACGTATTGCGAGACAGTAGTCTATCAATCTTAAAATTATACGGTTAGGAGTTGAAATTTCATTTTATTGTGATCATCGCGTTCCAATTTTTAATTGCTGCTTTTTTCAACTTTGTTTTCTACTTTGCTGTGGTCTTTATTTTGTTCTTTTTTTTGTGCTATTATCCAGGTGAAGTTTATTCTTTCTCATTTCGTGAATTTTTACTTGCCATTAGCTCGTATATTGAAGGGTCTAAAAACAATTTCAAAGGTTTAAAGTTGAGGCCTTAAGACATCGAATGTCCGTTTTTACAGTTCCAGCCCTGACCGTTCTTACTGAATAACCAAAGCTTCTGTGATACAGAGATCAATACACGCGCTGCAAGTATATGCCCACAATTCCAGATTTTGCACAATAACTGGACGTTTACCCTGTTTGCCACAGAAGCACAAATGTAACACTTTAAAAAGGCAAACAGGGCAAGTTGTTGCAGCAAAAAGCAATACTGATGGGCAAGGCCCACATTGTTTCATAATAGCTAAACGTTGATCAGCTTGCAGAAGGAAGCAGCCCTCATACATAAATTCCAAGTATACATTACGCACAGTGTGCTTGTATGTAGTCCATAAAATAATAGATTTCGACTGAAGGAGATGCATGAGTAGTAAATGTTGAAAGATAATGTTTATATACAGTGTTTGTAGAAGTTCTCCTGGGTTCCCTGATGCTGAAAAGTCCTTGCTATTTAATGCCCAACTAAATGGAACTAATTTATCAACCTCAGAAGGACAAAACGGCTAAATTAAACCCACCAAGATTTAAACACGTGACTTTCAGGTGTCCGGTGATCAGCAGCCACATTAGCCCTATGGGGTGCACTTGAGCATTTCAAACTGTGAAGCAAGGCTAGTGCAGTTTTGACACATAATTCCGACTTAGGCCTTGCCTGCAGATGTTTTAACCTCATATTTTCCTAAAAGTTTGCAATAAAAATGCATTCATATCGTAAAACAGATGCTTTCTGGCAAGTTCCGATTCATCCACTCACTGATCTGTTCATGTGTCACTCATACTTCGCTTCCATCCTCTATATAAAGAGCACAGAACAGGGGGTCACTACAACCACCAGCTGACTTGCACTGTGACTGCATTTTACCTGACCGTATGTGCAGAGCCACTTGTAAAATAGCTACATTCAGTGCCAGTGATGAGCATTTGCCTTTATTATCAGTTTTTGCATAGGTTTGCAAAAGACCCATTACCAGTGCTTATTTCTCTCTAAAAAAAGAAACAGGCAGTGCAGGCTCCGGGTAAGGTAAAATAGCACTGGTTACATTGCTAATAATGCTTATGCTCCCTGTTCTTAGATGTTGATACTGGGCCCTAACATAACGATAGTCTATGTGTGGCTGCTATTTAACTCAGTGGAGAATTTATATGTTGTCGTAGCACTCGGCATGAACATAGTGCAGTGAAGTGATGCAACTTTTTTCCAACAGATGTACAACACTGTCTGAGACACTGTTAGCGATTCCTAATGGGGTTGCAAATTGCATGACTCATGTATATTAATGAGGCACTCGCAATTTGCGACCCCATTAGGAATGGCTGGCCCTCCCAGGTATAGTTAGTTGCCTGCTGGGCTCAGCAGAACTCCAGGGTGGTATTTCTGCCATTTGCCTGGAGGTCGCACCTAGATGTTGCCTACTGTATCTGCTCCCGGACCTACAGGCCAGTGCAAACATCTGTAACAGCTTCGCATCTCTAAGTGGGGGATAGCGATTCACTGGACGGAGCCTACGCTGCCACTGATAGCCAGGTGGCAGGGAGGTTTGCAGGAACAGGCCTAGGCACTGGCAGAAGAAAAGAGAGTACGCATGGTCAGAACGGATCAGAATGCAGAGTGTGACCTGGAACTGTGAGAGGAGATTGTTAATCAACTGACAGTAACTGTGCCCCCAATGGAGAGACGAGATGGCTCCCCTAGGACTGATGCCTGAGGAACAATTGGGGGGGAGAGAGGTGGGGAGGGAGAGAGAGACCGACGGCGTGACCACACATTAACCTGGAACTGTGCTGGGAGCCCCTAGGTCCACTTCAAATAGAAGGGGAGAGAGGTGGCCCTCTTGCCCGCACTGGTAGATATGCTTCAGATGACTCTTCCTCACCCCACAAATCTGATTTTCACTGCTACAAAATGCAAATAGGTAAAAACCACAAAATTGACTACTATATAGAACATTGCAATAACTGTGAAATAAATATTTATATTTTTTTACAAATCTCTCTGTTTTTTGAAAGCTGTCAAATTGATGATTTTAGAACAGCAAATGTTTTGTTGAGGCCAGGTGTAGAAAAAAACCATACAGTTCCTTACACTACACTTTTTCACGTTTTCCAAACAATAAAACAAAATAGTCACATTTTGGCTATTTTGTTGATTCCATCCAGGAAAACTACAAAACTTGCTTTCAGAATATTCAAAAGAAACAATTGATGGACAGAATGCAAACATTCACCCCCAGTCACAAGGATCTAGGTTAAATCCATCCTTCTTTTGCTCACCACACGACCCCAGTTTGGACCCAGCCATATGCAAATCAGTCTTGATCCTGTTCCTTGTGGGAACAGTCCAGCCCAAATGCCCAGCCAGGTCCTCCCTGGACAGGAAACAAGCGTCCTAGGACCGGTTTCAGGGCATCACCCTTCATCAGTCAGGATATCTTGAATCCAGTGGTGTAGTGTGCACGGGACCCACGTCTGGGCATAACCTTCCCACTTAGAGCGACATATGCAAAAGAAACAATTGATGGATGGAATGCTGGACAATGCAAATATTAACCCCCTGTCACAAGGATCTGGGTTAAATTCATCATTCTTTTGCTGACCACACCATCCCAGTTTGGACCCAGCTATATGCAAATCAGTCTTGACCCTGTTCCTTGTGGGAACAGTCCAGCCCGAAGTGCCAAACCAGGTCCTCCCTGGACCGGAAACAAGCATCCTGGGACCAGTTTCAGGGCATCACCCTTCATCAGCCAGGCTAGCTTGAATCTAGTAGTGTAGTGAGCACAGGACCCACGTCTGGGCATAACCTTCCCACTTAGGGTGACATATGCAAAAGAAACATTTGATGGAGGGAATGATCGACAATGCAAACATTCACCGCCAGTCACAAGTATCTGGGTTAAATCCATCATTCTTTTGCTCACCACACCACCCCAGTTTGGACCCAGCCATTTGCAAATCAGTCTTTATCCTGTTCCTTGTGGGAACAGTCCTGCCCGAACTGCCAAGCCAGGTCCTCCCAGGACTGGAAACCAGCATCCTGGGACCAGTTTCAGGGCATTACCCTTCATCAGCCAGGCTAGCTTGAATCCAGTGGTGCAGTGAGCACGGGATCCACGTCTGGGCATACCCTTCCCACTTAGGGTAACATATACAAAAGAAACAATTGATGGACGGAATGCTGGACAATGCAAGCATTCACCGCCAGTCACAAGGACCTGGGTTAAATCCATCATTCTTTTGCTCACCACATCACCCCAGTTTGGGCCCAGCCATATGCAAATCAGTCTTGACCTTGTTCCTTGTGGGAACAGTCCAGTCCAAACTGCCAAGCCAGGTCCTCCCTGGACCGAAAACAAGCATCCTGGGACCGGTTTCAGGGCTAGCTTGAATCCAGTGGTGTAGTGAGCAGACTATTAGCTGTGTCAGTGCTTGTATTTTATCCTCTTGATGCCAGCTCTCACAGTGCCAAGCATATGCTTCTTAAAATCCTGCAACACTGACATGTTAAAATCGGTGAGTAACAACAGAACTGGGAATACTATGCAAATTCATTACATTTGAGCACATGCGCGGCACATGTAGATAAAGAATATAAATCCATGCATCACAATAAAATATGTACATGTAAAGCAGCAAATTTGCAGCAAGAATATAGATTAAGATTCCAAGATAGTCGCTGCTTGTTAAATGTATGGGAACCCACGGATTATAATGCAGCCCAGACTCAGTGGGCGACCCTGGGGGCCATGATTGCTAAGCGAGATATTGCTCAGTTGTGGGGGTCCCAGAAGCCTCCTACAGTCGAAGTATGGAAGGAAAACATGGACTGGTGTATGTTCAGGGAAAAAACTTTGTATTTGGCCCGGGCCGTCCCCGGAAATGGTGTAGAGTGTGGGGACCTTGGAATAGTTATCGTGGGGATATATGTACACCGCCTGTAGTAGATAACACTGATGTCCCACTCTCCCCCTGATCCCACATTCTGGCTATTTCATTATATGTTTATTGAGTCAGCCCTTGTCCCCCCCACTTTCCTTATATTGATTGCTGATTTTGTCGTGATGTCTTTTCCTTCCTCGTTTGAACTGGTACTTTGTATGACGATTTTTCTGCCTTGCTTGTTTCTATTTTTTGTTCAAATAAAAAGATACAAAAAAAAAAGATTCCAAGATAGTGCATGACTCAGCGGGTATGTGATTGTTTCTGAATACCATAACATGATTTCAGTATTATGCTTATCTGAAAGGTGTAGATAATGTTTAATTAGCATAAGCACCTCCTTGTGAATGATTGTCTCCAAAATGCATTGTTGGGTCGCATTTCTTAGCTTGTTTTATCAAACTGGAATTTTGAAAAGAACAAATGTAATGAAATCATTTGAAGCAAAAGCAATTGAACATAAGTGCTTATGGTTTAAAGTTTTCCCTTAAATTTTAAATCTGTCTTTAAATGCTTTTCTCTGACTGTATTGGCAGAGGTTAGACAGGAAATTAAACCTCGCCAATTACACGTGAGCGAAGGTCAAGGCATTAAGGTCTTAGAAGGGGCTAGTTTGGCGAAGAGAAGGGGGCGATTTAGGCTAAGGGCCAGAGATGCTGACTTTGCATCTAGAGAACGAACTAACGAAGATCAAGTCTCAGAGTGGGTGTGACAAGCTGTGTGATTACAGGCACACCATTCAATCTTCTGAGCCAAACAAAAAAAAAACATTTGCAATGCAATCAGTCTCCCCTTTGAGACCTTATATGTATTTAGCTGTGCAGCACATTAGCCTGGGTGCTGAAACATCTACTGTTCTCTAACATGGAGAGAAAGTAAGCACCAAACTGCGTGATACACCAGGTATGGGAATACATGGAAAAAAATATTGCCTTTCAGCGGGAAATGGTATAGTCCAAAGCTCTGTTTTTAATATAAAATCAGGGCCTTCGGTGGTCATATTACTGAAAATACAAGATTTGAAAAAAATATTATTGTCTACGGGTGCTCGTGGAAGACCATTTCTATGGACTGGAATCTAGAGAATGCTGAAGTGATTCTGGTATTTTACTGACCTCAGCTGGTCTTTTTCTATCAAGAAAGTTAAACAGAGGAAGTTAAACGGAAAAAAAGTCCCTAAGCTGAAGCAGACAAGTCCTAGGGCTGATCTCCAGAGCCCTCAAAGTACATACACATATAAGCATATAATAAGAATAAACTAAAGTATATACAAGAGGTCTTGAATGCTCGACCTAACAAATGTGTAATGAAATCTAGTGCTCCTGTAAAGCACTCCATTGCCCATATGAGGAGTTTGTGCAATACAAATTTGTAAATAAAAAAGTATTCTCTCTTTTTGAGACTACTGGTTCCTCGCACCAGAATAAACCGAACCATAAAGATCCTGGTCTAAATCCCTGTCTTCTTGTTGCCTGCCCTGAGTAGTACGTACCAGAAGTTTCTATGTTCTGCTCACCTCTGTTGTTTCACAAGGACTGTGTGTCACAGTCACAGATCTCACTGTGGACAGCCTGCCAGCCTTGTGTTCTCAAATCTTTCCAAACTCCTCCCAGGATGGGATGGGGTCAAGGAGGCTTGTTGATCCCATCCCACCCTGTGGCAATTTAGGAAATGGGCAGGGTGCAGTGTTTGCACCCTCCCTGATTGACAACAGCCTCAGAAAACTCAGGGCTTAAGCTTAAAGCGCCCAGGCAGTTTTCAATCAGAGAGGCTGCTCTGCGTCATAGAGGGCAGTGGCCTAACATTTCTGCAGGGCACAGAGAATGAGGTCTGATACTAGGTAAGCCCTGTAAAACCTGCAACGGGAGGCACATGCTATTTACGCATGTGCCTTTCCAAAATGCCTGATTGTGCCTGACCCTCGAACAGAACGAGGTTAGAGATTCTAAATGTATAGTGACTGTCTAGTTATAAATTAAAACAAGCATTGGCAATGCCGATAGCTCTCACCTTTTGGGCCTTATAAGTGTTTAGCCAGAGCTATTGGCTTCTCCAATGTTTTAAGCTATGTTGTAGAGCATTGTGCAGCTTGTTGAAAGGTTATAATAAATAAGTGTTATGCATTTTTGTTACTTTATATATAATCAAGAAGAAATTATGTACAACTTAACGCCCCAATTCAAAAAGAATAAACATAAAAAAATATCTTGTTGTTCGACTGCCTCATCTTTACATTTAATTAATGTATTATATTTTGTTTTGCCTGTAAATTAATAGTTATAGCCGTTTGCACCTTAGTGCTTGCCTTGTAACAAGGAAAACAGTCACTTGGAAATAGTAACTTGCCCAGGATCAAACACTGCAGTAATCTTGGGCAGGTGAAGCTGGGATTAAAGAGCAAGTGTGTTGGAGTCACAATTGAAAGATACAGCACCTCTTCTGCGGGTTCCCACTGTGAGTGAGCCTTGTTTACACAGATTTCTACTGAAATGAGTTGAGAGAGCATCATCTGGCTTCTGTGAACTTCAGACACAGTAACATTACTCAAATATGTACGGGTAAACTTACACATGCAGATTTACTCACATGTAAGTATACCTTTGTGAACAACTCCCTTAGTTTGGTTGTTCTACAAATCATGCATTTTGGATATTGAACACTTCTTCAAACGCCTGAGAATAATTGATATGGACCTAGCTTTAAGCTGTTTATAGAAGGCTTAAACATTTTGACTCCCAAAGATGCCAATATCCACATGACAGGGAAAACAGGCATGCATGCGTCCCCCTCCACTGAGTAGCAGAAACCTAACGACCTCATTTATGCTTACCCATTTTGAGGGGAAGCAATGAGAAGGTTTGGGCCGACTATAAAGATCATTCACCACCCCAAAGAGCAGTGCAGCAGAATGATGTTACCATCTTGTAGCATCATCAAGGGCAATGTAATCATACACACTGTTCAAGCATACTACCTGCACACTGGTGCAAGCTGCAGGAGCATGAGTAGCCAAAGTAGTGGCAAAGTGGCCGGGTAGTGTAACCTAAGCGTTCAGTCTGAATAGAAATATCAGAGGAACAAAGAACATGCACACCTGCTCAATGCCAAGCGTACAATGATGGTAGTGGAGCACTTACCATATCAATTTGTTGACCAACTTGGTTTTAGAAACCCTACTGCCAATCACAGATCCGTGCTGAGGAATTCCTAATCAAAGCAAGCCTGTACAGGAGCCAACGTATTGGGTGGTTATCTTGGGGGGTCAAAACTAGATAAGTCAGAGGCAAACAAAGGGGTTAAAACAGCTACAATATGGCCATAACAATGATTTGGATTATGCTGCCTTCCGCTGCTATTAACCGGATGTTAACTTACTTAACCGGGTGCAGGACCCTGGTTTGCTCTACTGCGCTCTTTCATTAAGTATGGCTTCTGTGCCCAGGTTCTATGTATTAGATTACATAAAAATGCATCATCTATAGAGCAAGCGGTAACTTGCTGATTTAGTGCATGCAGGGGACGCAGTGCAGCAGTGAAACTAAGATTGGCAGTTCAAACTGCTGCTCTATTTTACTTAAGACAAAGTCCAGTGATCACTTGGAGGGGGTTAGGAACTCTTGCAAAGGAACCTGCATCCCTTGTAGATTAGTGTGCAACAATTTTGATTGAGTGGGGAGTTTGTCCCTTGAGCCATCGACTCAAACGTAGATACCAATCTTAGAAGAGGACGAGCAGAAACGTTAGGTTGTGTATTATCATAATCAAAGAAACTGACATTGGAGTGTCTATAGTGATTTAGAGCTTAGATGCACCTAACTCTAGGCAGAATTTCCGGAGAAGTATTCGTCAAACAGGTCAATTTGAAAGTCAAAGAATTGAAGTCTAAGTAGGATGGCATGGCTATGTTTGAAGTCGAAAAAAATATTTTCTTGGAAGCCATTGTGTAGCACCCCTTTGCAGGAGGCAGGGTAGAAATGTGGAAAGGCCTTTTTTGGATTTTTGGTCTAGCAGATCTCACCCTCCAAGATACCAGATGAAGGTGTTGGAGAACCAGCTGGTGGGGAAGGAGTTATAACCTAGAATGTGTGCCATTTAGAGAAGAGATGACATAGCTGGGGCAGAGCAGCTGCAGTCCAAAAGTGCACTGAGATAAAATGAATTCACTAATAGACAAGATTAGACAATGTCAATCTATGGTACATAGAGGCGATTACAATTGAATGAAGTCTGTGACTCAAACAAAGGCTTCTGCTTGAACCGAGATCCATGGCTACCAGCTCGTCTTCAATGTTGAGTAACTAGGTAGTTGTATGAGAGCAAGCAAGTTACAGTTGTACCCATATTATGGCTGATAAGTTGATACTGACCATGAAATAAATTAAAATAACAATGCCCCTGTATCATTTTCTTCCAAATAGCACCCTCCCCAGAAAGTATGGAATATGAGGGTAGGCAAATTAAACACTAGATCGTTTGCTGCTTTTGTATCAGGTCAAGTCCATCAACCTGCCCCACGTGTGATATAAAGGAAAGCAAACCTAATATCTAGATTTGGTGGAATGTAACAAAGCCAGTTAACTTTGCTGTTTGTTCTTACAAGTGTAAGCCATACAATACACAACAAAAGCTCAGACTAAAATTTACACATTGCACTTACACATACAAAGAGAAGATGACACAATGAATGCACCCCCCCCCACTCCAGATCGGGTCAATATTAAAATTAAAATATATAATTCACAGTAAAGGTCAAATGCTAATGCTGAACCTTGAGCCAGAAGTGGCCTTTCCACTTTTGACAGAAAAACAGCATTTAAAAACGAGTCAGGTAGGGAAGCTGTGAGGACCCGAATATACATCCTAAATTACTAATAGACCGCCCTAAAACGGTCTATTTACACAGCATAGCCCCTACAACAGAATAAAGTGCATATGCTATTATTGAAAAGTATCAAGCAATATATATACACACTATGTAACAATCGATCACAGGGCATTAAACTAATGACCAAATTAACCTAAAAGAACTGAGGTTTGAAACAAATACAAGGAACTCAGCTGCCATTCCACCCATAGCCTCAAATATCTAAGCACCTGCCACAATTGTCTCCTCTCCTTTAGTTTGGAGATTTTTTCAGTGTCCACTATTAATTATTACTTCTCACTGCCTACATTTGTGTTTAAAGTATGTTTATAGTAATTTCCCCTGGTTCTCTGTCTACGTGTTTATGACAGCTTGCGGGAAGAAGGTGGAACAATTGCACTCGTGTGTGCATTACAAAACAATATTTCCTAAATATTGAATATATTCACAGAAAATGAATGGACCGCATACAAGTACCAGGGTTACTAATGAGGCTCTTCATGTTGAAGTCATTTGCGCCCACACCCATCTGATCAATAAACTGTGCCAGATTCTCGTCCGATTCCTTGGTTTTTGGTCTCCTCTGGCATTTCAGCGCAAAGCGCTGCTGGCTCTGTGAGACCTCTTGTGATCAAGAAGATTTCAGAAGGGGGCTTAAAGCCACGCCCATCAATCCCATTGGCTGGCGTCATCCTTTATGCAAAATGCTGGCCTCCGATTAGAAATGAGGCATATTTGTTTCCGCCCTGTCTCCTTTTCGTCCGGCCCATCTGGACTGGATTGTCCGCTTGCTGGCTGTCGTGAAGCACTTTCTTATATTTGTCAGGTCCATCTGTTTCTGATTAGCAGTATCAGGTTACTTGTCTTGTTGCAGTTCGTTAGCCGGAAGCTCCGTCCTCTCTCAATCACGTTAGTGCGAGTGATGAAGCAACGCCCGTCACGTCACAGCAGGCCCATCGCTGCTCGCATTTCTGTGTCTGTCTGGCCTGTGTTTCATTTGAGGCCTTTCCTTCACTGCTCTTTATAAGTTAATTCTGTGCAATAGAAAATTCCACCCCCGGCAGCCCTTTTCCCCATCGCTCCGCCTAATAAAAAAGCTCCTTCTCATACAAGAAGATGCTGATGACAGCGGCAGGCCCTGCAGGACAATTTCACACCGCATTTCCAAGGACGTCAACAATTTCTAACTGCATGGCCCCTGCGGATATTTTGGTCAGTGAATGACACAGGCGAATAGCGGCCGCAGGGTGTGATGTTCTGTGATTGCTGTAAATGTGCATAGTACTTACAGCGCTGAATTTGAATCCCGGTCGTCTGAACACTCAAGTATGTGGGAGGGGTTTAAGATGGGGGCTCATTTCACAGGGGGTGAACGACGCACCATTATTCCCCCTCAAACCAGCCCTCCCAGAAATAACAATTTAAAAGAATAGGAAATCCGTCTGCAAACTGAAGTAGGCCTTCTTCGTGTAAACACGAGGAAACAAACAGTCCTCCAAAGGGACAATGGCTGAAACCAGATCACCAAATACACATGTAATAGGACACTGCAGAGGAAAGGCCGCCCCCGGAGCAAGGAGGCAAAGCAAAAATGGACAAGGGTTGTTAATGTTTCACTGCTCAGAAGACACCACCGAGCTCTTAGGCGCTTTGTTTTTTGCTTTCTTGGTTTGGACAAGGTTTGTTACTGTTTCACTGCTCAGAAAACCCCATCGAGCTCTTGCACACTTTGTTTTTGCTTGCTTGGTTTGGACAAGTTTTGTTACTGTTTCACTGCTCAAAAGACCCCAGCGAGCTCTTGCGCACTTTCGTTTTGTGTGCGCTTGGTTTGGACAAGGTTTGTTACTGTTTCACTGCTCAGAAGAACTCATCGAGCTCTTACATGCTTTTGTTTTTGCGCGCTTGGTTTGGACAAGGTTTGTTACTGTTCTTTTGTGTCGCAAGGTTCGCGCAGAAGAATTGTGAGCCAAAAGGCGTTTAGTGAATGGTCTGCAGATCAAGAAGGCTTGCCGTCGTGATCCTGTGAGTGCACCCTCGGTCGAGCACATGATGCACTGTGTGAGTCGCACTGCTCAGTGATTGACTGATGGCCAGGGGAGTCCCGTTTCTCTCACATGCTTTATCTCAGCTCTGTTCTCCCACGGGTTCATGCCGCCGGAAGTCACATTTTCTAGGCTGAAGTCGGCTTCTACTGGGGCAGTTCGAAAACTGTGCCCAGGGCCGGGAGCCATTTGGTGAACCGCCCCCATGGTGAGCAACCTCTTCTGATAACATCCATATCAAAATGTCAGCAACATCCCTGGGCGTAAACAGAACCTGCGTCCATGTTAAACTTTGCACCAATTATGAGTTGAGGAGAAATCTCCTGTGAGAAGTTGGCCAGGCAAATGCTGTCCACTAGTTATAGTGGGCACTTTGTACCAGTCCAAACAGCCCCTTAGAGGTGATCGGTTAAAGACAACCTTTATTGAAAGCTATCCTAGTGGTAGCTATGGAGAGCAGCCTTCAGGCTAAGTCTTGAAGGAATGTAAAGCAGTTTGTTTTATCAGTCTATAATCTCGTGAATGACCAAATGGAAGGAAAACCACATCAGGTATATATCAAATATACGTATTTATTCTAAACACACCCTACTAGTCTCTTTATGAGGATAGAGGTCAAAGCACATAAGTTACACTTAATAGTACACAGTAAATAAGCATAATATACGTTGAGCCCTACGGGTGTACCAAACCATATATTAAGAAAGTGGTATAAGAACCACGAATTGACTAGACACAAGGCCTAGAGCCTATAGAAGTGCTGGGGACACAAGGAACCACCAAAGGTAGTGACAAAAGGGAATCACGGGGACGCGTGCAGTGTGAGAACACAGCCGCGAATCGCCGTTAACTTCAATGGGGAAAGTCAGGGTTTGAAATTTAAAGATAAAGGACACTTAGGAGAGGACTTTGAGCAAACCCCTTTAGATTTAAGGGGTTCTAGGGCCAACACCCACGGGAGCACCGGAGTACTCGAGTTACCTCACCCAGGGAAGCCGGGTGCATCGGTGTCCTTTGGTGTCAGGAATTGTCGGTGATTTCAATGGCGATCTGCTGAAAAGTGCTGCTGCCCTCGAAGAGGAAAGTGTCCGGGGTGATCCAAGCCTGGATTGAAGATGAGAAGAACCTGAAAGCAAAGGGAATAGAGTATAGGAGGTGAAGCTTGAATCTTCAGCCACAAGGACCAGGAGGCGTCGACGACGACCAGGATCTGGAATCGAGCTGTTCCACAAAGGATGTTGAGTGCTGCGATGTCGGTGCACGGATTGGTCCCAACAAGCCTTGGCAACAGCAACCCAAGTAGAAAGGAGAAAGATGCTTTGGTGCGGACCAGCAAGGTCCGAGGGACTCACCACGCGGTGGGCAGCCAGGGCACATCTGGAGCAACCAGGGAAGCCCAAGGAAAATCAGAGTTGCCTTCGCAGGTACCCACCAGTCAACGATTCAGGGATCGCAAAGGGGCCTCGAGCAGAAACACACAGAACTAGCTCACGGAACACTCGTGCAGGATAGGCCAGCAATCTTCTGTGCAAAAGGTGCTCGGGGCTTGGGCTACAAGTAAACAAAAGCACAGCCTCAAAGAACGTGAGAAGCTGATGCACTTGCAAATGTGCACAGTGTCCAGGAGTTCCGGTTCCACGTCACTCACGAAGGCTGCGGGTCTCAGCTTTGCTGTGGACTCGGGTCGCCTCTGAGAAGTCTGGAAATCCACCTCCTGGGCTGCAATTACTTCGGAGTCCGGCGGGAGCTTCGGAGATGCAGACCGGCAAATGCTTCATTGGTGCCTGCCAAGCAGGGGAGTAACTCCTTTACGCCAAGAGAGATTCTGCAGTCATCTAGTCGTGTAGATCGTTGACGTTCCAGGATATCTGTAGCAGAGTTTTGTCCAGGTGTAATCTAAAGTCCTGTAGTCAAGGGTTCCTTTCTTATACCCAAGGAAGGGGTTGGACTAACTCTGGGGACCCACCTATGGGAGGGCTTGGAAAGAGGGGTGGCTACACCCATTTCCTTTGTCCAGTTTTGCGCCAAAGCAGGGGCTGGTAGCCCCTGCAACCAGTTCGAACTGAGCTATGCACAGGGACACCAAATGTGCCCCCAGTGCAGACTTCAAAGCACTCTCAGAGTGCTCCCACCTAGACCCAATCCACTAAGGACTGTCTGGGAGGTGGTTACACCTCCCTGTGACAGGAAACCTATTGTCCAGGCCTCCCCTGCCGGAGTTTCATCCAGCAGCAGGAGGCCAGACTCGTGGCTGCAGCATCCATTTTGGGATGCCAGGGGTCTTTAAAACTGGTACCGGGAATACTGATGTGTACATGTCTCTCCCTCTAGAAGGGTGGAATTCTACCCCCACTGCCAGAAGTGGCGGGGGTGGGAGGATTGTAAATGTAAATTGATACTTGTATAGCGCACTACTCACCCGCAAGGGTCTCAAGGCGCTTGTACGAATACCGCTGTGGAACCCATCCTGGCTTTCCCTGTGAGGTGTCCACTCCCTGGCACCCCCAAGGTGGAGGCCAGGCATCCTTAGCGTTGTGGGGGCCGTTGTGGAGATTAAGCAAGCTATTGCCCAGAGTTGCAGAGTGGGACTCCATGATTGGAATAGGCACCGAGGCGAGAATTATCAGATCCATGGAATTTTTGAGCTCAAGACCCGCCGAGGCGGGGAATTGAACCCTGGTCCCAGGCTAGACCTCTGCATCAGGGTCTGCCGCTCTAACCATTGAGCCACACTTCACTGGATTCCAAAGTGTTTGACACCAAACACAACATGTTTCCGTGGCAGCCATTCCAAAGTTAGCATTTACCGCGAGGTTATAATGCACACGAAACCAAGCACCCTGCCTTCAGGATTGATAAGGCCTGCTATAGGGGTGACTGATAGCTATAGGTAACCTATATCTAAGTAAGGGGTGCATGCACCACCTTACCCAGGCTGCAGTGCAGTCCTTTGTCGTCATTTTGGAAGGCTTCCCAGGGGTGGCATAATACATGCCGCAGCTCCTGGTTGGCCTCTGGGGTACCTATGCCCTGAGTACCTGTTGTACCATATACTAGGGACTCAGCAAGGGTACCCCAGTAACCAAAAATGGGTTTACCTAAAGTACATGGAATCAATTTAGAGAGGAAGCAGCTAGGCTGGGGTCCTGGATAGCAGGGCCCCAGCCAGACTAAAGTAAAAAAAAACAGTGAAAAAGCAGCAAAAAGTGGGGGTAACCATAAGAAGTAGATCCTACTCTCCTATATCCCCTCACTCACTGACCTTTGCACTCTGCCCTTGGTAGTATCAGTCTTTTAACCAGGGGCGGTGGATGAGATTTGAAAGTGGTAGGGCGCAAAGTGATTTGCATACAGAGCCCGAACCACAAAAGGCGGCGTTTGAGGCGGTTACCCCCCCCCAAGAAAGTTTTGAAAAAAAAGAAGAAAAATCGTGCATTTTCAAGCAAATTTGAGAAAGCAGGAAGGTTAATAAAGCAATTGTGAAAGTGCAGTTATTACATTAATAGATGGCATAACATAGGTAGCTGCTTATTCAGTATAACCACAGAGCTTCATACATTCCGTCCTATTATGCTCAGGTGTTGAATTCAGACTATAAGACTTTCGGAGAAATCTCAGCTCTAAGAGTAGAAGAAGTTGCACAGCCTAACTCCCATGTAAAAAAATATAGCATCAGTTTGCTTACCTTTAACACTGGTGTTTGCTGGGTGGTAGCCGGGGTGAAAGAGCAGCAAAGGAGGTTGTGGTCCTCTTCTTGTTTGCTGAGAAATGGCCCCAAAATGCGGTAATGTTTCAGGTTGTCAGGTGCTGAAAATGAAAAGATAACAATCTATTTTTGAAACAGTAGGGTAATCAAACAAAGACTGTGGGGAAAAAACATAACGCTCCAATTTTGTCCTTGCAGTTTGCATCCAGCTCTTAGATGACAGTTAATAGCTCGCTGTTGTATGTTAGGATTTTTACTTTGAAACTGCAAGTAACAAAAGGATCTCTCTGACAAAAGCAGTCACTCACTGACCTATTTACATCATTTGCTCCAACCGGGGTTCAATAAATTCTCCCTGAGGATGTTTGGCAGCCAGAAAGCTGTGCTCATTTCATTTTTGAAACCCACTAGATACATAGACTGTCTTTTATGTTTGTAGATAAAGTAGTACAAGACACCAGCACAATGTCATCAGCAAGTGTTTCATTTTAGGGTTAAGGGCTATGCACAGAAGTCTGAGTTGTTTCTACAGACTGTAGGATTCGATCACGTAAATTAAGAAATTATGTGGACATTTTTCCAGGTAGACATTTTCAGGGCATACTTTTTAAAAATATTCAAAAAACAGACTAGCGTACAGAACTTTCCTGTTGTGCAAGTCATGTGCAAAATGTTCATAGCTTGATACTGGCTCATGTCCCTTTGATTCTGGTGCTTGGAGTTGTGCATTTTTAAGTAAAGTCAGAATTAACAGGCACCAGCATTCTAAGTGCTCTGTATAACAAAACCAGGCCCAATGTCCCACATCAGATATTAGACAACGTAGTCTTTGTGCGGGTGGGTAGATGTGTGGATTGTATTCAGCTGCTGACTTTGCTGAGAGAGGGCGTCTGCCAGGGTGAACAGTCGGTTGTCAGTCCCCCATGTTAAGTTGTCAGTGACTTTCACATTTTACAAGAGAAATATATGTACAGCACCACCAAAAGGCACCATTTGTGTCAATTAAGGTAACTAACTCCATTTCAAAGAAACTGCGCTTAAATTAAGCTCTCATTTGTATTAAACGAGCATCATTTATTTGCTCTTGCAATTGTTGCACATGAGTCAGGAGTGTAGTGTACACAGCGTCTATCCCACAGTCCTAGCGGAGAGAGGTTCTGCTCCACATAGCGTCTGCACCAGGGCCTTCAGGCGCACATAATCAGTTCCCGTGGTGTTAATGGTGCACATAGTGTCAGCCATCGTGATTTTAGTTTATACAGCATCAGCCATGAGGGATCTTAGCTTATTTAGTGTCAGCCACCGGGATCTTAGTCCATGCACTCTCAGCCACCGGAACCTTAGTTCATACAGTGTCTGCCACCAGGGTTTCGGTACACACAGTGTCACCCACCAGGACTGAGTGCACAAAGCGTATACCACCAGGGTCTTAGTGCACATAAGGTCTGCATCGGGGTCCCAGTGCACATAGCGTCTGTCCCAGGGCCTTCGTGCACACACAGTCAGTCATCATGGTGTTAGTAGTGCATACAGTGTCAGTCACCAGGACCTCAGTGCACACAGCATCTGCCACCGAGTCTTATGCACGCAGTGGCTGCCCCAGGACTTGGTGCACACAGAGTCTGCCCCATAGTCTTAGGGCACACCGCTTCTGCGGAGGGGGTGGGTGGGAGGGGTTTAGTGCACCCAGTGTCTGCCACTAGGGTCTCACTACACACAGCGTCGGGCCCTGGCAGGGTCCTCGTGCACACCGGGTCTGCACTAGGGTCTTAGTGCACACTGTGCCAGTCTCCCAGATCTCAGTGCACACAATGGCATTGTCAGCATCTTAGGGCACACAGGTCTATGCCATTGGCTGGATCACTTTGGGGTCCCTTTACAAGTACAAGACCCCACAGTACTGAAGTATACCAATGCTTACTTACAAAGGGTCAAGGGATAGGAAACTATTTCGCGTTAACACCATGACATCCTGCCACTCTCGCGTGCATTGGTTTTGTTTGTTATCCTGCAGAGGACGACCCCGCTTTTTTACTGAGTCAAATTCAGAACTTTGCAAATCTTTAGATCAATTCATACCTGGCTCTGAATATGAGGTAAACTACAACCTCGGGGCTAAGTTCAGACCCCGCTTTTCGACCGAAGTAGCCAGGCTGACCTGTCCGACACCCCAGAATCCCTGATTCCTGCGCCAACAGCACCTCTGGCGTGAGGCACCTCGGTGCTGTTGCCAAGGCTTGCTGGGTATTCCTGCCACCGAGGGCCTCCTGCCACCAGCTGGATTCTCTCAGAGGCGGTAAGCAAAGCAGCGGCAGCTGAGGGCAGCCCCTCCGCCCCCACGCGGTGCATGCTGTGATAATATGCAGATTTGTGCACACAGTAAACGTGCAGCATTGTTATACACGGAGAGGCCCAGTAACAACAACAATGCCCGGCTGTCCGGGAAAGCCAACCATGTTGGAATGGGTTGCGCAGTCTGAAGCAGGTTGTTGACCCCCAGCTTGCTGGGAAAGGCGCAGCTAGGGGTGCAGGCACGTGCACACTTCACGAGACATCGGTTCCCGCCATGATCTGAGGGGACATTGTGAATATGAAATGGCCGCACTGCATGAAATAGATGTCGAGCAAATTTCCTCTGACCCAGAAGAGCCAGGCGCTTGCATCAGTGGTCAGTCGTCCTGCTCACATAAGATACTCCATGAAAATAGGGAATTGATGGCTTTGACACATTGATTGATGGCTTTGACACGTTGATGGCTTTGACACGTTCTGTTTGGAAGAAAAGGGGGCATGATGCATTTAAGAACTGCATACCAAGATTTTGGCGAATTCATTTTATGATTGTTCTTTTTAGCTAATTTATATAATGTCAATTACATTGATGATTTTTCAATTGTTATCATGTTTCCATTCCTGTTATTGCTGTAAAACATTCATAACGATTTTAAGTAATTGTATATTTTAAATTCAGTACAATTTAAAATAAATTCAGTAAGATAGCCAAGTGCATTTGCTGTACAAGCCTCATGGTGGGTGAACTCGGATACGCTCATAGCTGGAGAACTCGAACCCTTGTCACGGCCCTTTGAAATTGTGTCTCTTAAGATAATGAGACATCTAATGAGGGTAGAAGCCCTCATGCACTGAAAACCACAAAACCTACTCCACTCTGCAGCGATAAACGAACATACCAACCCCTTCACACCACAGCTGTGGCTTCCTCTCATAAGTAAATCCCCAAATACAATGTTTGAAACCTAGCAGGTGTCTTGGGCAAAGCAACAAGTGCAGTGTGAAGAACTAAGAACGCAGCACTCTAACGACGTCTGATTCAATAGTCAAAAGTAATGTTGTTATAATTATAATTATATCTCCCCTGCCCTGGTTTTCATAGCAAAGACTGAAATTTGTGGGTGTTGTAAAAGCACTCGGAGAAATACAGGACCACTGGGTACGAATTTACTAACACATTCCACCTTCAGCACACAGGAAAGGCAAAAATGCACTAAAACACAGGTTTTCCACCTTTATGAGATGCAAACCTCGTAGAACAAATTTAGGCAGGTATTCCATGTGGCAAAAGTTTTATTGTTAAATACTGCGTGCGAGTACATGTATCGAACCACTCAGAATAGGTAAACATGCCCAAATGCTGTTTGGCTAGACTAGTTATTTTGTGCAGCCCTCGGTCTTTGTAATTTGCACATAGCTGAACTGGAACAACCAGCTGGAGATTAAGCACAGATTGACCTGCATTTTGTTCTGCAGCTCACTGTGCCTTGGAAACAAGACTCAACTGACGCAATACTGTATATATGTGAACATATTTAATGGTTCACTTTACAATTGGGCAGCTACAGTTCACACACAGACTGGCTTAGGATATGCGCAGCGTATAGCACAACAGACAGAATATCTCGACACAATGAATTTGGCTTTACTTGGTATTCATGAAGCACTCTTAACCTCTATTAGTGTCCACTCAATAGAGCCATCCTTAGGACAGGGCCTACCAGTCTCAGTCACACGAAGAGACTTCTCTCACCCACAAGGCAGGGACATATTCCTGCAACAAATGAACTATGATCGGCCGTGCCCACAGTGGAAATATTCCGCAAACACGCGGTCACATACTGTTTCAACAAGTAAAACCGCAAGGACTGGGGCCTAAACAGCTGCTCCGCCATTACCATAGAAAGGCAGTTGAACCTTAATCTATGGCAGCTGCGACACAAACAAAACCATTCCCAGTCTACAGCGTTCCGGAATCCGTCCGCCTTTACATGTGACAATTAGTACTCCAAGTGGTAATGAGTCAGAAAAATAAAACCGCGCATAACATGACTGCGAGGCAGAGCTAAATGTTCATATCCTTTCTTTCAGGGGGAAGATGGGACTTGTCGGCATTTCGTTAGAAACTTGAAACGCTGCTGCATAAAGCTCAAAGAATTCTGTATATTTTCTGAAAAATCGTTTTCAACTTTCTGTGCCCGAGGCGAATTCCACACAAATCCCGCCGTAAGCGCTTGCTCAGCGCTGTAATTTAAAATGCCTACAAAGCACATCGCCGCACACTCCACCACCCACCCGCACTGTGGCCTGCCTGAGGCCTCATCATCACATGATGTCATGACTCATCAACAATCATATATATATAAATATGTGCCTGCCCTGCCCCCAAGCGCGACCCGACCGGCTGCACCTACTTTTAGTATTCCTTCGAAAATTTCAGTCGATGAGTCGATTCGATTGACGATACTATTGATCCTCTCTGAGCAGTGTGTTGTGACTCAGGCTGTTGTGACTACTCGAGTCGAGTCAACAAGTGAGTCTAGACTCTAAGTGTCGGACGGATGTGCTGTGTCCTGGTGCTGCCTGGTCTGCGCGCACGAGACATGTCAGAGAAGGAGCCCCACCCCCTACCCTACTGGAAAAGTACACGGCGTGCACATCCCCGAATGGCCAATCACTGAATGGCTTCACATGCTGAAGTCACAGTGATTGGCCATGATTGATAAAGTGCTGAGCCTTGTCCTTCGGCGTGGTGGACCAGCCAATCCTGGCGCTGCATAAGCGCCAGGATTGGCTAGGGGGGCACACAGACTCCTCGTCCTGGCACCTTTCAAATGACGGGGCCCGGCTAAAGCTGCACCCCCTGGCCCCTTCGGTCCCTTCAGCTTGTATAATGGGAACTGCTGCACGCTAACGCGCATGCTCGGGCTAGTCTCAGCCCGAAATTCCTCAGGCGCAGTGGCCGGATCATGCAGACTCTCTGACTGCAGTGTCACTCAAGCTTCAGACCACCAGCCCCACCCCCTGCGCACTCCCTATTCCATCGGGTGTGTCCCGCAAGCGGATTGCAGCGGCGCTTTATTTAATTTATCGGTGCTCTCAGTGTGTCACGCAGCGCAGGTGCGTCCACCAGGCTTAGTGGGGCTACGCCCCTACCCCCCAATGGACGCACCGTGGCTGCTTTTAACCCCAAACACTGTTGCTGCATCAAGTGCCCTGAAGCTCACACTGGGCACTAGGTTTAGCGCTGTTCATAAATGATTTCAAATAAACAGACGCAAGAAACTCTTCTATTTCGTATTTCACTTCCTTTTACCTCAATAACCCTCACACTCCTGCCCACTGAGTCCTGCCGTCTAGGCCATGCCCTTTAACTCGTGCCCTCTGGCTTCTGCACAAAGTGTCCTGCCCTCCCCTCCTGTCCTTTGGATACTGCCCTCTTTTTCTGCTGCCCGGCTCCTGCCCTCTGCCTCCTTATCTCTCACTATTGCCCTCCCACTCCTGCCCTCTCGCCCCGGTACTCTGGACCCTGCCCTCTTGCTAATTCCCTCTGGCTTCTATCCTCTAGCTCCTGCCCTCCCCTCCTGTCCTTTGGCTCCTGCCCCCCCCCCATCAGTACTTTGGCTCCTGTCCTCTGGCTCCTGCCCTCTTGCTTTTTTCCCTCTGGCTCTTGCACTCTCGTTCCTACCCTCTTGCTTCTGCCCACTCATTCCTGTCCTCCATATCCTGCCCTTTGGCTTCATTCCTCTCTCTCCTGCCGTCTATGTCCTTTCCTCTACCTCCTGCCCTCTAGGTCCTGTCCTCTCCCTCATCCTCTCTGCCCTGTCGTCTTGCTCCTGCCCTCCGGTGCATATTAGTCTGTCACCTATGTCCAACCAGTGCCTAAGCTCCAGGCCCATATTAACTATACAGAAATGCTGCTCCTGAGATATGTTCTCTCAGTAGTGTCCCCGGGGCATTGGGCTGCTTCTGTGCTTACTGAGTCAGTCTCTACAGCAGAGGTCTTCAATCTGTAGGGCACGACCCCCCCCCTCCCCAGGGGGGTGCATTTTGGAAAAAGACATTCCCAGTAGGGTTAATTCTGATTGTTAAAATGATTCATCTGAAGTTTTATTAATTGACTCTCCTGTGCTGTTAAACGAAGCCGGGCAGACAGCTAAACAAGCCTTCCTGCAGGGTGCATGCTTGCCTGAAAGAAATGTAAATGTGTGCTATGAGTTAATCTGCAAATGTAAAGGGTAGTCTGCAAATGTAAAGGGTGCTTGGTAGTGGGTTTTGAACTTAATTTATTGAATCACTCCAAGCGTTATGATGACAATTATGTTTTTTTTTCCTGAGTGGTATTGCAAAGAGTTAACAACTGGACTGTGAAGTGTGTGCTTTTAATTGTATTTACACAGCCCTTAGTACCCCTAAGGAGGTGTTTAAGGGACAGTTATGGAAAAGAACAATTGCACTAGGTACACTCTGGTATTACTAAAATCTACATTTTTGGAGCTCCATTTTATCGTAAAATATATTTGCACACTTTGAATCAGTCTATCTTATACTGTGTGCAATGCAAGTATAAAAAATTACTTACATATTCACAGTGCTTTCTGTTATAGGCTGGGACTTTGTAGCACTAAAAATACATGTCACTATTCTCCCCTGCACCGATCAAGATGTAATTCTGTAGCTCTCTGGTTACACACAGACGTCTGCAGTGCATTAACTAATAGAATCTTCACAATGTACTACAGTGCATTTTCTACCGAGTAACAACTTTTTAAAATGTATTTTTCATTTAAGATGCCCATTATTTTAAACTTAGCTACCTGCTGTTGAAAGACTTAAAAAACATACAGAATATTTTGGGGCTTATTTAGGAGAGGTTTGCGCGTTCGGGGCATCTCTGTTTTTGAGGCTCCGGCGGCACAATCGTCTCAATGATATCTATGAGGCGGCACAAAGTTAAGTTACGTGGCCTCACGGCTATAGAGTAGGACAAGTTAGCGCAAAGAACTGCATGTCCTTACTCTGTGTCAAGGAGGCGTTCTATGAGCGTTGCAGTGGGTGTTCCTATGCAACACCCATGGATTTTGATGCTGCCCCAAATATACAAAATCACGTAAACTTTGGGCAGAACCACATCTTACACCTCCCCATACCAGGTGTAACAAGGAGAAATATTTTAATTCCTCCTCTTTTTTCCTCTTTCCATGCGTGCTACATTCTGTAGCACACATCAAAAGAGGAAAACGCCTCACTGGATTGTTTTGGTGCAGCAAGGCCCCTTCCTGAACAAAAAAAATCTTGCCAATGATGACAATTTGTTCACCAGCACAGGGGGAAGGACAGGAATGCGCCGTATTTTATGAATACAGTGCATTCCTGCCCTCTCACATTGGCATAGAGCAGCGCAGTAAGAAGACTTGAGACACTGCCTACGCCAATCCCTCATAAATGAGGCCCTTTGTTTTCAGCCACACCTTTGACCACGCCCCACACTCAATGACCTTTGGTTTGCTCAACACTCTTTAATATCATTTCCTCACCATAAAAATGATTTGCTGGGGGAATTGGGGACATTTATGGTTGAGAATAGTTGTCAATGATGAGTACCATGCTCTAGAAAATGTTGTCAGTAGGGGGTCCTCACACCTAAACAAATTGGACAGGGGGGGGGGTCTCGGCATCAAAACGTTTGAAGACCTCTTCTATACAGTGTTAGTTTGCTTGAGGACAGTGGGTGTCTCCCAAGTCTGGCAGGGCCACTGGTAACACAGAGCTCTGATTTCATAGCAACCCGACTTTAAAGAGGACTCGTTCCAACAGTGTCATGTCATCCTCATAGCTAACCTTGGATACTAAATAACTCTGCAGTCGAGGCCAATACCTCAGTAGTAGTGATTGCACCATCAAGGCAGTGTCACTGCTCTATAGGTTCACTCAATAACCAGAAGTACAATACAACCTGTCTCACCCAGTCTGGCCATGGGTATATGTAATATCCATTCAGAATCCTTATTCCAAAATGAGTGGGTATTAACATTTTTAATGCATTAGATTAATGTGAGAAAAGAAAAAAACATTAATAAAAGCCAGGACCATTTACAATATAAAACTCACACAACAAATGCAATGCAATAGATTTCGTAGTTACAACAGAGTGAGCTATTGCCATTTTGCATTACACCATTTAATTAATGCTTCATGAAGGGGAAAAAAAACCAATAGCATTTACAATGCCAATAGCTCAAAACAATGTAATTGCGAGACCTATTGCATTGTAAAGGCTTGTTGCATCAACTTCCTGGGAAACATGTACGCCACTCCTATACGTGCCTGCACCAATTGCAGGCATTGGCTGTGCAGCCCCTGTATAGAGCTGAGCGGGCAGAGGGATACGGGGCTTGCACAACTTTAAAATATAGCAGTAAAAAGCATCAAGTAAGCATGGGCCTGAGAACCCTCTTATCTAATGGGTTGAATCACGGGAGAACTGCGTCCGATGTGCTGCCAAAATGTTTGGAGGGCAGCATTTTGAAAGAACAAGCACAGTGCACCGTTTAACCTGTACAGCTTCAAATACGTGACTCTCGTTGTGCTCCACCCGCGAAGCACAGATCAGCACAAGCAGGCAGCAGATCACAAGGGTGCATGGGCAGAAGAAAGAGGACTGGGGCAGATCAAGATAAGTAAAAGTAACCATGTGCCATGGCAACACTGGAGACCAGATGGGAGGAGGGGCCATCATGCCTTTAAAATATAGCAGTGCAAAGCATCAAGTAAGCAGGGGCCTGAGAGCCCTCTTACCTAATGGGTTACAGAAATGTTTGGAGGGCAGCATTTTGAAAGAACAAGCACAGTGCACCGTTCAGCCTGAACAGCTTCAAAAATGCGACTCGCATTGTGCCCCACTCGCAAAGCCCAGATCAGCACAAGCAGGCAGCAGATCGCTAGGGTGCATGGGCACGGTGCCTATTAAATAATGAATGTGTCCTTAACTGGTGACCTTCGGGCCCGGTTCGCGCTATATAAAATTACAAAAAAGTCTGGGCTGCAAAATCCAGATGGGAGGAGGGAAGAGAGTCCATCAAACGCTGTACTGTGTGAAGGCCGACTGAAATGCTGAGTGAAATCGCGGTAAAGAGAGCTAAACACACAAAGGACGGACTTTAACAGAAATGCACAAATAAGAAACCAGCAAATATGAATGCTGCAGCTAACAGCCAATAGTAATCGGTGGATTTACCACAGAATACAGAGAGATACAACAGGCCATCGCTGATGCTCGACCTAAAAATAGGAGGTTCTAATTGAGGTGCGGACGGCGCCCCTGAGCCCTAATTAAGGAACCGCCTCGGGAGCCAAAGCTAGGATTTAACCTCCCTATGCCATAAAAACAAAAAGTATGCTGTCAAGTAGAACTTCTGCTTCTCATGTAAAGCACTTGAATGCCCTCCTATCAAGTTTGCGCTATACAGAACCGCAAAAAAGAATCAATTGTGCCTTGCATACACGAGCTGAACTTGGCCGAAGGGCTTTAGACACTCTGACAATAGTAAGCGTATTCTAGCACTGCAACCTTACAAAATAACTGACAGTTCCAATGTTGGGAGCTACAGCCGACAAGCCACATGTCCTTATTCCTGTTGCACTGTCAGTTAAGTGTAAAGCTACAGGAGCAAGCTGCCTCTGGAATACACTGGATAGAGCGCGCAGGTCACCCGACTATAATTTTATCATATACGTATTGGGCCCATGAATTCAATTCACCATATTTATTAATCGGGTAACCTTACACTCTACTACCAGTAACCCTGTTCCTTCCTATTATATTTCCAATGTACCCGTCTTACCACTCCACTGCTACGGGTACCTAATGACCACAATGGATCAGGGAGCTAGCTGTAAAAGAAAGGCAGACACCAAAAATACCAATCTCATTTATTCTTTGCACTCATGTAATAACCACAGACTCAGGAAGTTTTAAAGCCTTTATCTACAGTTCATCGGATTCAGAAAGCATCAGGTTCACAGCAAGTAAACTGTCAATAACTAAGATTATAAAGAGCACATATCCATATAGGAAGTAAATAAAACCAACCATTTATGAGTCTAAAGGGAAGGTAAGAACAGGGAACATGCTAGTAAGAATTTTCAGGAATTTAGACTTGACGTGAAGTAACTAAAGGACAGGGAAAAATAAGGAACATGCTAGAATGTTATGGTTTATATACCCCTCAAAGTGAGCAAAGCACAAGAATTTGTAACATGTAACTATAGGGAAGGTAAAAATGGAACACGCTAATATTCCAGAGAAATCATTTCATTTAGCTAAAGGAAAGTAAGAAAAAGGAACATCTATAGTTCATGAATTGAATGCAGGAACATACTTAAAGGATGGGGAAAAATTGGAACAGGCTAGTATAACAACTATAATGTATGACTTTTTCATTTATCAGTGCAAAAGGAAAGCATGGAAAATCAATATGCAAGAACACGTCTTTATTAAAGCAAAGAAAAAGAATGAAGGATGCAGAATAGGTTCCCCAGCACTATATTTACCTAGAACGGTGTGAAGACCAACCCTGGCCACGGGTCAGTTTAGGACAGGAAAAAGGACCCCAAGGAAAGACGGTCGCCAGTAGGCCAGCAGGTGCAGAATGGACAGGACAGGACAGGAAGACCAGATTAGGATCAGGACAGGACCATCAAGGAAAGACCAGCACCCGCAGTTCGGTAGCAACGCCTGCGCTACACCCTCTCTGCAGCTATCAGTCAAAACCCCGATTGGGTTATCGAATTCCCCAGCAAAGTGCTCCGCCATCACTTAAGGTTCTCAAAAAAAACCCGCTTGGGTCTATGGAAATTACGGACAGAGTGCTCCACAGCTCTCTGTATTAGTCACCTATTGAGTGCTTTGGGTCAGTGACAGGTCAGCTATTCGGACAAGTCGGACAATTTCTCTAGCTAAACCTAGGCTAGTTATACTGTTTTCGGGTCAGTGTACCACCCCCCAAATGTTGCAAGTGTAAGAATCCCCAATTTCGATTGGTCCTCAGGTAGGACAGGTCAACACACCAACCAGGAATTGACTTCTACAAGTCCCAATTTGCATCTTTTGGGACCGCCTATTGAATTTGGGGTTCCCATGACATGTGCTCTTCTCTTAACAATGGATAATACAATTTAATATACAATTGTTACAAATGCAGTACAGTTCAGCTTCGTCCTGCTGGGTCACAGGTCGGTTCTCATGAGCATCTTGACTGTGGCTGACAGCTGGCTGGGTTCCACTGGTACAAGGTTTTCTTCCCTCTGCCAGGGGACATGCATCTAAGATGGGGTTTCATACACCTCCCCGGCCGATAAGACTCGCCACATGAAAAGTAAAGGAAAACAATTTAGAACATAGAAATAAATTAATAGACTGTATACTAGGAATCCCTATATGACTCCCCTTACTTTATATTAACTATAGCATTAATGTTAGTGCAAGACGAACAGCAGTGCAAAAAGCTGCAGGGCAAGCTTCGGCATGTGAGAACAAAAAGCAGCCATTTTGAAGCTAGTGCGCAAGCGCAAAGATTTCCCACCAGAACTGCGAGTACGTCACGTCACGTGAGTGTGACCGACGCATGCGCAGACGAAATTCCCGCTTAGCAGCAGCCATTTTTGTGGCAAGCGTTTTACGATAAGTAAACACATAGGCAAGCGTTACTGGGACACCCCGTGTAATGTAAAATGTGCAATATTAGGAACACTAACAGGTTGATTACATTTCATTAATGTTATTTTAGGTTCTTGATCCAAGCAAGTCGCTTTACGTGCGAATCCTTGCTCCATCACACTTGCCGTTAACTGTCACACGCCCATACCCCAGGGCCCGAACCCAGCATGCCACTAGGAGTAGCGCTACTCTCTTAACACAAGGAGAAGTCTCGGTACTCAATGGGAGAACACTGAGAAGTGCTGGTACTCAGTACTGATCTATTGAAAGCACTGGAGTCTCCATCTCGGAATGGTATTGTGCTTAATGCATCATTATTTTTACCACTCAAGGATGGTCAGTGCATTGCTTCTAACAGTGTCAGCTATGTTGGAACTGACAAGTTTAATGATGGCAACGTTTTCTACTTTTATTTTTTTCAATCTTCTATGTGCTTATTGAGTTTTTTATTGCAGATGGGTAAGTGGGTGAAAACAATGAGGGAAATAAACAAATTGATGTACGAGTGAAAGGATGAGTGACAGGGTGCATTTATGAGGTCTTCTTTTTTTTAAAAACTTTATTTAGGTTTTCATACAGCAATACACAGCACAGTCTCATCATGCTAATATCACATTGCCAGTCTTGAAATTTGCAATCCCTCAAACCCCCCCCCCCTCCCATCCATCCCCCCCTCCCCCACCAATAGCTGAAAGGAACAACAGAGTGCCAGTTATCATCTATCCGCATCCAACAGGGACAACATATCGTAAAATACTGTCCATCTTCAAAGGGTATTCGAGCCAGGCCAGGTATAACAGGTAAAGTCTATTGAATACAAGTACTTCAGTTGTCAGGAACACAAGAGTGGTAACATCACATCCAACACATTTATATCATGATATACATAGCAGCGAAGAACTCAAAGCTCGTTGTGCCTTCGGGCGCATTTATGAGGTCTTCTTGAGCCCCTAGCGATATCAGTGACTGAAAGATCACGTTCAGTTAGAGGCCAGACCTATTGGCATTGCCAATGCTTGTTGGTATCGAAAATCCACCCCCCTGCATCCCACTGTTGGTTCTTTGTCCTCTCCACTCACCAGCATAAACTCGACAATCATTGAAAAAAAACGTTCTCTCAAACAGCTTAATTTGCTAAGGAGTGTTTTCTTCGAATAAACTGACAAATAACCGCCACTGGCAGCAACTATGGGATTTAATAATAAGAACTCGTCAAACCAGTTAACCACAAAGTTGAACCTCGGCAACCGTATTATAAGCTCTCTGTGGTAAGAGCTCAGGCTAAGCGGCATTTGTGGCGGGACTCGGAGAAGGTTCGAAAACAATATTAGAAACAGTACCACAGTAGGACTACATTAGCAAGTATCGTAGAAAACCAACTGGATTATAGTGGGAGTCGGCCATATTGGAAGAGGAGCGCTTTGACTTTGATGGCGGTGGAGTGGTGACAAGCATTAAAACAAGACTTTTTTTTATTTTTCCTTGCCACATTTACATTTCCAACCAGTGACCTACATAATCTCAAGGGAGCCAGTTTCCGTTTCCCACACGAGACGGTCTTCCTATGGAGATGCTAATATTTCGCCACTTACGGGAAGGCAGCAGTTAATATCTAGTCGGCGCGGACATTTTGAACTTGGAGGAAATACAACTAGGTGATTAGTGTCTGTTATTCCCCAAAGAGTCTTTTATGCAGGCAAACCGTTAAGCGTTCGCGTAGTTTCTAAATCTGCCTAAACTACCACCTTGTTTGGGGATGTGCTTCAGAGGTCAGTGGCTTTGCGGATAAACTGACTGAATATCCACTAGACTGACTGAAAGCGTTTCCGTCTTTGGTTTCAATGTCTATTTACTGAATGAAATCAAGTAATATGTCCTACCCGGACCGCCGTCCTGCTTAGCTGGAAAAGGTTGCTGTGGTTACTTACGTACACCGGAAGTCTAGTTGATGCAGGTCGTTAGAGTATGTAAACAGTTACCTGATTTAGAAACGCTGTAACTGGGAAATTTAACTGGTCGGATGTCAAAGGAGGCGCAGGGTAAGTAGGGTACATCATTTTGGGGTCAGACGAAGTGGGTGCTCTAATTGTAGGTGCTCGCTGTGGGAGAAATTTAACGTGCGAGTTAATACATGCGCCCTGCTGCGTGAAGTGGAATGAGCTCATTTTGATAGCTCCGATGGCAGGTTTTCAGTGATGATATATGTCTAGTTTGACAACATAAAATGCTCATGCTCACTAAATCCTTCTTAGCTGTCGGTTGATTGCTTCCTTTGCTTTGGAGTAAGGGTTAATTAAGTAAGTTAGCAAATAATGTAAAACAATGAAACTCTTGTAGTTGTAGCTGTAAATACGTATTCGTTATAAAAAAGAGCTCACATATATAAAGTTCAGGTACTTTACTGCACAAAATGTAGGGGTATAAACGCGTATATTTTACAGGCTTCCATGGAATATGGAAATATGTTTATATTTCCTTTGAAATATCAATTTCATCATTATAATGACAACCCCCAAAATAGGTACAAGCCAGTTGCCAAAGTCATACCATAATCACACACAGAAATGTTGGCCTCATTGACCTCTTCCTCACTCTCTGCAGTTACTACCTCCCGCCCCCCACTCACTGGCCGAATCCATCCGTGAGTCATGGGGTTCCCTTCGACTACCTCCTACAGTCCCTGTACAGTCTACTGTGATATCTTACTTACGAGTGTCATGTTTCCATTATATATACTAAATTTATTAATGTATCCTATGATTGATTCTTGCTGTAAAGCGCTTCGATACCTTCGGGTCTGGCTAGCGCTATAAAAAACTCATAATAAATAAATAAAATAAATAAACCCCAAACCACTTTTCAGAGGTTTACTATTATGGGGGTTCCTAAGATATGTGGCACAAAGGATCAAATTATGCAGCAAATGGTATCTAAATAATGCAACAAAAATGGTAAATTATGCAGAATGTTTTCTGGCAGTATTATTTTCATCCATTTTAACTAAAACTATTTTTTTGTGTAATCTTAAAATTATTTTGCGAATGTGGCAGTTCCACTTCCATCCTTGTCCCTTGTTTTAGCAATAATTGTTCATAAAAGATAAATAGAATCCGAACATTCTACTTACACTCGGTGCCCATTGTTAGTTGCACCTCAAATTAAATATAATATTAAAGTACAGAATGGGTAAAGTGTAATATGCACCTGCATTATCTTGGATTTGTATTAACATTTACAAATTACTTGAAGTTCGCGCTTGTAGTTGATGATGTCACAAGAACTAATTCATGGCCAAATGGTATCATATTACTCGAGTATACAGACAGACACAGACACCCCCACCCCCACCCCCCCGGCAAAGCTTTCATTGTTCAAGCATCCTCTCACCACCTTCTACAATGTTAATTAATAGCATATTACTACCGTACATCTGTATACATGTCGTCTTTCATGCTTTGATGTGCATTATTTATAAATGTAGTATCTAAGCAGACTCAAAGCACAGCCTCTTTATCTTGCCACATAGTATGAAGCAGTGATCATTCAAGGTATGATGTATGTCTTGAAGATGCGTCACTGCTATGGCACAAACCTTGAATTTATGTTAATAACACACTTACTCCAAATAACATGGTCTCTCTCTCTCCTCCCCCTTTTATTAAGCCCAACTATGCGCATACACATAGTACCACTGCAACATTGGCATCCCAGGATCATGTTTTCCAATGTGCTGTGTACAGATTAATTTTAACTACTAGGCCTTAAAATGGGACAACTTGAGAGCACTATATTGGTTCCCTGAAATCTATCTGGCCTGATCTCCAAGCAACCTCCCATATTAAATGGCAAAGTGTCTTCCAGAAGCTAGGCAGGATAGTATTAGAGGAGCAGTTACCCTTTTATTGGTGTATGGGAAAAAAAAGTCTTTTTAAGAATGAAGTGTAGGCCTTGGGAGGTAGACTTTCACCACTAATGCAAGGACTGGGGCAAGAAGTTAGATGATGTGAAAGTTAACTGATGACTATGGAGCTGGAGTTTTCAATATTTTATGCAGCTCCCCAGCAACTTTTAAGGATGAAAAAGTGAAGTTTATTTAATGCAAGCTAAGTCGGCGAGAAAGCACTATCGGGGGATTCTGCTTGACATTAAAGTACACGATGACCTTTAGTTGATAACGTTGAAATCAAATATATACTGCCTTGATTTGTGATGCCTGCGTGTTTATGTGGTATAGTCTAGGATGACTGAAATCTAAACAAGTGACACTTCACTTGATGCCTGGCTGCACAGCTAAAAGTGAAATTCAACTCCTGATCATAAATTGTGTTACATTACACAATTGTAGAATTCACAAATGCCATTTTGTTGTTTATTCAATTAAAATTCAACTTTGTAATTTGTATCAACTTAAGCACAAAACGAAAACCTATAAATACATCACCTACATCCGATTTCTCACAAAGGATGGTGAACAAAGTTTCTTGTAGTATTCTTAAAAACACCAGTTTCATAAACATTCTGATGTTGAAGATGCCCAATGCATTTCGGGATAGTGAATCCCTTCTTCAGGGGCCTCTGTTAATACAGGGAAACGAGACTCGGAATAAACATATGATTATAATATGCAAGGAGGAGCACCCTAGCCCTGTGACATAGGTCCATGAACGAAATGAAACAACAAGTTCACAAATGGAAAATCATAAAAATATGCCATAGATGAGCCAAAGCTAGTTGATTCTCCTCTAACTATTCTGGAGTGAAACCCCTACTGGAATGGGTGCTGCCAGGCCTTGAGCCTGGTCTGCTCACAGGCAGATCTTGGGGTTGAAAACCATTCCTTCCACTTGCATCATTTCCCTCTTGTGCCTCTCAATGGGCCTTCAAGATTCTCTGTAGCTCCTCCTTCCTGGAGCTGCTCTTTATGGGACAGCCAAACTTTTTGCAGAATTGCTTAAGCTCCTCAACTTTGTAAGAATACAAATCCTCAATGCAAAACTCCTATTCTGCCTCCACACTTGGTGCCTTCCCATTCTGAGAGATGATGCTTTGAAGAGTTACTCAAAAATAGAATCAAAAATCAAAAAATGTAGTATGCGGTGGCGTAGTGGTCTGCACTCAACTAGTGATGTACACCAATTACTGTGGATCAAGTACAAATACAAGTTCAAAATCCCACCGCTGACCAACAATGTTAGATCTGGGGGTCTCTAGTTGGCAGAGACAGGTACCACTGTCAAATAGGGACCTTTGCTTCTAGTCAGAGTAAGGAGGATACACTCTTTAGATATCCCCTGCTCACCCTCTTGGTAGCTTGGCACGAGCAGTCAGGCTTATCAAAGGCAATGTGTAAAGTATTTGTACCAACTCTCACAGTAACACAGTGAAAACACCACAAATGGACTCCACAACAGTTTAGAAAAATAAACGTATTTAATCTAAACAAAACAACAAAAATCCAACATACACAGTTCAAGATATGATTTAAAAATAGTTCTTAAGGTTTGCGTCAAAATAATCGACAGTTGCTTCACGTTTAGCCCAAAGTACCTGTAGATGCGACAAAGTTCCAAAATGAAGTTGCAGCGTTGAAAAACAAGGGGTGCGTTACTCCTGAGACCCTGGGGAGGCGATGCGACAGCCCCGCTGCACGCAGCGGACGTGTTGTGACGAGTCCAGTCTGTATGGGGAGGGAGGCGATACCTTGTATGGATTCCGGTGCGCAGGTTCCGTAGGAAGGGTCTCGCAAAGGTACGATGCGACGATCTCCAGGGTGGTGGCGATGCGCAGCGTCGATCTTCTCCTCTCGCGGCCCCTCGATGCGATGGCTCTGCGACGGTCTCACCCAGCGATGACAGGCTCTGCGACGATACTCGCAGGGACAGGAAACTTCCCGCACCAGGGCGATGCGTTCCGCAAGCGAACGAGGCGTCGGTTCTTGTCTTGCAGCGGCAACAGGCGCTGCGACAATCTCGATCTTCGTGGCGGCGGGAATTTCCTCGCACTGTCGGGGATGCGCTCCGCAAGCGAGCGATGCGTGAACATGGTAGATTGTATTTGTTTCTCCTTGTCCAGCTTCCCAAACAGCCAGCAAAGTTCCAGATGCCCCTCAGTCGGATTCAGCACTCTAGGAAGGCAGAACTCTCTCAGCAGAGTTCAGGGGGAAGTTGGGGGTGAAGTCCTTTTGTTCCTGGGACTTCTTAACAGGAGGCCAGCTCTTCCTCAGGCCCTTGGAGATCTCTTCAAGTCAGGGGACTAAACAACAACAAAGTCCTTCCCCTCTCCTTGGCAGCAAACAACTGCAGGTCAGCCCACAAACACACAGCAGGACAGTCCTTCCTCTTCAGTCTTCCAGCTTTCTCCATGGCAGAGGTTCCTTCTTGATTCCAGGATGATCTAATTTTCTGTAGTCTGGGTAGCCCTTTTTATACCAGTCTTTCCTTTGTTCTCTGGAGGCTGAGAGGCCTTGGCTTGGTCAGAACGAATTCAGGTCAGTTCCTGAGCACTTTGTTTTTCTGTGTTCTCCTCTCCTTTCAGAGAGAGGGGCAGGGTTGTCAGCCGTACAGCAGGAGGTGGAATCAGCATTGTGGAAGGCAGGCACAGCCATATTCAGGCCCAGGTGCTATCCCCTCCCACCATTCAAGATGCAGATGCAGTCATTCAGCCTAGGGCTGACTCAGCCAGCCTCCTGGGCGCTCCCCAGCCCCTATCACCCACAAACCAGACAGTCAATTCCCAAACAGGCCAAGACACACAGAAAGGTCAGACAGGAAAACCGCCACTTTCTAAAAGTGATGTTCTCAAACACAGGATTTAAAAAACATCCTGTGTTATTAAATTCTGAGTACAGGGATACCAGACTTTTATGTCCCATCTTGCTCCTATGGGAAGATATGCAGGTAAACATTATACTCAGCATTCCCCATTATAGCCTATGGGCAAGATAGCCTTTCAATAGTGAAAAATGAAAATGGCTGTAATTCACTACCCGAGCATGTCACCCACACTGGTACATGCTCTACCTTTCACATACACAGCACCCTGCCCAGGGGGGTACCTTGGGCCTTCCATTGGGTTGTCTAATGTGCACAGAAAGGTAAAGGTTAGGCCTGGTTAGTGGGGACATTGGCCAGGTTGACATGGCAGGTCACAGACTGCACACAGGCACTGTTGTGGCAGGCCTGAGACACCATTTTAGGGCTACTCATGTGGGTGGCACAATCAGTGCTTCAGACTCACTTAGTAGGATTTGAGTCACCTGTCCTGGCTCTCTCAGTGCACTTTACTAAGGACTTCCTGGTGACACAAATAGGCCAATCATGGATAACCAATCACAATAACAATTTACCTAGGGAGCACTTGCACTTTGTTACAGATCAGCAGTGGCAAAGTGCCCAAAGCATCTAAACCAGCAAAAATGAAATCTAGCACAGTGTCAAAAAAATACAGGAGGTAGAGGCCAACAGTCGGGAGAAACCATGCCAAAGATGCCAGGTCTAATATGCCCCCAGTCTCCCTGGTGACTGCGCACTCATACACATCTACTTTTTCTATCTGCACCACACTTGTATCCACAACCTATAACACTGCCTTCCTTAAAATAAAAGATGACGGACTACTAAACTTAGGCCTGACTCAGCAATTTCATGGGGAACAGGATCTATATGGGGCTGTTTCAAGCCGCCAAAATCGATCACGGAGGGAAATGAATCATTACCGCGTGCGAGGCAATCTCAGGCCTCCATTGATCGCGGAACCTGAAAACCTGTTCCGGGTCTTGACGTCTTTTTAGCACATTAAGGCATTCTGTGCAATTAGGTACGTGAACGTATCCGCCCAGTGACAGCGGAGATATTTCAGCCGCTTGGCCCGGCTGCTGTTTGCCTCCTGTCGTGGAGTGCTCCTTGCTCTGAATCGAGATTGAGCTGTGCCCTGCAGAGTGGGAGGGCGCGCGGCACCCGCTCAATCGTACAGCCGGACTCTGATGTATGTCCACCTTTCAGGGAAAGCAACTTCCCTGGCTTTTTGTGGTCACATGCGTGTTCAAGTAAATGTGTTTAAACACGAGGTCACTGAGACTTGGGATGGGCCCCTGGGCTCCTCGCCTCCCCTGTATCTGTGGACCACCTCCTTCCTCTCGGACAGAACACAGAGTGTCCGCCTCCCCCCCCTTCCACTCTACAGCCACCGAGATCTTCTGCGGCGTACCCCAGGGCTCATCCCACAGCAGCACGCTGTTCAACATCTACTTGGCCCCACTCACCCACATCGCCCAACTGCACGACCTCAACATCATCTGTTACGCCGATGACACCCAGCTGATCCTCTCCCTCACCAAAGACCCTCAGACAGCCAAGACCAACCTCCACGAGGGAATGACGGCCGTCGCCGACTGGATGAGAAACAGTCGACTGAAGCTGAACTCAGACAAGACGGAGGTCCTCATCCTTGGATCCACCCCCTCGGCATGGGACGACTCCTGGTGGCCTACCTCTCTAGGAACGGCTCCCACGCACACCCACCACACACGCAACCTAGAGGTCATCCTCGATTCCACCCTCTCCATGACCAAGCAGGTCAACGCCGTCTCCTCCTCCTGCTTCAACACCCTCCGTATGTTCTGCAGGATCTACAAGTGGATCCCCACCGAAACGAGAAGGACCGTCACCCAGGCCCTCGTCAGCAGCAGACTGGATTACGGAAACGCCCTCTATGCAGGAGCCTCGTCGAAACTCCTCAAACGGCTCCAACGCATCCAGAATGCATCCGCACATCTGATCCTCGAAATCCCACGTCGCAGCCACATCACACCCCACCTGAAAGACCTACACTGGCTCCCCGTCAACAAGAGGATAACCTTCAAGCTCCTCACCCACGCACACAAAGCACTCCACAACACTGGACCAACGTACCTCAACTGCCGCCTCAGCTTCTACTCCCCCACCCGCAAGCTCCGCTCCGCCGACCACGCCCTCGCCACTGTCCCCCGTATCCAAAGAGCAACCACCGGCCGCAGAGCCTTCTCCCACCTCGCCGCCAAGACATGTAACACCCTCCCCCTCCACCTATGGCGGACGCAGGACCTACTGACCTTCAGGAGACTCCTCAAGACCTGGCTATTCGAACAGTAGCAGCATACCCCTACCCCTCAGCGCCATGAAACCCTCACGGGTAAGTAGCGCGCTTTACAAATAGATTGATTGATTGTGTTTTTCTCCTAATCCCATGTGTGTGTGAGCGCGTGGATGCGTGCATGTGTGCACGCACCGTTGTGTCAGATTGGCGCTGAGGCTGCAGGAGTGCACGGATGGCAAATTTCACACACGCCAGGCCGCCGCCGCCACCTCCTCCTCGCCGCCGGGCTGTATATGTGCGTGTGTCTATTATTTTTTACATCTCTGTGCGTTAATATGTGCAGACCGTTTGTCAGTGTGTGTCTGACATGTCTGAGTGCGGTATGTATGGAGCCAGCTTGCCAATGTGGGTGAATAGGGGTCGTTCGGGTTTTTGTCTACAGTGTAAATACTGAGTGGCTGTATGTTTTGAGCCTGTGCGTGTCAATTAATGTGTGTGGTGTGGTTGTGGTTGTGGAGGGTTGGTGCTTGTTTTGTATAGAGTGCGTGTGCGGACTGGCTCTGTGTGTCTGTATAGTGCTCGTGCGTGTCTCAGTGTGTTGTGTGAAAGAGGAGGAGTTGTCCGTGTTTTGTGTAGAGTTCTGTTCTGTGGCTGTATGAACCTTTACTTGTCCGAGCGTGTTGTGTGGAGGGAGTGCAATCGTGTGTGTCTGTCCAGGAGGGTCTGTTTATATCAGCCTCCGACAGAGGGTATATTTACATCCTTCTTGGTCAATGCATAATGCATGCGCCTGTCAGCCCGTCAGTCGCTGGGGTCTTGTAGGTTGTTTCCCTGTCACCTCATAAGCAGTGCTGACAGGATATACACAGTGGTTGTTGAATTATTCGCTGGGCTGCATGACTCTTTGTTTCTCCTCAGAGAGGCCCTGCTTGTCCCTCCGTGGGTGAAATAAAGACTTGGAAACAGACCCGCTCTCCTGGATTACTTCATTTAAACCGCTTTCATTTACAATGTGGCGGTGCTTGTTAGATTTCTGACATATTACTTGAAACGAGAGAGGCTGTCCAGAGGTTAGTAGCAGTGCTTTAAATGGTAGCAGTGCTTTAAATGGAAATAAAATAGTGCAGGTACTCACTCTTTAGAGTTCCTGTATGCGCCTGAGAAGTGCCGGTACTCCCCATTAAATGCAGTGCAGCAGTGCGGAGAAGTGCCGGTACTCCCCAATAAATGCAGCGCAGCAGTGCGGAGAAGTGCCGGTACGTACTCCCCATTAAAAGCAGTGCAGCACTGCGGAGAAGTTTAGGTGCTCACTATTAAATGTAGTTCAGCAGTACGGTGAAGTGCCGGTACTCCCCATTAAATGCAGTGCAGCAGTGCGGAGAAGTGCAGGTGCTCACTATTAAATGTAGTTCAGCAGTGCGGTGAAGTGCCGGAACTCCCCATTAAATGCAGTGCAGCACTGCGGAGAAGTGCAGGTGCTCACTATTAAATGTAGTGCAGCATTGCGGAGAAGTGCAGGTGCTCACTATTAAATGCAGTGTAGTAGTGCGGTGCAGTTCAGGTGCTCACTATTCAATGTAGTGTAGCAGTGCGGAGAAGTGCAGGTGCTCACTATTAAATGCAGTGCGGTGAAGTGCCGGTACTCCCCATTAAATGCAGTGCAGCAGTGCGGAGAAGTGCAGGTGCTCACTATTAAATGCAGTGCAGCAGTGCAGAGTGGTGCTGGTACTCCCCATTAAATGCAGCCACAGTGCAACAGTGCGGAGAAGTGCCGGTACTCCCCATTAAATGCAGTGCAGCAGTGCGGCGAAGTGCAGGTGCTCACTATTAAATGCAGTGCAGCAGTGCGGAGAAGTGTAGGTGCTCACTATTAAGAGTGCATGTGCTCTCCCTTTCACATGAAAGATACGCAGGAGGTACTCCGTGCCGGACAGTACCTACCCGTTTAAAGCACTACTTAGCCTTAGAAGACCGTGGCTGTCCTTGGAACTGGGGGACCAGTTCGAGTCTCGGCGTGGTCTGAACATCCCGTGATCGTGGGCAACTCACTTAATCTCCTAGTGCCTAAAGAAAATAGTATATAATTATGTCACCTAGTGTTCATGTAAAGCGCTCTTATGCCTTTAGGCCAGTCCGTGGTATATATAACTCCAAAAAATAAAATGATCTTATGTTAGGATGCAGTATATATGTCAAATAGATGAGATATTATTATTGAGTGAGTCCGCACACAGGGAGGAGAGGGGGCAGGTTTGAAGGGGCTACTTGCGCATTTACTTTTATGGCAACAAAAACTGTAGGGCTGGCCCACTCACTCTCACCCAGTGAATTTATTTTTCAGCTTAACCCAGGTTTTTTTTCCCTGTCACTGTAACCCCAGAGTGCCCTGTCAAGGTTCCCGCTTGGCTCCCAGTCCCAGCATTGTCTTTGAGAGCCGCGCCCAGAACGGCTCCTTGAAGCCCCAACACACCGCACTACGTCATTGTAATTGCATTTAGATAGCGCTTACTACCCATGACTAGGGATCGAAGCGCTTTTCGGCGAGCAGAACGCTACTCTGGAACGCAAAAAGTACTAGTGGTGAATTAGCATAGTTCTGCAGCCCCCCCTCATTCGAGGGACTGTCACCTGTCCCTCATCTGTGCGCCAGAGACAGCCATTCCGCTCTTTGCATCGAACGGGGCCGAAGAAACCTGCGTCGCAGTAAACATTTCCATACCGCCCTCAAGTATATAAATACTTGTCATGATAAAGGACGCCTGCCGTGTTTCTTGAACCTCCTGTCCCACGCCCCTCCCTCTGGGTCTCTCTTCCCTGAAGTTTCACTTTGTCCTGATGACGCAATCGAAAGATGACACACTGAGGCACACAGCAATGCGAAAACAACCCAGAAAAACACCGAAATTACAAATGCAAGGAAATGAGTTCCAGAAATATGAAGACAAAACAACTGTTTGTCAGTTCTGCAGACACCGAATACAGACCTAAAAATTCAGGACACGTACCCTGTAACGAACAAGCCCCAGGCTGCAGCCCTCCGACTACTTTCACAAATAATCTAAAAATATTTGCATACTGCACACTAATAAATGTTCTTGTCACTTATCCCCAGGTGTATCTCCATTTAAATGAGTTTTATTTTTCTCCCTTGTATGCTTGAGAAAAGACACAAACACCGCTGTTGTGTGTTTTTTTCCCCATCCATATGTCTCCATTATTTGTATTTGTTCTTCAGCAATATTTTCCCTTACGCACACATTGGACCTCTCTCTTCTCACTAACTTTAGAACATTAGGCTATGCTAGCACCACACAACGCTGACATGTTTCAGCTCGAAGTCTTCGTCGGGTCCTCAGCCTTCTTCAGGAGTTCTTCAGTTGTGATGAATACATGCAATTGTTAAAATGTGTCCTTAAGGTAAATGGCTGAGAGGCACCAATGGGGAGTGGCTGTGTGGAGGACTCAGAGCAGATGAAGATTGCATTTAGTTCTGTGAGCTGGCTAGTCTCGATGCGGGGGCTCAGAAAAGGCATTGCATAGCCAGGGTCTTTGGACTATAAAGAGTCTGCCTCCCTATAGCTGCAGCTTATGTGGAGATGTGGAACAGGTATGAGCAGATGAGAGCAGAGATCACAGAAGGCTGTATTGTGTTATTCTTTTGTAGGGGTGGAAGAGCGATTTCACATGGGGGGGTAGAGATGGGAGATCCAGATATTGAGATGTAAGCCTGTAGAGGTGACTCCGGGTTGCAAAGGCATTAGAATTCCATGCCTGTTACCACCATGACTGTGTTGTGGAATACTTGACAGTCAGGAGTTTGATTTCTTCTTTGTCATGGTAAGTTAAGTTGTACTAAGTTGGTGGAATTAAGGCAGGCATTGACAGTTTTCTCACACTTTTACTCAGTGGTCATTGGGCCTCCCGAAGAGGAGGATGACTTGAAAAAGGAGGTAGCAAAACAATGTTGTATATTTAGATTTTTACCTTGGTGTTATTTGGGTTGATTGGCTGTCATAGCATGAGTGGTGATTTGTTGGCAGGGAGGTTGATGGAGCAAAATCTCTCCTTTTGGGCTCATTGTCTGTCCTGGCATGAGTGTGATTTGTTGGTGGGGGGGTTGGCAGTACCTTCTGCAGACCAGAACCTTTCATTTTGGATTGATTACTGCCTTGGCATGAGTGGTGATTTGTTGGTGGGGAGGTTGTTGGTACCTTCTGCAGAGCAGTACCTTTCCTTTTGGCTTGATTGGCTGTCTTGGTGTGAATGGAGATTTGTTGTTGTGAAGGTTGTCAGTACGTCTTGCATAGCAGAACCTTTCCTGTTGGATTGATTGCTGTCTTGGCATGAATAGTGATTTGTTGGCGGGGAGCTTGACGGTACCATCTGTAAGGGAGAACATTTCCTTTTGGGTTGATTGGATTTCTTGGCGTGAGTGGTGATTTGTTGGTGCAGATGTTGGGGGTACCTTCTGCAGAGGAGAACATTTCCTTTTTGGTTGATTAGCGGTCATGGCATCAGTGGTGATTTGTTCGCACTTAGGCTGACAGTACCTTCTGCAGATCAGAACCTTTCCTTTTGGATTGATCGTTGTTTTTGCGTGACTGGTGATTTGTTGGTGGGGAGGGTAGCACTAAGTTTTGCAGAGCGGAACCTTTGCTTTTGAGCTGTTAAGTTTCTGGAAGCTCCTGTCCACTCTGGCGCTAGGACACTCTTTGGAGTTCAGGGCTCAAGTCCTAAGCAAGCATTTGCAATGCAATAGGTCTCGCCTTTGTGAGAGTTTGAGCTATTGGCATTATAAATGACAGTGCCTTTCATTTATGTGTTTTGAAAACTTGTAATCGGTGCGTAAACACACACTTTGCACTTATAGTCTTTGCTTACGAGAAGCAACGCTGGCAGTAAAAGAGGCGCAGTTACTGCCAGCCTTGCTTCTCGTAAGCAACGACTATAAGTACAAAGTGCGTGTTTACGCACCGCTTGCAGGTTTTCAAAACACATAAATAAAAGGCATTGTTATTTACAATGCCAATAGCTCAAACTTTCGCAAAGGCGAGACCTATTGCATTGCAAATGCTTGTTCATGCTTGTTATTATGTATGTGGCACTTGAAAAAGAACTTGTGCAATAGCATTGGTATACAATTTAACTCATGAATCGTATTGGATGTATGTTTTCATTGTATTAACTAAGCAACATTTACTAGGCAACTTGTTTTCTCTTTTAATAGTATAGAGATTTTGGAATGTATAGTCTATTTTATATTAATTTGTCTTATTTAGTTCTATATATAAAAATAAATTATGTATTTTATATGTCTGTTTAAATGGGGTTTTACCCAGATGAAACATTATTTGACTTGATTTACGGGTTCAGCAGAAATGTGCCCAGTGGCTTAAAACATATATGGGGCCCACAAGACACTCACCCCTTGGGCCTCATGCCTGCCCCCCCCACTGAATCTAATGATGCTTTGGTGATTTGCATGTTAACGAAAACATCAAGGTATTGACCACAGCATGAGAGTGATCTCATTTCGCACATGGACATTTTGGTGAAACCTTAGTGCATTGAAAAGCAGTTATAAATAATTATCCTCAATGTCTTTGATTTAGTCAAGCAATGTGTATTTTGGTTTTTATATAACTATTTTTTATCAAGTGCTGCACATCATTTTTTCCCCGTATTTTCGGTTGATACTTGATGACAAGCAATCTGTATACAAGTGCCCTTTTATTTGTGGAGTATTTAGATTAAAGGGCAGTTTGCGTACAAATTAATTTAGTTGATGATCTGTTGAAATTACAGGAAGTCTGTGGTCAGAAATGTAACCTGAAGTGTAACAAGCATTTGCAATGCAATAGGTCTAGCATTAGGAAAGTGTGAGCTATTGGTATTGTAAATGACAATTTTTTAAAATATGTGTTGGCTTTGAAAATATATAAATTAATAGCATTGTTATTCACAAAGCCAATAGCTTACACCTTCCTAATGCGAGTCCTATTGGCTATGGCAATGCTTGTTGGTAGCAAGCAAGGACAGTGCTGTTGTGGTGCTGAGTGATGATGTGGTTGGGCTGAGTGATGTGGTGGTGTATTAGAGTGATGTGGTGGTGTATTAGAGTGATCTGGTGGTGTATTAGAGTGATGTGGTGTTGTCCCAGAGTGATGTGGTGGTGTCCCTGAGTGATGTGGTGGTGTCCCTGAGTGATGTGGTGGTGTCTGTGAGTGATGTGGTGGTGTCCCTGAGTGATGTGGTGGTGTCCCTGAGTGATGTGGTGGTGTCCCTGAGTGATGTGGTGGTGCCCCTGAGTGGTGCCCCTGAGTGATGTGGCGGTGCCCCTGAGTGATGTGGCGGTGCCCCTGAGTGATGTGGCGGTGCCCCTGAGTGATGTGGCGGTGCCCCTGAGTGATGTGGCGGTGCCCCTGAGTGATGTGGTGGTGCCTCTGAGTGATGTGGTGGTGCCTCTGAGTGATGTGGTGGTGCCTCTGAGTGATGTGGTGGTGCCTCTGAGTGATGTGGTGGTGCCCTAGAGTGATGTGGTGGTGTCCTAGAGTGATGTGGTGGTGTCCTATAGTGATGTGGTGGTGTCCTAGAGTGATGTGTTGGTGTCCCTGAGTGATGTGGTGGTGTTGTGTGGCGTTCAGCTGTGTGAGGCGTGCAGCAGTGTGAGGCGTGCAGCAGTGTGCAGCGTGCAGCAGTGTGCGGCGTGCAGCAGTGTGCGGCGTGCAGCAGTGTGCGGCGTGCAGCAGTGTGCGGCGTGCAGCAGTGTGCGGCGTGCAGCAGTGTGCGGCGTGCAGCAGTGTGCAGCGTGCAGCAGTGTGAGGCGTGCAGCAGTGTGAGGCATGCAGCAGTGTGAGGCGTGCAGCAGTGTGAGGCGTGCAGCAGTGTGAGGCGTGCAGCAGTGTGAGGCGTGCGGCAGTGTGAGGCGTGCGGCAGTGTGAGGCGTGCGGCAGTGTGAGGCGTGCGGCAGTGTGAGTAATGCAGCAGTGTGAGGCGTACAGCATTGTGAGGCCTGCAGCAGTGTGAGGCCTGCAGCAGTGTGAGGCCTGCAGCAGTGTGAGGCGTGCAGCAGTGTGAGGCCTGCAGCAGTGTAAGGCGTGCAGCAGTGTGTGGCGTGCAGCAGTGTGTGGCGTGCAGCAGTGTGTGGCGTGCAGCAGTGTGTGGCGTGCAGCAGTGTGTGGCGTGCAGCAGTGTGTGGCGTGCAGCAGTGTGTGGCGTGCAGCAGTGTGAGGCGTGCAGCAGTGAGACGTGCAGCAGTGTGAGACGTGCAGCAGTGTGAGGCGTGCAGCAGTGTGAGGCGTGCAGCAGTGTGAGGCGTGCAGCAGTGTGAGGCGTGCAGCAGTGTGAGGCGTGCAGCAGTGTGAGGCGTGCAGCAGTGTGAGGCGTGCAGCAGTGTGAGGCGTGCAGCAGTGTGAGGCGTGCAGCAGTGTGAGGCGTGCAGCAGTGTGAGGCGTGCAGCAGTGTGAGGCGTGCAGCAGTGTGAGGCGTGCAGCAGTGTGAGGCGTGCGGCAGTGTGAGGCATGCGGCAGTGTGAGGCGTGCGGCAGTGTGAGTAATGCAGCAGTGTGAGGCATACAGCATTGTGAGGCCTGCAGCAGTGTGAGGCCTGCAGCAGTGTGAGGCGTGCAGCAGTGTAAGGCGTGCAGCAGTGTGTGGCGTACAGCATTGTGAGGCCTGCAGCAGTGTGAGGCCTGCAGCAGTGTGAGGCGTGCAGCAGTGTAAGGCGTGCAGTAGTGTGTGGCGTACAGTAGTGTGCGACGTGCAGCAGTGTGCGGCGTGCAGCAGTGTGTGGCGTGCAGCAGTGTGCGGCGTGCAGCAGTGTGCGGCGTGCAGCAGTGTGCGACGTGCAGCAGTGTGCGACGTGCAGCAGTGTGCGGCGTGCAGCAGTGTGAGGCGTGCAGCAGTGTGAGGCGTGCGGCAGTGTGAGGCGTGCGGCAGTATGCGGCGTGCGGCAGTGTGCGGCGTGCAGCAGTGTGCGGCGTGCAGCAGTGTGCGGCGTGCGGCAGTGTGAGGCGTGCGGCAGTGTGAGGCGTGCGGCAGTGTGAGGCGTGCGGCAGTGTGAGGCGTGCAGCAGTGTGAGGCGTGCGGCAGTGTGAGGCGTGCAGCATTGTGAGGCATACAGCATGGTGAGGCCTACAGCAGTGTGTGGCGTGCAGTAGTGTGTGGCGTGCAGTAGTGTGTGGCGTGCAGTAGTGTGCGGCGTGCAGCAGTGTGTGGCGTGCAGCAGTGTGTGGCGTGCAGCAGTGTGTGGCGTGCAGCAGTGTGTGGCGTGCAGCAGTGTGTGGCGTGCAGCAGTGTGCGGCGTGCAGCAGTGTGCGGCGTGCAGCAGTGTGCGGCGTGCAGCAGTGTGCGGCGTGCAGCAGTGTGCGTAATGCAGCAGTGTGAGTAATGCAGCAGTGTGAGGCGTGCAGCAGTGTGCAGCATGCAGCAGTGTGAGTAATGCAGCAGCGTGCAGCAGTGTGCAGCAGTGCAGCAGTGTGAGGCGTGCAGCAGTGTGAGGCGTGCAGCAGTGTGAGGCGTGCAGCAGTGTGCAGCATGCAGCAGTGTGAGTAATGCAGCAGTGTGCAGCGTGCAGCAATGTGAGACGTGCAGCAGTGTGAGGCGTGCACCATTGTGTCATGCAGCAGTTTGTATCTCTATGTTCGCGCTAAGTGTGGCAGGGTATGCTCAGACGTGAGTCCCTTGCTCACTTGGCCACTGGATTCAAGATAGCCTGGCTGATGAGGATTATGAATCCGAAACCGGTCCCAGGATGCTTGTTTCCGGTCCAGGGAAGACATGGCTTGGCAGTTCGGGCTGGACTGTTCCCATGAGGCACAGGGTCAGACTGATTTGCATATGGCCATGTCTAAACTGGGGTGGCTGAGTGGGCTAAAGAATGGTGATGGATTAAACCCAGATCAGTTGACTGGGGGTGAGTGTTTGATTTGCTCAAACACTCCGTCCATCATCCCCTTTTGTATCGCTATGCAGCAGTTTGTAGCATGCATCAGTGTGAGGCGTGCAGCAGTGTGAGGCGTGCAGCAGTGTGAGGCGTGCAGCAGTGTGAGCAGTGTGGAGCATGCAGCAGTGTGAGTAATGCAACAGTGTGCAGCAGTGTGAGGCGTGCAGCAGTGTGAGGCGTGCAGCAGTGTGAGGCGTGCGGCAGTGTGCAGCATGCAGCAGTGTGCGGCGTGCAGCAGTGTGGCGTGCAGCCGTGTGCAGCATGCAGCAGTGTGAATAATGCAGCAGTGTGAATAATGCAGCAGTGTGCGCAATGCAGCAGTGTGCGCAATGCAGCAGTGTGCGCAATGCAGCAGTGTGCGTAATGCAGCAGTGTGCGTAATGCAGCAGTGTGAGTAATGCAGCAGTGTGAGTAATGCGGCAGTGTGTGGCGTGCAGCAGTGTGTGGCGTGCAGCAGTGTGTGGCATGCACCAGTGTGAGGTGTGTGGCAGTGTGCAGCATGCAGCAGCGTGTGGCGGGCAGCAGTGTGCAGCATGCACCAGTGTGAGGCGTGCAGCAGTGTGAGGCGTGCAGCAGTGTGAGGCGTGCAGCAGTGTGAGGCATGCAGCAGTGTGAGGCGTGCAGCAGTGTGAGGCGTGCAGCAGTGTGAGGCGTGCAGCAGTGTGAGGCATGCAGCAGTGTGAGGCGTGCAGCAGTGTGAGGCGTGCAGCAGTGTGAGGCGTGCAGCAGTGTGAGGCGTGCAGCAGTGTGAGGCGTGCAGCAGTGTGTGGCGTGCAGCAGTGTGTAGCGTGCAGCAGTGTGTAGCGTGCAGCAGTATGTCATGCAGAAGTGTGCAGCATGCAGCAGTGTGAGGCGTGCGGCAGTGTGAGGCATGCGGCAGTGTGAGGCGTGCGGCAGTGTGAGGCGTGCGGCAGTGTGAGGCGTGCGGTAGTGTGAGGCGTGCAACAATGTGAGGCGTGCGGCAGTGTGCAGCATGCAGCAGCGTGCAGCATTGTGCGGCGTGCAGCAGTGTGAGGCGTGCAGTAGTGTGTGGCGTTCAGCAGTGTGTCGTGCAGCATGCAGCAGTGTGAGGGGTGCAGCAGTGTGAGGGGTGCAGCAGTGTGAGGGGTGCAGCAGTGTGAGGGGTGCAGCAGTGTGAGGGGTGCAGCAGTGTGTGGCGTGCAGCAGTGTGTGGCGTGCAGCAGTGTGTGGCGTGCAGCAGTGTGTGGCGTGCAGCAGTGTGAGGCGTGCAGCAGTGTGAGGCGTGCAGCAGTGTGAGGCGTGCAGCAGTGTGAGGTGTGCAGCAGTGTGAGGCATGGGGGAAAATGCACTGAGAGAGTGGGGGAAGCACGAGCTGACGAAAGAGTGGGGGAGGGGATACTCGAGCTGACGAAAGAGTGGGGGGAAAAAAGCTCGAGCCCACAAGAGTGGGGAAAAAAAGCACTAGCAGGCGAAAGAGTGGGGAAAGAAATGCACTATCCAACGAAAAAACCAGAGAAAGACTGGAAATAAGTAACGAGCCATGTAGAAAAAAAAAAGCTCTTGGCATTGCTGTGGTAGGGGCGGGGGAGTGCATTCCTTTCAAGTCTGATGCGGGGGGGCGGGGGAGCGGCAGCCTTTGAAGTCTGGTGCCGAGGTACAGACAAATGATGGTGTGTGATGTGGCTGGCGATGATGTGCACGCGCATAGCTCACATGAACTGTATGCGATCCGCAGCTAGGTAGACTTTTCTTTTCCGCTTACTATAATCTCGCCTATTTATCCCTGCGGAATAGAATAGGCGAGACCTAAAAAGGGGCGTGCCCTTGGACCACCTCTCTCCGCAACGCAGCCCTGTGGTGCTTACTGGAGGTACCTGGTGGGTTAGTTGGCCCCCAGGGACCCTCAGGATTGAAGAGGACTTAATACCCCAACTTAAAGCACGCCACAGGATGTGTGTGCACACATGTCACATCAGGCCACGCCCCCTCCCTTCACCACTGTGCAAACGCACCCTGTGGCGCATTTAAAGTTGGGGGATTAAGTCCCCTTGAATCCTGATGGTCCCTGGGGCCCAACTAGCCCACCAGAAACCTCCAGTAAGCGCCACAGGGCTGCGTTGCAGAGAGGTGGTACAATACCACACCCCTTTTTAAACCTCTCTGCAACGCACCTCTGTGGCACTTACTGGAGGTACCCGGTGGGCTAGTTTGCCCCCAGGGACCCTCAGGATTCAAGGGGACTTAATCCCCCAACTTAAAACGCGCCACAGGGTGCGTTTGCACAGTGGTGAAGGGAGGGGGCTTGGCCTGATGTGACATGTGTGCACACACATCCTGTGGCTTGTTTTAAGTTGGGGTATTAAGTCCTCTTCAATCCCCCAACTTAAAACTCGCCAAGGGGTGTGTTTGCACACGTCACATCAGGCCCCGCCCCCTCCCTTGACCACTGTGCCCTCGTGCCCCGTGGCGTGTTTTAAGTTGAGGGATTAAGTCCCCTTGATAAGATACAAATGCCTCTAGTCTGACCTATATAATTTTATCAAATGATTAAATCACATGAAATATTTCACAGGGGATGCAATGTATAGGAAAATATTTTTATTTTGTTTAAACATGTTTTTTTTTTTTTTACTTTTCCATTTTTTCATTTTTTGTCATATTTTATACATATTCATTTCTTTGTATACATAGATTATATCAGCATTTCTTATGACCCAATTTGTGTAACATATATTTTATAAAAAGACTATTTTTGATAGAAAGAACCCCAACACTTCACCATAAATACATCTCTCTCATTCCTCCATTGATACTTCTGCACTCACTACCCAAACTATTAACAGAATAAAGCCAACATGTAAAACAATAATTCAACAAAAAGAATACTGAGAGTCCCCTATAGATTTTATAAAGTCAGATATTCAGATTCTATCACTTTTCATTTATACATTTGCCATTTTTTTTAAATTTTCTTTTCTTCTTTTTTCTTTTGTTATGTTGTTGTGACTTTTTATGTGGGGGTCTCAGATGCGTACGGCCTACGTACGTTTCGGTGATTGTTATGAATTGATTCACCTTCCTCAGGGCCAACAAAAAACTAAACAACAAATAAATATATACACTCTCTATTATATATGATCTCAACTCTAGAACATACACCTTTCAATTACACCACTCAATTTCTAGTGACATGTGATATTGAATCACTATGCACGAACATACCCCAGGACCTAGCTATAGATGTGGTGGCAGCGCTCCTAGCTAGGACACCGGGGCAGAGACCTGATGGCTTCATTTTAGAATGCCTAAAAATTGTCCTCTACAACAACTTCTTTGAATTCAAAAAAGACCTTTACCAGCAGATCAAGGGAGTCAGTATGGGGGCTTCATGTGCCCCCAGTATTGCAAATATATATATGGGGGAATTTGAAATCAAGAACATCTTTAATGAATTAGCCCCCTCTTATGAGAACGTCTCGAGGTGGCATAGATTCATAGATGACGTCTTTTTTATCTGGACGGGAACGGAAGAAATGCTCAAAGAGTTCATAGAATGGTTAAACCTAGCAGATCCAAATCTGAAGCTCACCTGTAACTTCTCCCCCAAAAAAGTGGAATTTCTAGATATTTGGATTCAAGATACTGAAGGAGATCTCACAGTCAGTCTCTACAGAAAGCCCACAGCGAAAAATACCATCTTAGAACATGGCAGCTATCACCCAGCTTGCCAGAAAGACTCAATCCCCTTTGGGGAATTCCTGAGAATTAAAAGAAATTGTACTAGCATGAAGGACTTCATGGTCCATGCGACTAAACTATCTGCACGCTTAGTGACACGAGGGTACCCAAAAAGACTGGTTCGCCAGTCAATGAAGAGAGCCAAATACTATAACAGGGATGCCCTACTTAATCGAACTGCTAAAACCACTAGTCAAAAGCTGGTTTGTGTCCTTAACCACTCAACCCTAAATAACAAAATCAGACAAGTAATCAATAAAAACTGGAAGATTCTGAACTCCAACGACCACACTGAAGAACTCAGTAAACCTATAGTAGCCTTTAGGAGGAATCAAAACCTCAGTGACAAACTGGTCCACAGCAGGTGGAAAAATATGGAGACGAATCGCCAGCTAACTATTGATGGGAAACCACTCCCTAAGGGCAACCATAAATGTGGCACATGCCATGCATGCGATCAAGCTATCACTGGCAGTACATGGACATATGGCAATAAATCTGGCCAATTGAAAGAAATGACAAACTGCAAAACCTCGAACATAGTCTATCTTATCATGTGCCCATGCAGTATAGGCTATGTAGGCGAGACCGCAAGAGAACTGCGTACCAGATTCTATGAGCACAAATCTGCAGTGAGAACAGGAAAGGTTAACGCCCCTATGGTGCCACATTATATCCAATATGGACACACAGAAAAGGATATGCGATGGCTTATCCTAGAACGTATCCACGTTATCCCTGGGAGAGACACAACCAAAGTGAGGAAACAACGTGAAACATTTTGGATCTATAATTTGGATACCGTCAGGCATGGACACAATGAGGAAATTTCATGGATAGTGACAGCTTAGAAGCATATAATTGAAATATGGTGACGAATGTCTTGGGTTTTCTTACTGTCCCCAGCAATACCGTACATTTCGCAATAGCTCCATTTATTGATCATATTGGAGAGGACCCCGAAAATAATGCTTTACAGAGGCTGAACCTAAAGATAATATCTACTTGTAATTAAGATCATCAAAGGATTACTCAATAAAATGAATTTAATAACAATTCCTACAGTTATTTATTCGTATGCAACTTATACTTTTTCTAGCGCCATCTTAAGATCAGGGAATTAGAAACGCTACATCAGTCCTATTTTTGTCTTTAACGCCTGAAACATCTTTATTAGTCCTCCTACGATGTCGTTAAAAAATCTAACCGGGAGCAACTAATTAACCACGCACGTAGCGTAGCGTGTAACAACGAGAGAACTATAAATACAGGTCCCCCAACGCCGCTCAAGCTGTGGCGGTAAAATTAGCCGGATGCTCCCCTGGAGACGCGCTGCTGATTCGAACTAGGTAAGAAAACGGAAGAAATGAGCAGGCGCGCACTTTATAGCGAGGGTCCTACTGCTAAGTTAATAGACATAGACAATTTCCTTATGCTTAGCATTATATTTTTAAAATCGGCGGCACCTTATGGAGGGTTATGCAAATGAGTCATAACGATTTGTTTTGGGAATTTACTGACTTACAACTCAGATAGTAGCCAGTCAAAGTTCATGCTGATTGGAACTGGCGCATTTTGGGCTCGGAGTAGTCCGCTTTTGTAAACTTAATAACAAACACTTTTAAAACGGGGCTACATGTACCAGCCAGGTGACGTAAATTGATATTTAGCACATAAAGCTTATTAACTTATGCTCTGACAGATCTCCTTACTCAAGTTATAAGATACTATCACTAGGTCGCTTATATGTATCACAACTAAGTACAAAAATAAGACTTAATGTTAGAGGCATAAAAATGAAAATAATACATATCAAGCGTATATTTGAGTTTCATCGTATAAACGATTTTTTAACACATCGACCTTCCTTGGTTTATCACTATAGGTGAAGATATATGATGCAGTACTTTGCAGATAAAGAAAAAAAGAAAAAACTCTGGCTCTAAAAACAACTGAAACCAATTTGGTCCAGATATATATTACAACAAAAAGTAAGGTAATGATATGTCTTGTTAGTGAACCAACAGCTAATGAATGATGAGATGCCTCTTAGCATATGCTAAGCTTACATTAATTTCTGCAGGTCAATATCACTGGACTGACTTATTAGGAGTCACTACGAAAGACAAAGCACATAAAAGTTAAAAGCGTCCCCACTAATGGTGCAATATTCATACCATTCTAAAACAGGTAAACCACTACATTTATTTATTTATTTTTATTTATTTGTGGGTTTGTAACGCGCCGGAATCACACCCGAAGGTGTATCTCCGCGCAGTGCTGTAGGAGGAAACAGGTCTTAGCAGGCGCTAATACTGAAATAAGGTTGTCTTAAGACTTTTCCTGAAGGCTGGGTGGCTAGAGCACTGTCTAAGGGAAAGGGGGAGGTTGTTCCACAGACGCGGACCCATAACAGAAAGAGCACGTCCTCCCTGTCTGGTCTTGTTATGCCTCAGAAATCCTGTTCTTCTTCCTTCTACTCGTTGTAAATAGTTTTTCACAACTGAGTCATTGTCTTACTTACAGGTTCCAGTCTCCACTGAGTATCACAGTCTTTTAACATGTTATAAGCCCATGAAAAGACCTATCTCTAACAGAGGTACTCTCCCAGTATAGAAACACCACTTACTGTGGTTTTGTAACTAGTACGAGTAGATACTACTGTGCATTATATGACACAGGTTGGTGGGCATACTTGTCTCTAACTATAAGGTTCACTATTTACTTTGATCTTGGCAACGTTTCTGGTCGTAATACTACATTCTGCCCTCATGTTTCTTTCTATACATATTTTTATTAAATTCTCAAAAAACACTGGGTGCTCCTAACTCTGCAACCGGGTACTTCAAGATAGTCATAACACAGGTCTCGCAGCTTGAGCCTGTCCGTCTTACTATGGCAAACAAATTTAAATTTAAAAATGTTATGAAATGAGAGCTATGTGGATGCATATTAAGGGATTGCAACTAATTTTGAATATAATATGTTCTTTTTTCAGATACTAAAGAACCCCCAGCTTTTAATAGAGAGTGTATATATTTGTTTGTTGTTTAGTTTTTTGTTGGCCCTGAGGAAGGTGAATCAATTCATAACAATCACCGAAACGTACGTAGGCCGTACGCATCTGAGACCCCCACATAAAAAGTCACAACAACATAACAAAAGAAAAAAGAAGAAAAGAAACTAAAAAAAGAATGGCAAATGTATAAATGAAAAGTGATAGAATCTGAATATCTGACTTTATAAAATCTATAGGGGACTCTCAGTATTCTTTTAGTTGAATTATTGTTTTACATGTTGGCTTTAGTCTGTTAATAGTTTGGGTAGTGAGTGCAGAAGTATGAATGGAGGAATGAGAGAGATGTATTTATGGTGAAGTGTTGGGGTTCTTTCTATCAAAAATAGTCTTTTTATAAAATATATGTTACACAAATTGGGTCATAAGAAATGCTGATATAATCTATGTATACAAAGAAATGAATATGTATAAAATAAGACAAAAAAATGAAAAAATGGAAAAGTAAAAAAAAAACATGTTTAAACAAAATACAAATATTTTCCTATACATTGCATCCCCTGTGAAATATTACATGTGATTTAATCATTTGATAAAATTATATAGGTCAGACTAGAGGCATTTGTATCTTATTGTTGTTTCTTTCTCCCTCCCCTAGACCTTTAATTGTATTTGGGAGTACTCTTTAGCACTATTGTTTAAGTCCCCTTGATTCCTGAGGGTCCCTGGGGTCCAACTTGCCCACCAGGTACCTCCAGTAAGCGCCACAGAGCTGCGTTGCAGAGAGGTGTAAAAAGGGGCGGGCCACGGACCACCTCTCTGCAACGCAGCTCTCTGGCGCTTACTGGAGGTACCTGGTGGGCTAGTTGACCCCCAGGGACCCTCAGTATTCAAGGGGACTTAATCCCCCAACTTAAAACGCGCCAAGGTGTGTTTTTGCACACGTCACATCAGGCCCGCCTCCTCCCTTCACCACTGTGCAATCGCGCTCTGTGGCGTGTTTTAAGTTGAGGGATTAAGTCCCCTTGAATACTGAGGGTCCCTGGGGTCCAACTTGTCCACCAGGTACCTCCAGTAAGCGCCACAGAGCTGCGTTGCAGAGAGGTGTAAAAAGGGACGAGCCTCGGACCACCTCTCTGCAACGCAGCTCTGTGGGGGCATACTGGAGGTACCTGGTGGGCTAGTTGGTCTCCCGGGACCCCCAGTATTTAAGGGGAATTAATTTCCCAACTTACAACGTGCCATGGGGCACGTTTGCAGAGTGATGCAGGGAGGGGCAGGGCCTCCAGGGTGATGCGTTTTTTTTTTCTCCAGAAGCGGGGATGTGTGTCATCCCTTCTTTTCCCATTTTTGAGGCCCTTGGAACCCCATCCCCCAGGGCCTGACCCCTATTTAAAATGTAAATAAATAAACGGGATGGGTGCCGCGTGGCCCCCTCCTGAGGCCAATTGCGGCACGGGGACCCAATCCCCCGGGGCCAGGGCCATAAATGTATTTTGTTTGAAACATTGTTTTAGGGGGGGGCTGCATGGCCCCCCTCCTGAGGCCTCTATTAGCCCCCGGGACCCCATCCCCCCGGGCTAGGCCTCATTTTTTTTCCCTGGCCTTTCCATTGGGGACTGGTGGGGGACCCCAATTCCCACACGCCCCCGCCGGCTCCCCGCCTCCTGCCTTAACCGGTATTGCTTTTCCACACGGGGAACTTCTGACATGCAGCCCCCCTTGTGGAAAAGCAATCTGGTTTGGATGTTGTCATTGAGAGCAGGTTTCCTGCTCTCACTTACAAAATCCAAACCAGTGTTTGCTATGGAGCAAACAGCAGTGTTCCGGGGTGGGCACCCCAAGACACTGCAGGAGCCGGCTCTGGGTGGTGGCGGTCCCAAGGGCCATCAAGGGCTCCAGGAGGGGGGCTGCATGGCCCCCTCCCTTCATTTAGAAAGCCCCGGGGAAGATGGGGGGGGGGGGCTCGTGCCCTCCACCAACACTTTTTTTATTGTTAAACTGAACCCCGGGGAGGTAACTGTGCCCCCCCCCCCCACAACACATAAATCTTCTCCAGGGGAGGCGGCCATCCCCGGGGCAGCGTGGGGGAATTGGGGGCCCTCCACCTTTTCTATTATTTTAAATTATTAAAATGAGCCCAGAGGAGGTGGCGGTTCCTGGGGCTGCGGGGGTGGGGGCTGCGTGCCCCCCGCAACTCCTAAATCGTGCCACGGGGAGGTGGCGGTCCCCGGGGCAGCGTTTGGGGATATTGGGGCCCCCCAAGCATTTTTTTCAGTGCCCCCGGGAACTGGCTGTGTGTGTGTGTGTGTCTGTCTGTCTGTCTGTCTGTCTATCTGTTTGTCTGTCTGTCCCCCAGTGTCCCAGCTCCACTTAGTTTGTTATCTTCAAGACCTCACCCACTATTAAACCTTTGTTTAAATATTGATTTGGGAATTTAGAAGTTGATGTCTGGTTACTTTCTGGTCATCCAGTTTCTTTCACTCTTGGATCGGTTTGCAGGTACTTTTTTTTTTTTTTTGTAAAAACACTTTTTATTGAGTGTCAAGTTCGAAATCACAATTGTACAAAGGAGCAAAAACAATATGGTATTAGCCAGGAAGTCAGGATAACATTACAATTCCGGCAAGACACCCTTTATATATAACAATCCCCTAAACCACTCCCTCCCTGCTCCCTCCCCCCTGGTCAGTGTGCTGTAGTCAATCATTCCTGCGCCAACAGGGTCGCTCCCGTGGCAAGAACCGTTGCAAAAGGTAAGAAGTGCATATCACTGGGGGATCCGAGTGCTGTAGTCAATCATTCCTGCGCCAACAGGGTCGCTCCCGTGGCAAGAACCGTTGCAAAAGGTAAGAAGTGCATATCACTGGGGGATCCGATCTCTCAGACTCTCTATCATTGTTCGTGAATAGTGTGTGCCTCACTGGGGGTGAGGTGCTTCCTAGGACAGTGTCCCTATGGTGTCGTCCCTCCCTCAGCGTCGCTCTGTTCGCTCTCAGGCTGCTGCAGCGCTACAACCAGGGCCTCCCACGCCCTAGCCCCCTCCAGTGCCTTGTCATTATCTAGGCTCCTGGCCTGTCGCAGCCGCAAAACGCTCTCCGCTTTCGCCCATCGCTCCAGAGTGGTTTTCCAACGCAAGTAGCTGGGTCCCTGGCTAGACTTCCAGTGCATGGTGATCTCTCGTTTGGCTAGTATCAGGCCCAAATCGTAAAATTTACTGGTAACACGAGTGCGGGGGGTGTGAGGAAACCATAACAATAGGCAAGCGCCCAATTCGGCTTCGATCTGCCGGTCCGTGACAGCATTCACGCAAGACATCACCGCTTCCCAGTAACCAACCAGCATACTGCAGGTCCAAAGCATGTGCGCGAAGTCCGCTTCCGTTGCCCCACATCTAGGACAGAGCGATGACGCACCCTCGAAATATTGCGAGATCTTAACCGGCGTTAAGTACGCTCGGTGTAGGGTGAAAAACTGGATCAGCTGGAATCTGGCGTTCCTAGTGCCCTTCCATGCCCGCCGCAATATCTGCGGCCATGTCGACTCAGGAATTGGACGCCCAATATCCCCTTCCCATTTGGCTCTCAGTCCTTCCAGTGGCCGCAGGGCGACAGTCGACAACCTCCTGTAAAGGCAGGTGACGGCCTTGTAAGTGCCAGCAGCCATGACCACATACTGACAGCACTCCGAAGTTGGCGGTTCGGTGAGCCCATTCTTCCAGTGTCGGCGAATACCGGCCACTAACGAGGCATGCAGCAGGTAGTCACCTCTCGGGAGATCGTAAGTGTCCCGCAGCTCCTGGAACGTCAGCAGTGAACCGTCTTTGTAAAGATCGCCAATCATCAGCAAGCCAAGCTCCTCCCACGTCGCCAGTGCGGACCAGTCGCCACCGTGTGGGAAGGCCGTGCACATCCCTAACGGGATCTCAGGTGCATAGGGGCGAGTGGCACCGGAGCGCCTGTGGGAGCGAAGCCAGCAGCTTCGCATCGTACGTTCCTCCATTGTGAGCTGGGCGAGGTCCAACTTCTGGCCCAGGATTATAAAAGAGAGGACGTGTCTCGGGAATAGTCTGCCCGCTACTCCCTCTGGACCTCGAAATTCCAAAGCCACTGCCTGGGTGAGCCATTGCAGCTGCGCCGCCAGGTAGTACCATTCGAAGTCCGGGGCCGCAAGTCCCCCGTCCCCGATGCAGGGATCCAGATCGGCAGAGTGCGAAACAGATATAGCAATCGGGGAAGTGCCACCATCTTTAATAACGCCACTCGTCCCGCGACCGAGAGCGGTAGCGTCCGCCAGAATCCCATGCAGCCCTGCAAGCTCCGAATTGCTCTGTCGATGTTACCCTCTAAGAGGGCCAACGGCGAGTGGTAGATGTGCGTGCCCAAATAAGGGAGGCAATGGTATTCCCATCGTAGGTCCCCCTCCGGGTGGGAGTCAACCGCCCCCGGCGCCAGCGGGAAGAGGCAGGACTTCCCCCTGTTGACTCTCAGCCCCGAGAGGCGGCCAAAATCCGACGGCAATCGCTCGGCCCCACGCAGGGAACCGCTCGTGTCCGCCAGAAACAGCAAACAGTCGTCTGCGTAGAGAGAGATGTAGTGGGTGTCGGCTCTTAGAGGAAGGCCTGCATACGCTCGACCCATGCGGGCGTGAGCTGCCAGTGGTTCTATAGCGAGCGCAAATAACAGGGGGGATAGGGAGCATCCCTGTCGGGTCCCCCGACCTACCGCATAAGGGGCAGAGATGGTGGCCCCCGTCTTGACTCGGGCAGTAGCCGCGGCGTAGAGCAAGGCGGTCCACCTTACAAAGCGCTCGCCCAGGCCAAAGGCCTCCAGCACACGGAGCAGGTACGGCCACTCAACACTGTCAAATGCTTTCTCAAGGTCAATCGAGAGGACAGCGGCATCTGGGCGAGCAGTGGCGTCACCCCCCATGATCCGTAGCAGCCGGCGCACATAGGTGGCGGTGGTGCGCTGGGGAATAAAGCCCGCCTGGTCGCAGTGAACCAAGGTGCGCATGTGGGCCAGAAGCCGCGTCGCAAGGATCTTGCTCAGGACCTTATAGTCCGTTGTGAGCATAGAGAGTGGGCGGTAGGCCGCACGGCAGCTCGCATCGCCATCCCGCTTCAGTAAGGGTATCACCAACGCCTCACGAGCGGACGCTGGTAAGATCCCGGTGTCCCAGGCCTCCCGATAAACCGCCTGCAATCGCGGGATCAGTACATCCGCGTAGGCTGCATAAAATTCTATCGGCAGCCCATCCGTGCCAGGGGTCTTGCGGCGGGCCATGTGTTTGATGGCCACTCTGATCTCCCCTTCAGAGATATCTCCGCCCAGGTGGATCGCGTGTTCGGGGTCTAGCCGGGGCAGCTGAGCTGTCACCAGGAACTCCTCCAGCGCCACCGGGGTATCCGGCATCCTGCTCTTATACAAGTGCGCATAGTACGTGAGAAATTGATCGTTGATCTCCGACTGCGTATAAACCATGTGTCCCTCCGGGGTGGTCAGCGCCACAATCGGGGTGCCACGGGTCCCAGGACTGGCCAGCCACGCCAGCAGAGAGCCCACCTTGTCACGCTCAGCATGAGCCAGAACAAGAAACTCCTTATAATCAAAGCAGCGCAGCTTTTCCATGGCTGATGCCACTTCCTCCCGTGCGGCCGAAACCGCTCCGAGAGCCTCCGGCGTCGTGTGGCTGCGCCGTTCCTCTTCGCGCAAGTGATCCTCGCTTCGCGCAACATCCTGCAGGAGGGTCTTACGGACTCCCGCGGTAGCCGAAATGCAGACACCCCGAATTACCGCCTTAAAGGCGTCCCACTCCAGCGCCCTACTGGAAGCCGTGCCCGTATTAGCATCAAAATAGCCTTCCACCTTCCACCAGCCTTAAACGCCGGGTCCTCCAGCGCCAATGGGTTTAACCGCCATGTCGGGATAGCTTGACGTCGCCTCATCCACTGGACCGCCACAAAGCAAGGGTTATGGTCGGATATTGTCTTGGCCAGGTATTCGCTGTGGCGAACCAGGCTTTGAGCGTCCGGCGAGCAGAGAATGCTATCAAGGCGAACGTGCAGACCGTGTGGGGGGGAGTAAAAGGAGAAATCCCTCTCTGTGGGGTGTTGGGTCCGCCATGCATCGACCAGGCCCCAGCTACTTTGCCACTCTCTCCTACTCTTCGCCAGTCTGTGAGCTGCTGCCTGCGCCAGCGGTGGGTGAGATCTATCTAATTCCACGTCCAGCACAGATTTAAATCCCCCCCCAGTAGGACCGTGCCGGCCAGGACAGTCGCCAGTTTCCCAGATAAGCGCGCAAAGAAAGCAGGTTGTTCCACATTTGGGGCGTAGACGCTGCAAAGCGTCACGTCCCTCCCATCTAGGCGGCCCTGGACAGCCACAAACCTCCCCTCAGGGTCGACCACTGTCACCAAAGGTTGGAGGTGAACCCCTGCCCGTACCCAAATCAAAACTCCCCTCGCGAAGGCCGAGAATGTAGTGTGAAACAGTTGTCCCCGCCATCTGCGCTGCAGAGCCCGCCCTTCAGTCTGGTCAATGTGGGTTTCCTGCAAGAAGGCAACCTGAACCCCCCCTGCGAACAAGATAGGCATGGACTTTATGACGTTTCAGCATGGAATTCAGTCCCCTCACATTCCAGGTCACACACTTCAGCTCAGGTATGGACCCCATTCACTGTAACAATTACAGTTCCGAATAAAGAAAGAATCGTATGCACACTGACAACGCCCCAAAACCAGAACCCTGATACCGCCCAACAGTCCCGCTTCCTACCCGTCCCCAGAATAGGTCCCAAACAGTAGAAGCCCATCCAAATGCTTAAATCCCAAAAGAACAGTCCCTGGTAACTACCAGAGTCTCACAATAGGTGTGAGATAGGGGGGTGGCCTGTCGCTATTTCCAATGGACCGCAAGCAACACATACCTCCCAATCAGCTCTCCCCATCGCGCCCTGGGCGCCCCGCATCCCCCACCCCATCTACGGCCGGGGCCACTACGTAAGGTAGTCGCTCAACACCAGTCCCTCGCCTACTCGGTTGACATGTCTCCGCCCCAACCCAAATCAGGGATACAGCAGCTTATACAATACCACTTCAGGGGGCATTAGGATCATTCGTCCAGCAAATCATCAGCAGTTCCAGGAGTGACATGGGGCAGCTCGGGGCCACCCGTCCCCGATTCCTCCGAAGCCCCCTCGTCAGTGCCCCCTCGGGAGCCCGATTCCACTGCAGATGTCAAACCCACTGTCTTGGAAATGGTGGAGACTGCCCGGAGGGCATCCCTGCGCTCCAGCGCAGTCTGTGAGACAGAGGGTGTCCGAGCGTTCGGCGGTCGTCTCTTGGGCCTCCTGTTCCGCCTAGGTCTCGGTGTCGTCCTCCGCTGTTCCCCAGGCATCCGATGTGCATCCGCGCCGGTCCTGTACAACTCCAGCCAGTCCCACACTTCGTCGGGAGAATCGTAGAAGGAAGACTGACCATCCATCATGATCCGCATGCGGGCCGGGAATATGAGAGAGTAGCGGATACCTTCCTCTCGAAGAGCCTTCTTGACTGCTAAAAAGGTGGATCGCTGCCTCTGAACCTCCAAGGAATAGTCCGGATAAATGGAAACCTGAGCGTTGTCCACCTTGTAGGGCCCCAGTGCCCGTGCCTTTTGCAGGATAAGATCTCGATCCCTGTAATGCAACAAGCGTGCCACCACCGGTCGAGGAGGCCGCCCCTCGGCTGGGGGCCGAGCCGGCACTCGGTGAGCACGTTCCAGAGTGTAGAACGGCGACAAACCCTCCGGTACCACCATGTCGCGGAGCCAGGTCTCCAGATAGGCCAGCATGTCTGTCCCTTCAATCTTTTCAGGCAGGCCCACCACGCGTACATTATTGCGGCGGTTGCGTCCTTCTGCATCCTCCGCCATCTGTTCCAGCAGTTGCACCCTTTGCTGCAGCTCCCCCAGCATGGCCTCCGTCGCTTTAGCCGTGGGTTCCAGGGCGTCAATCCGGGTCTCGGTCTGCTTGACCCGGTCTGCCAATTTGCCGTGGTCTGCTCGTAGAAGGCCCAGACTCGTGGATACCTGGCCGATGGCATGGTGCAAGGCCTCCATGGTGTCGGCGATGGCCTTCAATATCTGCTCCAGTTGGCCCTGCGGTAGGCCCTTCGCCGATTCATTGTCCGGAGTGGAGGCCTGGCTGGCCGCAGCTCCCCCAGTATCGCCCGGAGGAGGTTTTGGGCGTTTCCCCATGAAGGCGACCGGACTCGCCTCTCCCCGATACCGGGAGTGGTGTCTACCCCCAGGGAGATCCGTCGATGGTGCACGCTGCGCCGGTTGTCCAGCACACACAAGGCCTCAAGTCCAGGGGACACTTTTCGCGCCACACACGTGCCGGCGCCGTGGGCCTCCAAGGCCAGCAGCCCTCCACCAGCGCTAGGCCAACGCGCTCCTTAGCCCAGGTCAACAGTCACGAAGGGCTCTCTCAGGCGAGCCGCCCCTCTGAAGTCAGTAGCGATGTGTCCGGCAGGCGGCAGGCAACGCGGCCACTACAGCTCAGGGACGGTAGCAGGCAGTCGAGGTCCCAGCCACGAGGGAGTCAGTGAGCAGCACGTCCGGCAAGGGCCGTTCCTGGGGTGCGGGCTCCGCCACGTCCGCGGGCTCCCAGGCCGAGCCCCAGCTCCCCACGTCAGCCTCAGTCAGCAGGGCCTCCAAAGATCGGGCCGCCTCGGGGGTCCGCCGCGCCGGTCCACCACGCCTCCCGGCGGCGACAAGGCACCCCGGCCTTAGGCAGCAAATGTCCAGTGCCGGCCTAGCACCCCTCGGGAAGGTAGTGCAGGATCGGGCCCTCCCCGATCCCGCGTCTAGTGCCCGGTAGGCCCTCGGGGCCTTAGGATGTTCTCAGCCCCCTCACCTCCAGGCCTCGCCGAATCGGCCTCTCCGGGGCACCGCTACCAGACAGCCCAGGCTCCGCTGCTGCAGTAATCCCGCGAGTTCGGGGCTCCGTCCTTCTTGTTGGCCGGCGGCCGGCTGTCCCCCACTGCAGGCCGGCCTCCTGTAAAATCGAGGCCGGGGATGCGGCCGATCACTTAGGCCGCCGAAAATGGCCGGCGCCGCCTGCGAGGTCTCAGGCGCGGCGCGGCCCCATGCGGGTGCAGGGTCGACCCCTCCGCCGCCACTCAGGCCCCACCGTCTGCGAGAGGAGGGACGGGCAATCCCAGGGTCCCAGGGTCACCAGGATGAGCGTCAGCAGGATAAATAGGGGAGGCCGCCTCGGAGCTCAGCGCTCACCCGTCCATTTTCCTCGGCAGTCAAGCCACGCCCCCCATCGGTTTGCAGGTACTTATCTGCATTTTCATTTTTAGGTTTTGCTTCCGCTGTACGTGTGAAATCACTTGTATTTAATGTATGTTAAAAGGGGGCTCTCATCTGTTCCCATAGCCGAATTACTGTGTTGTCGCTTTCGTGTGAACTCTTTTTTTAGGTTTCGCTGCACATCGCTTGCGCTTTGCTTTTGAAATCTATTGTTTTTAATATAAATCTTTGAAAGGTGGTTACATCCCACTCCCTCTCTTTACTGGGTTTTCATTGGTTCCTGTGCTTGCCACATACTTTCCCTCTATTTCTATTGGCTGTAGGATATTTTCCTGCACTTTTCATCCTCTCCACTCCTGTGATAATTGTCAGAGCGCTCTTTCCTTCCTCCCTTCGTCCCGGCCGGTGATTGAGAAATACAGCTCATCACATAGAAAACACTGATGCATTACCAATGCTTGTTAAATTTGCTCTCCTGCAGGAGGCCTGCACGACTTTTGCAAGCCCAACTACCCAAATATACACCCTTATTTCTCAAAAACGACTGAATGAATTTACACCAAATTGCAAAAAGCACAATCTGCGGAACAAGATCTAGCTTCCTGCCGAATTTGGTGTAATTCTGCAGCTTTGCTATAGTCGCGTCTAAGGCAGTACATGGAAAATGCATGGGCATTTTATGTTTTAGGAACCCAATTTTTTCTTGGCCCTTTCTTGATGCCTTTCAGGAAGGAGCTGAGGTGGATGAACTTTTCTTTTGGAAAATGTGGAGATTCGTCAAATGGGGCCAAAGTTATTAGCAAACCAAAACACGCTCCTAGAATTTGATAGAAAAACAGACATTTGAGGTGAGCAAATTCAGAGTGTCGCTGGTGTTGAGAGTGCTCTATACAGAAGCTGCTTTCCACCTAAACTTGAGAACTACCCAGAGTTCTCTGCTTCTTTTTTTGCATAATTTATGTGTCACTTTGCCTGATCGGGTATTGTTTTGACTTCTACTGGGCGCTCCCTTGTGTCTGGACAAAGATTTACCTCTCTGAAGAACTCTAATGAGAGCGAAACACCTGTCAGGGGTTGCTTTTATTCATTTCAGGTTGGCTTGGATGGTATTTTACCAATCCAAAGCTGTAATACTGTGCCTGGAGTTATAAAAGGCTTTGGTCATTTTACAGCTCCGCATGGATAGCCATGTGCTAATCCTGTGCTTAAAGACTTTAATAGAAAAGCAGAAACTTTTGGTGAGCAGAGTGTTGAGAGTGCTCTATACAGGAGGGTGGGCTGGGGTGGGGTGGGGTGAGGTGGGGTGGGTTGGGGTGTGTGTGTGTGTGTGTGTGTGTGTGTGTCTGTGTGTTGCAGCCTTCACTAAAAGTTCCTTTAAGTCTGTATGTAGATCTTGCGATTACTTGATCAGGACCGGATTCGCGATACAGTGGGAGTAGCTGAGTGGGACAAATCAAGCATGTGCCTGCTCCTAAACACGAAACGGTTTACACATCTTACTTTGTCCTAAGCGGGCAATAGCTAGGCTTGTACTTTTTTCCCCTTTCAGTTTTTGTACTTTTTCTTTTTTCACTGATGAAGGTACGACTACACATACCTAAATTCAAAGAGGAAACCCAGGCTAAATTACCATATAATCCCTTCTTTGCTGAACAGTTACAACTCACATATGCCAAGATCATTTTCCTCCCAGTCTGACTTTCATTGTTCCAAATCTTCCCCTAGATTAGTACTTTTAACCATGGGTCCACTGAACCCCTGGAAGTCCTTCACCCCATCTCTGGAGGTCAGTGACTGTTTAGAGAATTAAATAATATTAGCGGATAGATAACGTGTGTGTGTGTGTGTGTATATATGTATATATATATATATATATATATATATATATATATATATATATATATATATATATATATATATATATGTGTGTGTGTGTGTCTTTTTGTCAGAGTATACAAGTATTATTTTCAATGTAGTTTATATATATGTATATATATATATATATATATACATATAAAAAATATAATATATGCTAAATTAAAAATAATAATAAAGATCTATAAATCGGTGGAAATTTGAAATTGGAACCTACAAGTTAGGTGGGTAGCTTTAGCTTGTTTCATGGAAAAAGCAGAAGTACAACAAACTGAATGTAGTATTGAAATTTGGTGACAGTAATTGAAGCACCTGTATACTCTGACAAAAAGAGAGCATTCATCAGGAGCAAAAATTGGTAAAGTGATGTGCTAGATTCTAGCATATCGCTTCGTCTTTCAGAAGTAAAGCTCATTTTTGAAAAGCTCCAACCTTCTCGTTAAATGTTCGATTTTTGTATTATCAGTTTGTCAATTAAATAAAATTTCGTATTTGGTGCATTTCTTTGATGTGTTCTTGTATCTGTATTTTTGTGTTTTGTTTTGAGTTTCTAATCCTAGAACTTGCTTATGCCTAGGATGTCCGACTACAGTAGTGATGCAGTGGGGGTCCACAGAAGTTAAAAGGTTAAGAACTTTTATATCTGCAGAATAAATGCCTTAGTGGTGTAAGTCTCTGCTGTGCATAGTCGACCAACAGCTGCAGTGCATAAAGCCCAAAATGTAGCGTGCAAGATGCTGAACACTAAAGCACTGGACTGCAGATTCATCCTACCTTTTGGAGGGTTTGATCAATGTGCATTCCTGGTGTAGTGAATCTGGACTGGAGATGTCCTTTGACCCCTGGAGGCTCTCTGTGGAATGGGAGGGGGGTCATTTTTCTCTCGATGGTGCTCACCCCCAGCAACATAATGACCACTTTTTAAAAAAAAAAACAGATTTTATTAGTCAAGTAGCATATATCGGGCAGCACCCTGCAATCCAGGGGCAACTGCAAAAGCATTTCAGAACATTTACAACCGCCATTGACTGTTTTTTCAAAGTTTTTCATTCCCCCATGAGCATCTGCCCCGCGTGCAGGAGCGTGAAAAAAATTACCCACCCACACCCCAACTCCCCACATCCCCAACAAAACCCCCCCAGGGTCACACAAGTCCACAGTTCCATGTTCACAGTTATGCAGAATAGATACATACAGTAAAGCACCCACAATCCCCCACCACCCCCTCTGTCTACTCCTCAATATCCCTATGCCATCTCCCCCCTAACCTGACAACAAGTGCTCGTCCGTCACAGGGGGGTCTAGCCACAATCGCTGATACTCCGCCCACTTGTTCCATATTTTATAGTGCTTGTGTGGACAGCCCCTGGCCACGAATATGGGTTGCTCCAGACTCATGCAGAAATCAAGGCCATTTTTCCATACCGCCACCGAGGGGGACCTCGTCGCCTTCCATGCCTGTGCAATATCTCGCTTTGCCAAGGTGATCCCTAACAGCAAGAGGTACCTTTTATATATGTCACCCCCCACCCCTTCCATCACAGGTTATAGGGCCAACTGCGGTGTGTGGGTGAGCTCCCAGCCCAGAACCTCCGAAAGGCATGCAAAGACCCCCCCTCCAGAAGCGATCTAATGATGTACAGTGCCATATCGTATGGATAAATGTGCCTTCCGCCTGATCGCAGCGCAGACATACCGGTGAGGAAATCATCCCCGCCCGCCAGAGGCTCGTCCTAGTAAAATATACCCTATGGAGGTATTTAAATTGGACTAGACGAAGTCGCATTGCGATGGCCGCCCCACGCGGGGACGCCAGTGCTTCCGCCCAGTCCTCCTCCTCCAGCTCTCCTACATCGGCCTCCCAGTCCCCCCGGAGCTTCAGAAGTGTGGGGGAGCAATGTCTCACCAGGGTTTGGTATATGCGCGAGTTTGGCCTCTATAGGGCTGAACTCAGGGATGTCCTCCAGGCCCTGCAGACTAGGAGATAGCGCGTGTCGCAGCTGTAAATATTGGTGGAACTGTGTCGGGTGCAACTGATATTCCTCCTGAAGATCCCGAAAGGATTTAAGAGTTGTATCGGCCACTACATCACCCAGTGTGGATATGCCAATGGCATCCCACCCTCTGAGTCCCGATAGAGCCGCCAACTGAGGCAGTCGCCCGTTATTCCACAGGGGGGTTTCCCATGTCAACACACCACACCAACCCATGCGCCGAAGCGCCTGTTGCCAGACCATGAACACCACCCTTGTAGCCGACGGCAGTGCGCTACGCAACCTAGCTGAGTACAATATGGTATGCAGCGTGTGTTGGCCCATTAGACAACGCTCTAGCGCATACGCTGAGTCTCCTCTGTCCCCGTACCACCAGTCGTTGAGTACCAGCAGATGCGAAGCCTGATCGTAGGAGAGGAGGTCAGGTGAAGCCAATCCCCCGCTGTAAGTAGAGAGGAAGCATGTACGCACCGCCACCCGCACCCTCCTTCCCTCCCTCCCATAGGAACTGCCCTAACACGACAAGCACATATATGGCTCCCATCAGCCATAAGACGTTGGATCTATTCGAACAATTGGTGAAACAGGACTTAAACAAAATCAATTACCGAAGAAAAAGCAGAGTTAAAAACCTCACCCAAAAAGAATATGCTATCCTCAGAAACATAGCAAATAACCCCGCAATCATCTGTCAGAGAGCGGACAAGGGTGGAGCGTTAGTTATAATGAATAAGGACTACTATGACTCACAAATAACATTGCATTTGCAAGATGAGAATACTTATATGGAACTCAACACCAATCCTACAAAGGAAACACAAGCGATACTCCAAACCATCATATCAGAAGGCACTTTGAATGGTTGTGTAGATGACAAAATGCAAAAATACCTCACTACAGATTATCCAAAAACTCCCAAATTCTATTTGACACCCAAAATTCATAAAGATCCAGTTAAACCACCTTGTCGCCCCATAGTATCCACTCGTGGAAGTATCCAAGAGCCTGTAGGTAAACTGATCGACAAATACCTTCAACCATATGTCATCACCATGAACTCTTATGTCAAGGACACCACCGATTTTTTAACCAAGCTTGACAACATAACACTTACACCTAATGAAGATATACTCATGTGTACTATCGACGTTCAAGCGTTATACACGTCCATACCCCACTCATTGGGGCTAGAAGCAGTAGAAAAAGCATTACTCCACATGGAATATGATGAGAACATGAAGATATTTTTGTTAGAACTATTGCATTTTACTTTGATGCACAGTTTTTTCAAGTGTGAAGACAAATGGTACCTCCAGAAGACAGGAACAGCCATGGGAAATCCGGCAGCTCCGTCATACGCTAATATTTTTATGCACCTGTATGAAAATAACCACATTTTGCAAAGAGAACAATGGCAACAAGGACTACGGTTATACCTAAGATACATTGACGATATTTTTATATTGTGGAAGGATACGAAAGAACGGCTAATCACCAATATCCAACAACTTAACCTTGTGGATGAAAGGATACAGTTTACCTACACAATACATGAAAGTCAAATTAACTATCTGGATGTAACTGTCAAAAAAACAGATGACAAATTTGAAACTACGCTGTACACCAAAGCCACAGATCGGAATAATCTATTAGCTTATCAGAGTTTCCACCCTACTCCCCTCAAACAACACCTTCCCTATTCTCAACTCCTTCGAGTAAAAAGAATCGTCTCAGACCCAGAAGAATCAAAGACGCAAACACAAATCATGCTTGATAAATTCAAAAAAAGAGGATATCCACACGAAGTATTACAAGGAGCCTTAGAAAGATCTCATTCTAAAGATAGGAAAACTTTACTCTCAACGCAGAAAAGCAGAAAGGCCGACAGAACCACATGCGTAAGCAAATATTCCACAGCAAGCCCGCAGTTTAAGAACATCATTAAAAGACATTGGCGGATGCTACAAATTGAACCTGATTTTAACAATATTTTTTCTGAAGAACCACTATTTGCATTCACTAGAGCCAAAAACATAGGAGAAATCATCAAACAAACAACAGTGACAAAACTCAAAACAACGTTCAAGGGCACAACCCCATGCAGAAATTGCAGTAACTGCAACAACATTATGGAAGGTAATACCATTACCCACCCGATGAGAGGTAATAAAATCAAGCTACACGTTAATGGTACATGTGATACAAAAAATATCGTATACATGATAAAATGCCCATGTGGTCACGCCTATGTTGGCCAGACAGAACGGAAACTCAAAATCAGGTTAACTGAACATAAGAGCAATATCAGAACTAAAGTGTTAAAATCAGCGCTTGCCAGCCACTTCATTGAACAAAACCATCAAATCAATCAAATGAAAGCCTGCATATTAGAAGTGGTGCAAAAAAACGAAGAGACGGACAACAAAAAGGCCCTACTAAAACGAGAAAACTATTGGATATACCACCTACAGACCTTGCGCCCGCATGGAATTAATGAAAGGACAGAATTTAATTGCTATTTATAAATTGTGTTTTTCAACCAGATTGAAAGTATCATTGTAGTGCTGAGCATGTTTTCATCACGTTATTTTACACACCCCCTTATTTGTTTCTTGAACATGACACATGTACCGTGATCCCTTAACATCACTTGTAACTCTGGCCCTTTAATGGCAGCGCGCGCAATCTTATAACTCAACCCAGCATACACACGTCACACGCCAACTTTCCAGCAGCGAGATCGGACCCGACTGCTGGCTTGAATCCTAAATACATTGTATCTCGGTAAGAATAACCATCGCGCTGAGTGCATTGCAGCTATAGCTAACCTTTAACCGTGATTTATCCGTCAGTTAGTGCCGCTCATGAAACAACAAAACGAACAACCGCATTGAATGTTTTTGCTAAACCATAGTTAACTCTTAACTATAAGCCCTACTAATGAAACGCTAATGCGAGCGGCTACTTTAACGGAAAGCTGTTCATGTTACCACCGGTAGAATTGTATCGCGCTTGAATGCATTATAACCACGGTTCACTTCTGCATGAGATGCACATTTTATAACACCAGGTTTCTGCTTGAATAATTAAAGGTATCACATAAACAATAAGCATACAGTTGATAATTATAAACGGGTACACGAAGGACCATGATTAATATCATCATACCTTAGTAACATGATCACCAACATTTAAAAACTGATGAAGTATGTCATTTATTATGTTAGTTGATTGTTATGCTTTAACATTAAAATACATAGTGATGGATACAATTTTCGTTGTTCCACAGATTTCCCTGATGAAGGCCTTTTGGCCGAAATGCATTGGAATATAATTCTTGCATATGACAAAAACAAATCGGATGAAAAATGTACATGGTGAATGTATATAATTGCAATATGGAAAAACTCACATCTACTTATGAAAAATTCTACGAGTATGAATAAAATACCTCAGAGAATTGAAAAATAAACCTTGTTGAAAACTTTATTGTTCACAACTTGGCTGACAAATTCAGCACATAATTATCAGTGCCCTAGGAGACACTCGCACCATCCGGTGCCAGTGCAACCATTTGCTAACACGAAGTTTACCATCCGGAACCATCGAGCTGGAATCAGAAATGGGTGGTTCTGTAGTTGATATAGGAGGCGGGGAAGTGCCACCATTTTGAAAATTGACGATCTACCGAACAGCCTCAAGGGCATGCGAGACCAGGACTTAATGTCTGCCCGCACCCTCTCCCACATAGGTGCCACATTACGTTCCCATGCCACTGCTGGCACCTCCAACAGCAATACCCCCAGGTATTTCAATCCCCCAGCCGCTAACTGTACTTTGGACGCCCACGATCCCACCCTTGTCTGCCCTCCAAGGACCCATAGTGTGGATTTGCGGGGATTTATGTAGAGGCCGGACGTCTCCACAAAAATCTGCATAATACGCAGCAACCGTGGACCTGTCCTATCCAGGGCCGTTAAGAAGAAGAGAACATCATCAGCATATAGGGCTATTCTATCGGAGAGACCCGAGGCCCACTCAAACCCATGTACCTGTGCGTCTATGCGCACTCATGCCGCCAGGGGCTCCATAGCTAGAGCAAACAGGTATGGTGACAGGGGACACCACTGCCGCGTGCCCCTCCGAATCTCAAAGGCAGGGGAGACCGCTCCCGCAACCCTGACCGTTGCTGTTAGGCCAGTGTATAGCAATTTTATGTATGAAAGGAATCGCGGGCCCAGATTGAGTCTAGGCAGTAGGGCAAACAAGTAGACCCAGCTCAGGGAATCGAACGCCCTGTCCATATCCGCCAGGAGCAACGCCGATGGTTCCCCCAACTGCCGGATCGCCGCAACCACCACCTGTGCCCTTCTGATGTTATGTCGCGCAGCCCTCTGGGGCATAAAACCCGCCTGGTCCGGGTGTATTGGGGACGCTATATGTGGCAGTAGCCGATTGGCTAATGCCTTCGCCAAAACCTTGGCTTCCACATTTAAGAGAGAAATGGGGCGATAGGACGCATGCCTCTCCGGTGGGCGTCCGGGTTTCTGAAACACCACCACCTCTGCATGTCTCCAGTCCGGGGGAAGCGCCCCTTTCTCCCGGGCCTCCTCTACCACAGCCCTGTAAAGTCTGGCCAGCTGCAGATTGTAACGACGATAGAATTCGCTCGGGAACCCATTTGGTCCAGGAGCCTTCCCAGACCTCAGTTCCCCCAGAGCCACCCCCAGTTCCTCCTCCGATAAGGGGACCTCCAACTGGTCCCGCTGATCATCCGACAGCGCCTTAGGTGGCAAGTCAGCTATAAATTTCTCTATCATGGTAGCCTCCAGACATTCCCGAGGAGCATAGAGGTCGGCGAAGTACTCAGCAAAGCTCTCCGCAATAGCCAAGGGGTCAGTAATCTGGACCCCTGCCAAGTCCAGTATTTCAGGAAGGGTCTGAGCATGCAGGGCACCCTGGCACAGACGGTGGAGCATTTTCTCCGACTTGTCACCCCATTTGTACACCCTACTGCATGTAGCCAGCCAGGCCTGAAGCGGTTCTTCCATTAACAGGGCCGCACATTCTTGTCGGGCCAGAAGCAATTGCCTCATTCCCAGCTCGCTTCCCGACTCTCGCGTCTGCCTTTTAAGCTGCTCTATGTGAGCCTCCGCTCGAGTCACTGCCTCCCTTCGCTGCCTACGGGTGGCTGCGCACCAGGAAATGTCTATCCCCTGCAACGTGGGCTTTAGCGACTCCCACAACGTGGCCGCGCTAGACACAGTGCCTACATTCTCTATCCGGTACTGAGCGATGGATTCCCCCATATGGGTCGTATACTCCGCATTTTGGAGATTCCACACCGCTAGGCGCCAACGGAACGGCTGCTTGTTCCTCCCAATGTCCAGCTCCATGTAGATTGGGTAGTGGTCTAAGAGACCTCGAGGCAGTATCCCGGCCGCCAACACTCTACCCACACCAGCCCTAGGAAAAAATAGGTAATCATAATGACCACTTTTTTAAAACTAATTTGAATTTTTTCTATAAACAAAACCGATATAGTTCTTGCAGTCTGACAAGCCATTAAAATATAATGACCATTGTTGGCATATTATGACATCATTTTCATAATGATGCTCACCACTGGAACAATTTACAAGAAATAATGGCATCAATCTAGTCCTATAGTGGAGATCCTTGGCAGCAGGTGGTCTTTGGCAGCAGGTGGCTCACCCATTGGCACAATGCTGTCCCTTGGCATATTGTGGGAAATGATTACATGATGGCGCCTGGCGTTGTTTAACGTTAGAATAATGGTGATCATTCTTTAAGTGTATAGACTATTAAAGTCAAAACCCTAAATTGCATTTCTAAATGCGTGTTTCATATGCTGCTGCTTGTTTTCATTGTTACTTATTACATGGCTCTACCCTTACACTGAACATAATCTGTTTGTTTGCACAGATGGCATTACCTACGCTACCCACATATTGGCATAGCCGAAATAAAGCTCTTGAGCAGCAGATTGTTCGTCAGAGAGAACAGGAAGCTCGATTCCGACAGCAGTGGGAACAGGCCAGTCGCTATTTTAAGCAGTCGGATGTCTACAGCGACAAACAAGCACAATGGAGCTCACGGCAATCGTACCAACAGAGGTAATGTATTTCCATTTGGCGAGCAGTCTTCTGTGAAAGTTTAAATTCGTGTTTTCCCATTCTGTTTTCTCCATCTCACTATGACTGCACTGTTTTTTAGGTTTCGACCTGGCGAGGGGCACGCAGTGCCCCTCCCAGATCGAAAACTTTTGTCTTCAGTAGGGATGTTTGGACCGCCTCTGTTTCCAATTGGCTAGCTCCATAAATGGAGACTAGCCATTGGGAGACAGAGGCTGTCAATCACGCTTTCTTGCGAAAACGCGATTCGGGGGCGTTTCTCGGGCTTTTTTTAAGTCCCGCCCCTTTGTCCCGGGCCGCGCTGTGATTGGCTGCCGGCCCGGGACACCCCCGTGATGTCATTCCCCGGGCCGCGCTGTGATTGGCTGGCCGGCCCGGGACCTGACTTGTTTATTTAGGCATGAATGGCCCCGCAGTCCGTACGCCGTTCCCGCCCCCCCCCCTCCTGTGCCCGTTCCCGCCCCCCTCCCTCCCTGTGCTCGTGGTGCTTTATTTATTATTTTAGGCATGAATGGCCCCGCAGTCCGTACGCCGTTCCCCCCCCCCGTCCTGTGCCCGTTCCCGCCCCCCTCCCTCCCTGTGCTCATGGTGCTTTATTTATCCTCCCTCCCGCAGTCCGTACGCCGTTCCCGCCCGCCCCCCCCCGTCCTGTGCCCGTTCCCGCCCCCCCCCTCGCTGATCACTTTGCAGCTTATAACATAGCACGCATTGCCGTTTGAACTTCCAGTTCAAGTCAGACGGAGAACTACGGTACTGAAAATAGAAAGAGACCGTCGGACTTCATCGGAGAGGAAAGGCAAGTAACTGAGCCCGGTATTGTGAACTGAGTGTTGCTTTTTCGAAACAACCTATACGAATACAATTCCAAGCGCAGGCGTCCTTTATTCCTTTGAGTTGAGTCTCTGAATTTTAACTGCCATTCACTTTTTTTGTGTTTCGATTTCCTTGAGTAACGTCCTCGTGGGTAGTCCGTCTTCTTTTTCCATGACATATTTCCTGAATTATGTAGCCTTCTATTTACTTTATTCAATATTAAGCTTATTTTCCTCTAGTTGGGAGTTGTTCTGTTTCATTGACTTGTCGCTTTAGTTTTTTTTAATTCCCTAAGTATTACCCATTTCTTCTTTATTTCTTCGTGGTCCGATTCCCATTGTGTTCGTCTCTGCTGTGTAATAAAGTTTTGTTTGCGTTTTTGTCGCACATGCACTGTGCAACCGCTTTCGGCGTTGCTGTTTCGAAGTTGGAGGTCTTAAGGGGACTGGTGTGTGGGGAGTGGTGAGTGGGTCGTTCTGTTGACGAGAATGTCGTTATTAGTTGGAAAATGTAGAGGGAGGATTAAAGAAGGTCATCTTATGATCCAGGCTATGGACGGGGATCAAGGACAGGGTGGCTTTAGCACTAAAAACTATTATGATAGGTGGATTGTTGCTAGTCTACTAGGTTTTAAGGCATATAGGGACATTTACTGGGATGGGGCATCAGATGCTGAGCTGTCTGACGGTTGTCAACAACTATTTAATGGGTCAAGAAGTCGAGGAGCCTTATGGATTGGAGGAGGGGTCGTATTGTAGCATTTGTATACCGCGTATGATTCCATTGTGGGGCACTAAAGCATTTACCCACTCTAATAGCTAACTGCATTGTATAGGGTGCGTGATTGGATGGGAGTTGTCTTTGTTTTGAACCTATAGGGGAATTGTGTTCATGTCGTTTGGTGGTGACTACTGAAGTGTGGGTCTCGCACAGTGGGTGGTGCTAGGTGCAAGTATGCGAGCGATAGATGCACATCAGTTCCATGGAAGCCAGATTAATGTTTCACGTTTCAAACGTTGTATCATTGAGTGTTACCTCGTGATTAACCATTTCTTCTTTATTTCTTCGTGGTCCGATTCCCATTGTGTACTTTTGTGTTCGTCTCTGCTGTGTAATAAAGTTTTGTTTGTGTTTTTGTCGCACATGCGCTGTGTAACCGCTTTCGGCGTTGCTAGTCATGGCATTTTCTTTGAGCTGATTTTTAGGCTTTGGTGAGTGTAAGATGCGGTTTCAGAGGCGGGCCGGTCATCGTGTTGTGAAGTAGCCTTTATTAGAAAAGGAGGTTAGGGTGGTCGTCAATACTGTATGTACCCCTTCTTACCCCCACCTACTGATCGAAAGGCATAGCCACTTCCCAACCCTTCCGTCCCGAGCAGGACTCCTGATTTCTCTCTCTCTCTCTCTCTCTCTCTCTCTCTCTCTCTCTCTCTCTCTCTCTCTCTCTCTCTCTCTCTCTCTCTAGAGATGCAATAGGTCTCGCATTTGTGAGAGATTAAGCTATTGGCATTGTAAATGACAATGCCATTTATTTATCTGCTTTCAAAACCAACACATAAATACAAAATTTGTCATTTACAATGCCAATAGCTCAAACTTTTACAAAGGCGAAACCGTTGCATTGTAAATGCTTGTTTAATTTACCTGTGCCCAGAAGCTGCAACCATTGCCCATATTTTCATGAGCACCCTATTTCCTGTCATTTGGTACAATCGCACAACATTTTCTGTTCAGAGTTCATATGGTGTAATGATATTCTTGCCAAACAATATGCTAATTGTGGGTTCGTTCAAGGTATGGGTCCTACATTCCAAAAAAGCTAATTCGGATTGTGATGTTTTGCGATTGTTAATATAGAGTAATTTCATTATGTAGGATCCATCCTGGAATTAAGGCAAGGAAGCACATCCCTATGTCCTCAAGTACACTCAACCTAAAGACAATGAATGAACATTTCCGTGATGGTATAATGTTAATTCCATGCTGCCTTTGGCCTCCTATTCCTCATGTCTCTGCATGTCATGATCCATTCAAATGACATAGCTTTACAGTTCTCAGATGTCCAAAGATTATTCAAAGCTTCATGCTTATGTCAGGAAATTATTCTATAACCTTTTTATGGTGACTAGTGTCTGAGTACTGACAGTGCTGATTCTCCTTTATTTTTCCTGCTGCCTAGGTGGATTAACAATAGATGCCGTAAAGCTGAGATTTGTATGCCCACCCAATCCAACAATTGGTCTTCAATATATTTTAGATTGAAATCTGTTATTTTCACTAAGGAGAAAAATATATTACATTGGTGCAGCAGAGGCAGGGAAATGGCAATAAACACAATTCATTACACAAGGACTCCAAGACTAGGGCTTGAATGGCCTTTCTCTAGAATAGCATGCCAAAGCTGACTCTAATATATGGGGTGGCCTGTTGTTGGAGAGTTCGAAGGCTTTATCAAGAAGAAGCTATCTCTTTTTTTGAGAAACAGGATTTGGGTTATTGAGAAGTATGTGGTTAGCTAAGCAGCAAGGACTGTTTGATGCTTTTGACACGTTCTGATGTACAGAGGGCTACTTCCAGCTAGTCACTTGTGTGTGAGGCAGAGGACATTTGTGTTTTATTCACACCCAGATGGAGGGTGAATGGTCTGGGCATTATGGTATCTTCACTACGCTAATCTTTCAATAGCATTATCACTTTATTGAGTCTATCTGGTTGTTGAAAGACCAGCGTTCAGCTTGTTTGCTTAGTCCATTTTAGAGTTCACAATGGCGATGATCAAGAGTGTATTGAATTTGGAGTAAAAGTTCAGGACTATTTTTCGCAGTACAGAAAGCTAGTGGAAGGCATGTTTGTACTGAACTATTTTCATTGTTTGTGTTAAGGCTGATTTCAAGGAAAGTATCTTGGTTCTTGGAAGAAGGGTTAATTGATATGTCAGAGTTGTGTGGTTGGTGAAGGAGTGTATCATGCGGGAGCGAGTGTGGAGGAGGAATTTTCAGACTTTTACTACTGATGCACAGTTTGATGGTATTGTCTTCATGGTCATGAACTTTGAAGTAGAGTTGAGTGTTGTAACAGCAAAAGTGAAATTAGAGGCCTTGGTCTCTAAGAAGGACAATGAAGTCTGCATCAAGGTATTAAAGATGATAGGTAATGTGAAAAAACCTTTGTCTACCCGCAGCAGGTGACCCTTTTGCATTTCTGAATCTGATTGCTTAAGATAGATGAGAACCTGGTCAGAGTGAGACCCTCAGCATTGGTAGGAAATATCAGTCTCTTTGTGAATGGGTGTTTTGCAGTAGTTTTGGTTTTCCTCATGGCACAGAGCGGTTTGTTTTAAGGTGCTACAAACAGATTGAGTTGACGAAGCAAATGATGTTTGCAAAAGGGACAGCTTGGATAGAGATGCTGCCCTTCTAAAGAGGAAAATATGATGCTATCTTCTCTGGCTTAGGTCTATCCTTAGGTGGCTGCTGCTGTTAGGACATTTCCGCTCTTTACCTTTATATGTCTGATAAGGGCCGCTCTATTTTTCCCTACATGATCCTCATACAGTGCTCCCAATCCTCCAATTTACCTTGCCCCCACTCCTTTTGGTGTACCTCCCCTCCATAATCCATGGTACTATCCCCATGCTATTCTAGGGCATACCATCTGGGTGATTTACTCAATTATGACTTACATAAGTGTTGTGTTGTCTCCCTCACCCTCTTTTGACTTGCAATTTTACCTTCTTATTTTATCTTACAGTGTCACCTTAATTTTCTTTATTAATTCATACACTTCCTCTCCCTTTTTAAAGTTAAACACCTCATTTCTCCACATAAAGTAAAGTAAAGTAAAGTCCACATTTGTAAAGCGCACAAGCACCCGTAAGGGTCTCTAGGCGCTGGGGGCCGTCGGGGAGATTAAGCAAGCTATTGCCCAGAGTCACATGGTGCTGGGCTAACCTGCCGCCGGAGCCGGGGATCGAACCGTGGTCCCCAGATTCCAGCGTCAGTCGCCCTGGCCGCGGCGCCATAATGCTTAGAGTGGCTGGGAATTTGCTTTAAACTGTTGCTCCTAAACTCTTTAACTAATCCATTCTTTTGCCTTGTTCTCAATGTCTTTGTGCAGTCGCCCTACCATTGCCAGACCTTGTTATGCAGAAAACATTTCATGCAACAGTTGTTTTGTCTGTAAAGCATTGCTTAAGATCTGCTCAATGAGACTGTAGGTAAAAAAAATCAACATATATTTACCTGGGGCTTTGGTGTTTTAGAATAGGCTTGAAATAATCTCCATGTACTCTCCAATACTGATACGCCTAAGGGTCCGGTTGCTGGATTCTTCCTGCCGTGAGGGGATCGGCATAGCGCTTCTTACCCACGCCTTGAGGGGAACGGCTGAATCCAAAAACTACAGCCCCAGCAGCCCCTGCACTCGCGACGCTGCACTCGCTCCTGGAGGCGCTAGGAAAGCACAGCCGACCTCCCGCAGCGCGGGACGCGCCCGGGCAAAGGGCGGGCCTGTTCTTGCCCGTCATTGCCAGGAAGAGGCAGGGCAAGGCCAACCCTCTTACAACTAAGGACCAAGACACTCCTGCCTCACTGGAGGCGGCAGAAAAGGTATTGTGAGACTTTCTCTTTTAATAGCTCTTGCACTCGTAACTGCTACTTCCCCTCATGTTGATACTTGGAACTGGTTAGCTTTATGGCTTCTCGACTAGGTCCATTACTAATAACCGTCTTTTATCCTGGCATTGGACTACTGGACACTATTGAGCTTGTTCTTTATTGATTACTGGGACCTACATGTTTTATTAGTAGTAAATTGTTTACATGCCCGTTACAATTGTTAATATCATCAAGCACCTTGCACTTTTGTCTACAGGGGCCTGACATTGCTAGCCCTCAGCACCTTGCACTGGTCCATGTTTACATTGTTCTACTGCTGCTAATCACATAATCACGTTGCTCTTTTTCCTCTAGGGCCCTGACATTGCTAGCCTTTAGCACTTTGCACTTTTACGGTCTAACTGTTAAACAAGGCTTTATGCTTTCAACCATCTATTAAGTGTTAATGAGCAAGTACTGGATTGCATATTTTAGTTTTAAAATATATCTGAGCCTTTTGACAGCAGTGCTACCTGCTAGTGAGTTCTCAAGCTTCTACCAGCAAGTTTGCACGCTTTTGGGCCTGCAATCCAGGTAGATTGTACTAGTTTGGTTGAATTTTTGTTTTGAGAACTTATGCACTTGGTCATTTGAACTAGCCATAGCCAAGTAGCTGTCCCACTATTTTGAGCTTCAAGACAATTACTAGTGCCTAAATTAAAGCCATCCATAGTACCTTCGGTAATCGCCCCAACCCAAATAGAATGGGGAAACGAGCATGCACAGAAAAGAAATTAAAGGCCCCCCCTATTCCTATACCTAAAACCAAGCCGACCTCCATAGATAGGATGTTAGAAAAGTCTCTAGGAGCAGTCACCACTGAAATTGAACGGACAGAGAGACGATTATCCCTCACTCCCAACTTGGAAATCCATACGATAGACTCCCATACCTCGCAATCATCAGGAACCTCAGGTGTCCTGATAAATGATTCCCCTAGGGCCCAAACTTCAATTGCTGAAGCAAGTATTCCTGACCAATTCAGGGTGGAATCTCCTATCAACCCTTGACAAAGGGGAGAGCTAAACCACAAGTAAAAATGACGGCAAGAAGGAAGAAAGTCATGGTAGAAAAGAAACACAATAGGAATACTGGAACTGGAGGGAATGCCAACAGCATTGAAACAGCCAATATGGGTTACTAAGCTAGTGGTGGATCTTCAAATCCAAGTGAGGGACATAGTTAAGGACGAACGTAAATCACTTGTAGGTAGAGTCAATAAATTGACCTCGCTCTTTAACAACTGGTCAAGCAATAGGGGGGCAGTTGACGGGACAGTTGAAATGGACACTGGTCCTGGAGACAAGGTAACGGCGAACTCTACAAAGACCATTCCAACCCCTAAACACAATGTCCGCCCAGCTACTCAAGGATTAAATATAGAGAGACAACAACTATTAATTCCATCTAGAGCCACCACTAGTAGAGCAAGCCCACCCCCTTACTTAAACAATCTATCAGACCTTGGCAGCCGAATAATCAAAGGGCAGGGGTAGACTTACCAACAGGCACAGAGGCTTCCAAAGATTATGCCTCACTCCCATTTATTAACCTACCACCGGCCTCAACCCCATATGTCCTCATCCTGGCTGGTATACCTGAGCTTGGAAAGGGCCAACATGAATTACATCAAGAATTAACAAACAAACGCATGCATTGGCTACCGAATCACAGGTACTTCCGGTATGAAGACGCTGAAGAGATTTTAACCACAGGTAGATTTTGGATGGCTATGTTGGAGGCCCAAGGACAAGAAAGGTGATTGCATTGTGATTAATTTTAGAAACCCCCACGTTGTGCAAGTTATTTTAAATAGAGAGGATGGGAGAACTTTATAAACTTTGCGCACAAGAATTACTACCTCTATTAGAGAAAGTGATAAACTCAATTAGCTTCTCTAAAAAGGCACCTCCTTCATGGAAAATAGCGAAAATAATATTTTTTTTGAAAAAAGGGAAACCAGAAAAAGAATGTGGGTCTTATCGACCAATTTCCTTACTCAACACTGATGTTAAAATCTTTTCTAAGATACTGGCAAATCGGCTTGCCCCTAGTATGCCTTCTATTGTTAATTTACAACAGCACGGTTTTGTTATGGGAAGGGATACTACTACACACGTTAACACTTCAATAATTGCCTTTGATGTGGCTGAAGGTACACACACCCCACTCGGTATGATTTTGTTAGACGCAGAAAAGGCTTTTGACCGAGTGGGGTGGGATTATCTGTGGGAAGTGTTAATGAAATTGGGGCTTTCCGGGTCTTACCTGGATTGGGTTATGTCCCTTTATGACGAACCTTTAGCTTTGATTAGTTATGGAGATAAAGAATCAGCGAATTTTAAAATACTAAGAGGCACGAGACAGGGCTGCCCCCTTTCCCCTTTACTTTTTGCCCTATCTTTAGAACCTTTTTTAAACGCATTAAATGACCAAGTAAACATTATTCCAGTGAGTCATGGAGGTACTGTTTTGAAATTAACGGCTTATGCTGATGACATAGCTATCTATACGAGTGATTTTAATAGAGCTATGCCAGAAATTATTAACGAAGCACAAAAATATGGCTCAATCTCAGGTTACAAATTGAACGTGAGTAAAACTCAAATTATAGCTAATTATACTCCTGATATACATATTTATGACACTTGCAGAGAAGCTACTTATTTAGGTATCAAGTTAATGGCTAAAGTAGGGAAAATATTGGAAACAAACTACGATACTTTTCTAAAAGAAACCTCCATAACTCTTAAAAAATGGCACAAAATCCCTCTTAGTCTACTAGGCCGACTAAATTTGATCAAAATGAAAATACTCCCCAAGCTACTCTATTTGTTTAGAGCTATACCATTACAACCGAACCAATTTTTTTTTTAAAAACTAGACTCTGTCTGTAGCAGCTTTATCTGGGGATACAAAAAGGCACGCAGGGCTATAAAATTTCTGACACTACCAATTTCAAAAGGGGGACTTGTTTTTCCGGACTTTAATTTATATTTTTTGGCAACCTTTTTTTCTCGAATTCAGAGCTTATTAAAGAAAGAGGCTTGCCTATTCTTTTATCAATATTTGCTAGGTACCGACTCTAACCAATTTTTACTCCGCACACACGACCCAAATTACTATAAACGGGTGAAATTTAAGACTGCTAAACATGCTATAAATATTTGGAAGAAAATTATGCACATCAGTCAGACTTCATTTTATAATACGGAACTCAGGCTATGGGACAACCCGGGTCTTCCGGGAACTTTTTCGGATGGGACTGGGTATCGTTGGATTAATTGTGGTCTTAATACACTAGGCGACATATTTGGAAATAACGGTATGGTAGATTTTGAAACCATGAAAATATTAAATGGCGTAACAAACGATATGCATTATCGATATCGCCAGCTGAGAGACTTTTTTATCAATAAAATGAAAATAACAACAATTACTCAGTCTGAAATTATAGAGTGCATATATTCCGATAAAACTAAATCACTTATAAAGTTGGGATATCAACTTTTAACCAAGGATAAATTCGAAAATACTATTAAAATTGCTACTAAATGGTCTCGCCGGTTAAATCGGGACATAAATTCAGAACAGATTAGTAAAGCTTTAACTCACATAAGTGATGTTGTGCACTCCTCCAACTTAAGACTGCAATCATATAGGACTATTACAGAATTATATTACACTCCAGAGAGAATATCTGCTTGGGCTCAAGGGAACCAAACATCAGACAAAACTAAATGTGTGAAGTGTAACACTTATGCTGCTGATATAGAACATATGCTCTATTCTTGCCCGGCGTATTCTAGCTTCTGGATGGGAATCATAAAACACCTTCAAGATAGTCAGATTAAGTTACCGGATTTATCCCCCCAACTGGTCTTACTTGATATATATGAGACTCACTGTCCCAACCAAGATCTCATAACAATCTTGTTAGCCTGTGCACGATTAACTATAGCAAGAGCTTGGATATCTAAGAACACTCCAACTGTTGCTGAGTGGCTAACATTGGTCATAGAAATCAGAACCATGGAACTTACACTCGCAAAATATAGAGGACCAAAAACTCTAACTAGAAAGGAAAAGATTTGGAAGCAATTTTTTGAGGTATAAAAAAAAAAAAAAAAAAAAAAAACCCGGGGTTAGTGAAGATGGATGAAGATATATGTGAACAATAATTAAATCACCATTATTTGTTTTTTGTTTACTACCTTTTTTATTACTAGGGCCGTCCGGAGGCTGTATAATTTAACCCTTGTTCTACTCTCTTCTTCTTTTCTTTTTTTTTTTTTTTTTTTTTTATTTATTTACTCTGTTTCCGAATATCCTAACCCTTTAATTATAACCAATGTAAATTTATGCTTTCTAAAGATACTTGAAAATGTATTTATGTATTATGCTTTGCTTTTTTTCGTCTCCTGCGACAATAAAAATATTTAATAAAAAAAAAAAAAAAAAAAGAAACCCCCACGTTGTGCAAGTTATTTTAAATAGAGAGGATGGGAGAAAAATAGGTCAAATTCTAGCCCTCCCTTTGGGCTATTATTATCCCCCTGAGAGGGTCTACGAAGATACAAGGCAATATGGGTGGGACTGGAGACACGAAAACTATAGATACAACAAAGCTGCTGTAGAACATTATTGGCCCAGGCAACAAATGTACAATATTCCTACAGGAAACAGATTTAGTAGCCCAGAAGGAGTGGATTAATTCGAGGCCCAAGCCATTGGCCTCGAAGTGCAGTTGGGCGAAACTCCGTTGGTAACTGAGTCCCGTGAGAATGATGCAGGGAACGGTACGATGCTAAGGGAAGGGGAAACCTGTGGGAGCATAAGCGGCTCTCCTGGGAATACCTTTGAAGGCCCAAACATGACTTTGATTTTTAACCAACAACCTCCATCGTTCTGCGGGTCTCCCCCACAGTCCTCCCTACCAGTTGCCAAAAAACCCAACCATCTTGACTGCCCAAGGCTCCGCGTTTTATCCTGGAACTTAGCAGGCCGGAACAGCAAGATTGACAACCCGGAAAGGGGCCATTTCATTGACCAACAAGAGCTCTGCATGTTCCAGGAGACGTGGGCAAGTGGGGATGTTTCTAAATCAGGATATGCTATATTCAATATCCCTGCAACATCAGGTGGAAAAGGGAGACCTTCAGGAGGCCTGGGCACATGGGTGGCAGTCCACCTAGGTTTCTCGGCAGAATGGATAGAATCATCTTCAAACGACATTCTGTGCGTTCTTCTGCATTTTTCCCCCAAGGTCTCCATTGCCCTTTTAAATGTGTACTCCAGACTAGTTAGCCAGGGCCAGGAGTCAAAAACTCTTGAGGAACTAACGTCATTTCTAGCTACGCATGCAGATAATCACAAGATGATCATAGGAGCGGATTTTAATTGTCAGTTTGAGCCACTACATGGCTTGCAAAAGGATAGTCTCTGTGAGGAAGACGAATTCTGGTTCATCCCGGAGTCTTCATGCCCTTTAGTCAAAATTTGGTCCCCTCTGGTGATCCAGATGAATTGGCTTGTTTTAAAATATTCCTTAAGGGCATGCAATGGAAGAACACAATCTGACTCATCTAGTAATTATACTTTCACTAGAAAAGGGAGAGGCTCCTTACTGGATTACATTCTAATCCTGGCATAGGGTTATTGATTTTAAAGTTATGGCACAACAAGATCGTAACCATAACGCCCTCGTGCTAAAACTACAGAAACCTAATCCTGGGAGTGCAATAAGTGGCTATTCCCCTATTGATGATCGGCTGTCTCTTTCAAACTGTAGGAGAAGAGTACAATGGGCAGACATAAACCAGTCCCAGTATAAATTAGGCTCCCTGTACGAAGCCCTTGTCCCGGTGCTCTTGACCGCAATTAATTGGCTCTGCTTTGGGAACAGTTAAAGCTTATTTCTCTGCCATCTCAGCATTTTTGTGGTTGCCAGACGCACCTTCTCTCTTGAAGTCACTTGCTGTGGCTAGATTCCTTATAGGCCTGCAGTATGTCTCCCCCTACACCATTTATCATGCCTCAGGGGGACCTCAACCTGGTTTTCATCGTTCTCATGTGTGCACTATTTGACCCTCTGCATAATTGCCCTCTTAGGCTATAGGTCTTCAGAACTGCCTTTTTAGGGGCCATAACATCGGGCATACGGGTCAACAAATTGCAGGAACTCTCAAGCTGGTTCTCCGGATACATGCCTCCTTTCTTCCGAAGGTTACGACTCCCTTCCATGTATGCCAGAACATCTCCCTTCTTTGCTCCGCCTCCTCCTTCCAAAAAGGAGGAGACTCACCCGTCTGGATCCAAAAAGAGCATTGTCGTCCTACCTTGACCGCACAAAACATTTCTGGATGAACAATAAACTGTTTGTGGGGTACTTAAAAAGGGAAGGCAGTGCAAAAACAGGCCATCTTGCGATGGATCATTTCTATGCATTTAGATTTGCTATGCATTGGCCAAGAAGCAACCCCTTGAGGGCTTGCCCGACCACACCACTAGAGCCAAGTCTGCAACTACTGCGTTAGTGCACGATGTCCCAGTCCTGGACATCTGTCGGGCAGCAATGTGAACTTCACTGCACACATTCACCAATCACTACTGTCTGGACTGTCAGGTCCTTTGCAAAGGGTATTTCATCTGTTCGATCCTGCAGGACTTTCTAATTTAATTGGTTTCGCAGTTCCACCTCCAGGTAGGTATTACTTGGGTATCTATTCAGGGTAAGGAATCTGCAGCTATAAGTCTCAATCAGATGAACAAGTTATTTACCTTTGGTAAACCCTTATCTGGTAGCCCCAGATTCCTTACTGACTCTCCCATACTCCCCTCTCTGTGACCTGATTGCGGCGGTGTGAAGGACACACTTTCAGGGCCTTAGCTTGTCACACCAGTAGTTAGTTCTCATTGTGGCTCAATGCGTCTGGCGTGGAAATTCTCAAAAGTAACTGACGCCAGGATGCCAGGGTGGTGTCTATATAAGCACCGCGCTCTTCAGTAATGGCGCAGATGATGCTGACGTAGAGCCGAACATTACCACCTACTGGCGTGCAGGGGTACTGCTCGAAAATCATCCGGATCCAGTCTGACACCTGGGGATTTTCTAAGGTAAGGTATTTGCGGCTAGATAGGCTGTACCAGATAAGGCGTTACTGAAGATAAGTACCTTGTTCTTTTCTACTGTGATGAAACAGGGTTTCTGTGTTACAGAATGACAGGCCTTTTTTGGACATGCCCTAGGGAAGTGACGCTAGCAAGGTGCTTGGTTCATTTGACTTTCTGGATGAATGAACTGAGGATAACCCCCAAAGTCAGTTTGTTACTGAGGTATTAGAAGAGGTGATTTGTTTTTTAAGCACTCCCTGGCATTTGGGCTTCATTCTTTTTAGAAAATAATTCATTTAAACAAATGCCCACTCTAGGTATCCTCATTGCTTCACCAGACCGTAGCGAGAAAGCATGGTCTACAACTGTGAGGCAGCAGCTTTATAAAGTCTATTCAGGAAGGCTTAGGGGGCTGTGTTATTTCCCTCTGCTCTTTTGTTTTTTTATGCTCTTAAACTGGGCCTAGTACAACCCTTTCAACATTTGACTCAAGCGATGGTGCACAATTAGAAACTTCTCAAGGAGGTTTGTGTGAGTTACTCTGGCTCACCACCTCCATCAATGCAATAATTTAAATGTCAAGCCTACCGCTTCTCTTACTAAAAGTACATAAGTACTTCATTACACAGAAAGCAAAATACTACACACTACAATACTTTTGGAATATCCAATTTGTGGGTGCAAATCTTATGCATTTCAAAGCGGGTGCTTCAAGGGCATGTTGAACCTTCCCATGGGTGGATTCTGAATACATCTCAGGCATCATTCCTGCTTTCAGCAGTGAGTCTCTGGAAGGCTGTGGCAGGAGCCAGTGATTCTATTGGTGGCCCTTTTTCTGGTCTCTTGTGGTTTTCAGTGCAGGTGGGCCTCAGGGATTCAGCAGACCTGGTCGCATTGTTCCGGGGAGTATTGGTCAAGTATGCTGGGGCCTCTCCAGGTGGTTGCAGTTGACAGTTCTCTTCTCCATTGGTGGGGGCTCTGGTGTCGGCAGCACACTTCCAGTCGAAGTCCTGGGATAGAGTGACAGTAGCCAGATCAAGCATCAAGATTTTCAGCACCTTTGTTCCTATCAATCAATCAATCAAAGCATTTGTAAAGCGCACTACTTACCCGTGAGGGTCTCAAGGTGCTGCTGAGGGGTGGGGGGAGCTACTACTGCTTGAAGAGCCAGGTCTTGAGGAGTCTTCTGAAGGTCAGTAGGTCTTGGGTCTGTCGAAGATGGGTGGGGAGGGTGTTCCAGGTCTTGGTGTTGAGGTGGGAGAACGATTTGCCGCCGGAGGTCTCTCTTTGGATGCAGGGGACTGTCACGAGGGCGAGGTCTTGCGAATGGGGGTGTAGAAGCTGAGTCGTCTGTTGAGGTACGCTGGTCCGGTATTGTGGAGTGCCTTGTGTGCATGAGTTAGGAGCTTGAAGGTTATCCTCTTGTGATGGGGAGCCAGTGAAGGTTTATCAGGTGGGGTGTGATGTGGCTGCGGTGAGGGATGTCGAGGATCAGGAGTGCAGAGGCGTTCTGGATGCGTTGGAGCCGTTTCAGAAGTTTGGCCGAGGCTCCTGCTTAGAAGGCTTTTCCATAGTCCAACATGCTGCTGACGAGGGCCTGGGTGACTCCTTTTGGTGGAGATCCACTTGTAGATATTGCGGAGCATGCAGAGGGCGCTGAAGCAGGAGTACAAGACGGCGTTGATCTGCTTAGTCATGGAGAGGGTGGAGTTGAGGATGACCACTAGGTTGCGTGCATGGTCGGTGGGTGTTGGAGCTGTTCCCAGTGCGGTCGGCCACGAGGAGTCGTCCCAGGCCGAAGAGGTGGAGCCGAGGATGAGGACCTCCGTTTTGTCCGAGTTTAGCTTTAGTCGGCTGTTCTTCATCCATTCAGTGACGGCCTTCATACCTTCGTGGAGGTTGCTTTTGGCGGTGTGTGGGTCCTTGGTGAGTGAGAGGATCAGCTGGGTGACGTCGGCATAAGAGATGATGTTGAGGTCGTGCAGTCGGGCGACGTGGGCGAGCGGTGCCATGTAGATGTTAAACAGCGTTGGGCTGATGGATGAGCCCTGGGGTACGCCACAGATGATCTCGGTGGCTTCGGATCAGAAGGGGGTTGCTAGGCAGTATCTTTGGAATGAAGTTCCTCAGGGTGATGGCCTCTTTGCTTCTGAAGAGGGCTTTCTCCCAGGCACCTCTTGGCAAGTATCAAGTTTGCTACTCACAAGGAGGCACCATAGGTAGGCATGTCTTGGCTACAGTCTTTAAATCTGCAGGGTGGTAAGGAACGCACAGCACTGGATTGCTAATGTTGCAGTTATGACGCGGTGAGGTTAATGCAAGTATTGATCCCAACATTCTGTCAGCCAGCTAATCTGGCACACTACATTCCAGTGACTTGGCAGCTATGATGAGGATGACATGAGGAGACCACACAGCACACTTCCGCAATACTACCGCTCCGCTGATGAAACTGCACAGTTTGGACAGGGCTCCTGATCTTTTTGATCTTTAAAGTTGTGAGTCTTTTTTAGATGGACCACCAGGGTCAATTGTGCACAGACCATTTCAAAGAAAAGCTTCTCCTGCAGAATTGGTGCATTCCTTCCATCTCATTCTGACAGATCTCCTTTGTTCCCAGGACAAGTCAGGAATTCTTCCTTCAGATTGGATTCCAGATGATGGTCTTTTACCTTTGGGGAGCTGGTTATCAGGCAAATACCACCCTTTGGTTGATCATTGTTCCTCTGAGTACTTTGCCGAGTACCCCCCTCCTCGGATGAAGAGAACTTGGAAGAAGAACCACAAGTCAATCAAAAGCTCCCCTTTTATACAGAGAATGATAAACAGGGGATGTGGATTCCCAATCTGCCTTTTCAGATCTGGTTTGAGTCAGTGCCCCTTTCATGTATCTTTAGACTCAGCCTATGTCTTGAGTGATGCTCCTCATATTAGGCTTGCTGTGAGGCCACTGCATGCTCCAAAAGCAGTGTACACCATGATTATAAACAGCCACATCTGACAGTGATCAGGAAGAGTGAAAAAATGTTGCTCCTCTTCTGAGGGTCTTTCACACTCTGACATCAGTTACTGTAATCTCACCCTTCAACCCTGCCATCCACTAAATTGCAGTCTAAGAAAGACTAAGCAAAAACCTTATATATCAGAAAGCACATAATCGAATTTCTTAGGGAAAGTATGCCTCCTCTTTCCCCAATTCATTGTCTGGGTTTCCTCCTTTCTTTGCAAGGAATGTCAGCAATACCCCTCCTCTGTCTGGTAAAGCAACCTCGCCTCTATCTTGTGTATAGGAAAAGACCCGGGTTTTCAAAATAGAACCCACAGGCCTGTCACTCTTGTTAACTCGGGCACTCGTACTATACACGAACTCCTGCAGCGTACACGCACACTTGAAGCATAAAGTATCCTGGCACTAGGGGAACTTTGGGTGAACGGGGTCAGTAGACTCCCATTCACTGGACATAGGTAAAAATGCCTAGTAAGACTCTAAACACTACAAAAAAATATGCTACCACAACTGTGCTACACATGTGACAACCTGTGACAACAGTCCTGTTATCACTATTAGCGGTTGCTTTGCCTCCTCCTACTTCCATCCATCCAATCATCCATCCATCCGTCATCCCTCCATCATCCATTCATTGATCATCCACCACCATGCATCCTTCATCCGCCACCTTCCATTCAGCTATCATCCATCCATCTCCATCTATCCATCATTCACCACCATCCATCCAGCACCATCCATCCATTATCCAGCACCATTCAGCCATTCTTCACCACCATCCTTCGATCCATCATCCACCATCCACCATCTTCACAGTGAATGTGCGCTTTACAAACACACATTATATTATACTTTATCTTTGTGCAAAAATGTTAAAATATCTTTGTACGGCACTATGAAATAATGGGTCTTTCGGCCACTTTTCTCATAAAAGACACATTGCTGCCTACGCTTTTTTTGTATAGTTCTAAATGCCTGTGGTGTTTTTTTTTGGTAGAGGACACTAGGAAAGTGTTGACCCGCACAGTTTAACTTTGTTGGTGTGCACAAAATAGTTGCCAGTGCGACCCCTTTTCTTCCTCTCTCTTTCCTTTACCACACTTACTTAATCTGGTCTGTTTACTAGGCAGACGTGTTCATCGGAGTAAATGCAGTTTAATGCAGAAACACCTATTTGGTGAATAGGTAATTCTAGCTTAGCTAAGAAAATTAAGTTCTGTAGTAGGGGATCTCTGTGTATAGTCATAATCTAGTGAATAGTCCCGCCCATGTGCACGGACCCCGGAGCAATCAAAAATAATCTCAAGTTGTCAAAACATGCAGAACTGCACAGACACTTAAGAGAGAATTTAAAGACAGATAATGCAGCCTATATCCACAGGCTATACTGTCCAGTACTTCAACTAGAAATTCCACCAAAATCCACAAACAGCACAGCCTGTCCAGGGTTTTCTACAGAGAAAACCTTGCCTTTAACAGCAAAACCCTCTGGAATGATAGAGAGGAAGAAGTGGACAGACACGCCCCATAGGCTGGCATTATGTGGCTCAAAACAGGATACTGTGCCTTTAAGAGAACTTTCCAGAAGCCTCACAGTATCCCAGAATGCACTGCAGGTCCCTTTTACTTTCAGTTCTTTTTGAAGGCGTAACACGCCAGACCTGTAGCATTTTTTACGTGAATATCTCTCTCCACCGGGGAGGAGGGCGGGCGCTTATGACTATAACAGAGATACCCCTACTACAGAACTGGAGTTACAGGACAGAAACTACTACTTCTGTAGTAGGGGATCTCTGTGTATAGTCATAATCTAGTGAATAGAATGGCAAGCCCATCCCCACACCAAAGCGGCGGTGGAGAACAGACAAATAACACCACTACTGTGCAAACAGATTTCGCAGCGAAGCCTGCCCAACCTGAGCATCTGCCCTGGCATCAGTGTCCAGACAATAATGCTTAACAAAGGTATGGACCGACGTCCAAGTGGCCGCCTTGCAGATTTCCGCAATTGGAACATTATGGAGCAAAGCAGTCGTGGCAGCTTTGCCCCTGGTGGAATGAGCCTTAGGTGTAACCCCTAAGGTCTTATTAGCCTTTTGGTAACACAATTGTATACAGGACACAATCCACCTCGAGATGGACTGTTTAGAGGTAGCAAGACCGGTCCTGACTGATCCATAATTGATAAACAATTGGTCTGAATATCCTTGGTTTTATCCAGATAAAATTTCAACACCCTCCTAACATCCAGGGAATGCAGAGATCTTTCCGCTGGAGATGAGGGATTCTGAAAAAACGTAGGTAAAGTTATAGTCTGGAAATCAGATATAACCTTTGGAAGAAATTTAGGGTGTGTACGCATAACAACCTTAGCAGCATGAAATACAGTATAAGGTTCTTGGCAACGCAACGCCTGAATTTCCCTCACCCTGCGGGCCGATGTAATGGCCACGAGGAACGCCGCCTTCCAGGACAGGTGCTGCAACGAAGCCTTATGAAAAGGTTCAAAAGGCTCCTTCATTAATCTGGACAACACCACGTTCAATTCCCATGAAGGCGAAGGAAGCCGGACAGGAGGGAACACTTTCTTCAAGCCTTCCAAAAAACCTTCGATCACAGGGATCTGAAAGAAGGAAGTCTGTGAAGGCCATTTCCTGTAGGCAGTCAGCGCAGCAAGATGAACCTTAATGGAGTGGACATTAAGGCCAGGTGTAGAAGACGAATTACTATCAAAGAATTTGCCTCCCAAAAGCAGTATACATACAAGCATTTTTAGCACATTCCTTTGACAGTCGGTATGCTCATCTATAATGTTTATATTAGGAGGAGATTGGGACTGAAGGATGGATCGGGAATATGCCATTCTCACCTATTTTAGCTGCCTGTTCCATTTTTTCCTTCCAATTGGGAGGTTACTGAGTGTTGATGAGTCATTGCCCCCTGGGTTTAGAGATCTGCCCTGGAAAAATAAGGAGGGAAATAGATGAGGGATCACAAAGGTTTGGGTAAGGACGTAAAATAACATAACATATAACATAAATCAAAGTTATGTTATTGAGTATCAACACTCGGACAGCATCCTCATGAAAGAAAACTGGGAGTTGTCCATTGGGAAGAAGGACCGCACTATAAAAGGGGACCTACAGCTGCACAAAATATTTGTATAATTTGCTTGTGGTTACTTGCATATTTTCATACAGGAGGATACATTGTTCTGCAAAAGGAAGACTGCATGTGATGTAGCATCGGGCGCAATCATGATCCTACCAGAGGGATCTGGACTACACCACACTTTTCCTGCAGAAAGGTTTCTTGGGTCCACTTCATTAAAGGCCTCAACTGCTTTATTGAAGTGCCTTTGTCTGTATTCTCTGTGTGCCTATCATTATAGCTGCCAACCTGTGCTCAAACAATATTATGGCGTAATGTTTTTGACTATTAAAAGCCAGTCTGTAGTTCTTTGACTTAGTAGAGATCAGCCTTCTGTGACAATATGGAAAACGGGATGTACCCCACTCCCATCAAGAAGCTGTAAACGAAGGCTGAGTCAAAAGGACATGCAGGTTTGCAGTTAGAATTCACCCGTATTCCACAACAAAAAAATTTACTGCATTTTAGAAGATCTTTTTTATTTGACACAAAATACCTAGATGATTAAACTTTGGGACTCATTAAAAAAATATTTAGCTGCATATAGGTGGCTGTATAAAACGAGATCCGGCTTTCTGCAATTCGTTCTATGTCCTTGAGGGTGACCTGTTGGGTGGTTACACCCTTTTCATTTGATTTGGGGCTAGCTGATGCTGTTCTTTTCATTTTATTGGCTGCTCCCTTTTTATCAGGGATTGTGATTCCCTCTTTGAGGTTGAGGTCAGAGCATCAACCTTTCTTCTTCAAACATTGAGGATAGATCTTGAGTTCTTTAGTTTTTGCCCACAGTTGGGTGGTCCTTGGTGTACTAAATGGAAAAGTGCATCTCCCCAATTATGGAAGGTTGGCAGGGAACCACTTGTTTGCCATCAGACAAAGTAAATGGTAGTTTTGCATTAGCATAGTCAGTCAGTCAGTCAGAATATCTTTATTCGACTTGTTCAAAGTCATACAAAGAAAAAACAATAAAAAACATTACATGCAAAGCTTTTTCCTACATTTTCCTAAAGAACAATAATATAAATATACAGTTTAAAAAGTATTATACATAGTTAAAAAAAAGTATTTCATTCAGAAGTAAAAGTACGTAATAAAACATTTGCTTTAAGGCGAAGTTTGGCCGACAGCTTTCGCCCTTGCAGCGGCTACCAGAAAATTAGCAATGCAGAAAGTAATGCGGGGATTAGGCATTAATTGTAAAAAGAGCAGAGTCGGTCTCACCTGTGTGAAGCCGGCCTCTTTCAAAATGGGAAACAAATATTTTTTCCTCTGCTCGAAGTACAAACCACAAAACATGACAAAATGCATTGTATCCTGCACAGAAAACTGGTCACAACTACAGGGAGGGGCTAGATCTGGCTTCTGCCAACTCTTAAAAGAACCTAGGTGAAAATGTAACAAATTAAATCTAAACTTAGTTAATAAAAACCTGTGATAAGGGAGTGTAACAAAACTAAGATAAGATGCCAATGAGGATGAGCTAACCAGGAGGCTATGTTCCCTTACCCATGGTTTCACCAATTCATATTCCTCACGGCATGCTTCCTTCCTTTCCCTAAATGACTTTTTTATAAAGTCAATATCATGTGCTTTAATTTTCTCTGGGAATGAAAAAAGCTCCGGGCGACCCAGATCTGTGAATGTTTTAGCTAAATAGGCCAGCCATGGAATATTGCTAAATTTGTCCAGAGATAAAACATCGTGCAAAATTTTGTGGTTCAAGGGAAGATCTTCGTTCAACCACATTTTCAGCCACAAAATCAGAGGGGACAAACTCAGTGTGTCTGACAGATAAGGTAGGCCCACCTCTTTGTGGATAGAGTAAGTTGGGGTTGACTGTGGTACAGAAAGCAGGGTTCTAATAAATCTATTCTCTGCTCTCTGTATTAGGTCTAGATTTGCATACCCCCACAAAGCGGAACCATATAGCGCAATGGCCACAGGTTTACACTTATAGATTTTTAAGAGGGCTTCCATAGGCCTGGCCCCTATCTTACCAGCGAAACCCAAGAGAGCTGATGATGATCTAATTACAGACAGCCTCTTTGCTCTTATCTGTGGGCCCCAAGATCCTTTCTGGTCAAACAATACACCTAAATAGGGAAATGTGGATACCTTTGAGACAAGGTCCCCCCTGCAAAAAAATGTTTTATGTCTTTTTTTGTTGCACTCACGCCCCAATACCATTGTATGTGACTTAGAGACATTTACCTTAAGGTCCAAATTTTCCATAAATGAACCGAAGGCGTCCAAAAGATGCTGAAGGCCAACACCAGTACGAGCGATCAGCACGGCGTCATCCGCATACAGAAGTGCCGGGATTTGGGCGCCTCCTGCATACGGGACGTCAGCTTCCTGCCCTCGCAGGTGTGCGCCCAGACCATTGATGTAGATGGTAAAGAGCAAGGGGGCTAGTATACAACCTTGCCGTACCCCCTTTAAAGATTTAAACAGTGGGGTACGTCTACCATCATTTGTTACGCGTACAGCTGCAAAGAGCTCCTGGTGCAGAGTGGCCATGAGGTTACTGAGTGTTGATGAGTCATTGCCCCCTGGGTTTAGAGATCTGCCCTGGAAAAATAAGGAGGGAAATAGATGGGGGATCACAAAGGTTTGGGTAAGGACGTAAAATAACATAACATATAACATAAATCAAAGTTATGTTATTGAGTATCAACACTCGGACAGCATCCTCATGAAAGAAAACTGGGAGTTGTCCATTGGGAAGAAGGACCGCACTATAAAAGGGGACCTACAGCTGCACAAAATATTTGTATAATTTGCTTGTGGTTACTTGCATATTTTCATACAGGAGGATACATTGTTCTGCAAAAGGAAGACTGCATGTGATGTAGCATCGGGCGCAATCATGATCCTACCAGAGGGATCTGGACTACACCACACTTTTCCTGCAGAAAGGTTTCTTGGGTCCACTTCATTAAAGGCATCAACTGCTTTATTGAAGTGCCTTTGTCTGTATTCTCTGTGTGCCTTTCATTATAGCTGCCAACCTGTGCTCAAACAATATTATGGCGTAATGTTTTTGACTATTAAAAGCCAGTCTGTAGTTCTTTGACTTAGTAGAGATCAGCCTTCTGTGACAATATGGAAAACGGGATGTACCCCACTCCCATCAAGAAGCTGTAAACGAAGGCTGAGTCAAAAGGACATGCAGGTTTGCAGTTAGAATTCACCCGTATTCCACAACAAAAAAATGTACTGCATTTTAGAAGATCTTTTTTATTTGACACAAAATACCTAGATGATTAAACTTTGGGACTCATTAAAAAAATATTTAGCTGCATATAGGTGGCTGTATAAAACGAGATCCGTCTTTCTGCAATTCGTTCTATGTCCTTGAGGGTGACCTGTTGGGTGGTTACACCCTTTTCATTTGATTTGGGGCTAGCTGATGCTGTTCTTTTCATTTTATTGGCTGCTCCCTTTTTATCAGGGATTGTGATTCCCTCTTTGAGGTTGAGGTCAGAGCATCAACCTTTCTTCTTCAAACATTGAGGATAGATCTTGAGTTCTTTAGTTTTTGCCCACAGTTGGGTGGTCCTTGGTGTACTAAATGGAAAAGTGCATCTCCCCAATTATGGGAGGTTGGCAGGGAACCACTTGTTTGCCATCAGACAAAGTAAATGGTAGTTTTGCGTTAGCATAGTCAAATGATGTAAGGATAGCTGAACGTGTAATCATTGATAAGTGCCTGGTGTTGTTCCATATAGGATTAAGTGTATTAAAACCATTGCCTACCAACATTCTACAGAATACTACGTTCCCTGCTTACCTTACCGTATTGAATGGTTTTGGACCTTTTTTTAAGCGCTCTGGGATACTTCAAACAGATATCCTGCATTGTTCTGGATAGCCTGTTGCGCTGTATAAATCTATGTTCATCATCACCACTGAACCTATATGAATGTCTCCAACTACTGCATCACCAATAAGATTATAAACTTCCTACCCAAACATAAAACCTAATTCTAGATGGATCTCACTCAATGAGTAGCAAATCATAATTATGCCTGAAAAGTCAAATTGAAGCAATGAAACAAGCTCTTATTTGCTTCTGGAACTTTTTACCTGACGACATGTCTGGTGGCTTCCTTCCCTTCTTTGTAATGGCACATATGATGTGCCTTTTTACAGCCCACCTTACAAGAAAGTAGTAGAGCATTCATATCCTTCCATAAACTCCGACCTCCTCACCTCAGTCTCTATTGTTGATGCTAAATACTAGCTCCACTTCCTTCAGTTTTCCCTGTTCGCATTATAGGTTCTTACTTGTTTTTTATGTTCACTGCAGCTAAATTGGAGTTCTAAAACATTTGAAATAAGTAATCTATACCAACAGGACCCCTATGGTGCTAACAATATTTTTATTTACATGTGCTACTAGCCTTATTAAAAAAACGTGATACACCAAAATACCAGTATGATTGGGCCGGGCCTAAGTGAAAAGATAACTGGGTTCATGAGTTAGGTGTGCATGCGGTTAGCTAAATGCTTCCCTTACTAGAGCGCCTGGATAGGGGTACTGAAGATCATAGATGTGCCCTCAGGCTATGATGGTGAATCCACTAATTGTTACGGATTAGTGTTTGCTGCGCCTAGTCTGGATTCTATGGTGGTGATATTGCTGCCAATCCCTGGGTTGTACCCTGATGTTGGTCGGGGGACCCGGGATACCTGTGTGACGTGCTCTGCCATCAGAGCTCGGCGAAGGGCTAACAGCCAGACCAGGATGGAAGGGCTCACCGATGATTTCCAGGCCATTGAAAGTGCACGTTTCGTCAATACCAGCGGCAAGTCCAAGAACTTATTGAGGTTCTTGCGACGTGCATTTAGTTTTGTATTTGTAATGCCGAGCAAGTAATGCGCACCCTGGGCTGGAAGTTGGGTTCCTAATGCTGCTGTTAATATTTCTAAGACTTTTCCCCAGAATGGCATGATGTGAGGGCATGTCCAAACCATGTGTAAAAAGTTGGCATCTGATTGTTGGCATCTAGGGCAAATGTCTCTGGAGGTTGGATACATACGTGCCAGTTTGTGCAGAGTTAAATATGTATGGTGTAGATAGTTAACGTGGGTCAATTTTAGTCTGGCTTTTGTGGATATTAGCTTGGGATTTCCCACGCATTGCACCCACGGTTTGTCATTAATTTCGATGGACAGGGCCGAGCACCAGAAATCTCACAGTTGAGTTTTCGAGGGGGCTGTATCCGTTCGAAGGGAATTATAGATGACTGTAATGGCTTTCCTGCCCGTCCAGTGTGTCAGTAATGTCTGTAGAGCTCCGGAGGTTGTGGGTACTGTGCTTATGTACCCCCAAGTTTGTGTTGCTTGTTGTGTTAATTTAGCATATATGAGGAATGTTCCTGGTGGCACTCCGTAGTCATCCATCCATGTCAAAATCCCCTAGGGTAGAATCTTTGATCAGGTCACCCCACGTTGTAAGGCCGGCTGTCTGCTACTAAGCCAGTTCTGGGCGCTTTAGGCAAATTTTTGTGCCTGGCATCGACTCTATGGGGAGATCTGGAGCATATGGTGGGGGATGATGTCTGGTTAATACGTATTTCGTCCAGACGTTGCGGGCTGCCGACATCAGGGTGCTTCCACTTTTTCTCTGTAGCAGCGTTTTGGACCCTGACAACCACTCGACCAAGGCTGATTGCTTTAGCGTTATTGCCCAGATGTCCAATTCAGATAGGTTGTTTCTTGCAAGCTAACGCATAGGCCACAGTTGTGCAGCAGCATAATATCATTTGTAGTTGGGTTCTCCTAATCCACCCTCCGACATGGGGAGGTATTGTTTCGAGAGTGCTACCTTTGCCCTGGAAGTGCCCCATATCAGGGTCACAAGCAGCGACCACAGTTCCTTGAATATTTTCTAAGGTATCCTATACGGGAGTACAGTATTCATGTATGCATTTATTTACAACGTTTTTATATAGCGCAAACAAGATCCCGAAGGATATCCGTGCGCTTTACAAAAGGATGGACGGAAGGTAATAAATGCAGTAACAACATCAGCTATGAGTAGTAAAGAAATAAAGAAGCCTAGGAAGAAAAAACATCTTCGAGATGGCTATCCGACCCATGGTGGATAGCGGAAGGTTGATCCAGAATGTGAGCGTGGCCCTAGCACTGGTGATCGCCCTAGCCAGGTTGCCATCAATAAGATCAGAGGAGGAGTGATAAATCTGTACTCCTAGGTATTTGAAGGAATCATATGCTCTAATAAGTAGAGCATGGGGCTGCTGCTGCCTCTGTACCACGGATAAAGGTCCGGCGGCGAGGGGTAGGTCTGATTGAGAAGACGCGGGATTTCGAAACCTGAATACTATGAGGTTCACCCGCTGTTCTACCCGCCGGGCACTGTTGTTGTAGCATACCATTACCTGATAGGAACACAGAGCGCAACACAGGTAAACGACTCCTTTCCATCTGATTTTGACATTGCAAAATAAAGGAATAGTCATTCTGTAGATAGTTTCCTTTAAACCAACATAGTTAGACACTGGTCCTGACGAATCGCCAGTCAAACTGACACATAGGCGAGAAACATGTTGACCCAGTCACATACCAGGTTAGCCTTGTACTAGGGTACATTATTTCCCTACAAGTCTAGTCCTAGTCCAATTTTTAATTGGAGCCAAGGGACCTCTAGAATAAACTTGATCCTGGCACCCTTGATTCCATTTTAATCACTGTCACGTCTCTCTTCCCTGGCCCCACACCCGCACTTCACCTATATGGCAGTTGGAAAAAGATCTCAGCTAAAGAGCCCCTCTATGAGGTGTTGCCCGTTGGGTATTGCACCGCCGACCCAACGAGGAGCATTGCCGATGATGAAGCATGACACTCGCAAGGGTGTGTGAGGCCATTACATCCAACAAAATGGATGCCCGTTTGTAGGTACCCCACATTGTCCTACAGCATCCCTAACCTGACACCGACCTAACATGCACTCTTCTAGGAACGGCCTGGTACCCTTCTTGAACTTGACATTGGAAATAACACAGACTTGGCCTAGTTGATTTTCAGGCTCGATAACCATGCATGGGCATCCAGCAACTCTATCAGCCCATGAAGTGCTGTAGTCTGGTTGCGGAGATAAATCAATGTGTCATCCGCGTAGAGGGAGACTATGTGCCACTGTGTGTGGGCCCTTATGCCCCAATCCAATACGTGGCTGCGGAGTGCGCACGCTAACGGCTTCATGGACAGGACAAAAAGAATTGGTGAGAGCGTGCAACCCTCCTGGTGCCCCGCTCAATTTCAAAGGATGAGAGACAACGCGACCCGTTCTCACCCGGGCCCGTGGGCTGGTCTATAGTATATTTACCCAGCGTAAGAAGTTGGGACCTTTACCAAACTGTGCCAGCACCGCCAGCAAATAATCCCATCCCAGGGTATTTAATGCTTTTTCAGTATCTAAGGGGGCGATTCAGTGCTGCTCAGTTGTTGTTTGAGCCCATTCCAGCAGCTTAAATTGGCGACAGAGATTTAACCCCGTGCTAATGCCAAGGACGAACCCATTCTGGTCCAAGTGCACCAGCAGTGGCATACGGTTTAATAGCCTATTAGCTACATGTTTACCTAAGATTTTATAGTCCAAAGGTAATAAGGACAGCTGTCGGTAGGAACTCATGAGGAGTGGGCCTCTAACAGTTTTCTGGAGGACCACTAGTTCTGCCTCACGGAGAGAGGGAGGTAGTGTGCCCCTTTAGAATGATTCCTTATAATTGGTAAGCAACCAGGGGATCAACTATGTTGAGTATGTGGTGTAGAATTCTGCGGGCCAGCCGTCCATTCCCGGGGTTTTACCCCAGGCTAGTTGTTTAATGGTATCAGAGATTTCAGCCTCCGTAATGGCGGCCTCTAGCTCTGCATATTGGGCTCACATCACTTGGGTAAGGGCTCCTTGTTCTAAGAAGATTTGCATTGCTTGAGGGTCGCCGGGGTCAAGTGCCTTATAAAGCGGTGTGTAATATTTGTAAAAGGAGTGGTTTATTTGTTCCTTTGTGTTCACTAAATTGCCTTCACAGGTGTATATTGCAGTAATGGGTGGTTGTGTGAGGTTGCTTTTCAACAGCCATGCAAGTGTCTTGCCTGCCTTGTCGCCTTCTGTGTGTCGCCTGGCCAAATATTGCTTATAGTCCAGGGCACACAGTTTATCCTATGTTTCCTTGTGGGCCAATCCGGCTTTAGTGAGCAAGGGTAGGATGTGCGGGTCTGTGGGGGCTTTGTGTTCATGTTGTTGTATTTCAGCTTGTAGGGCTTGTAGTTCCCTAGTGAAAGACATGCGAGAGCCATAAACTGCCTGAATGACCTCTCCACGCAGAACCACCTTGAGAGCATCCCACTCAATGCTTGCATGTGTAGCGTTCCCTTTGTTAATTTGAAAATATGACGTTATAGATTGTGAAATGGTAGCGCTCAGAGCAGGGTGGCGGAGTGCCTCCAGAGGAAGGTGCCAGGTTGGAATATTCGTTCTGGATGTTCCCCAGGTTAGTTGGAGTTGCAGGGGGCTATGGTCCGACAACGTGCGGGCTAAGTACTCAGTTTGGGTTGCCTGAGCTAGTGCCTATTCTGTGCAATAGATGGCATCTATTCTTGTGTATAGGTCATGCAGTTTATAATAGTGCAAGTATGTTCGCTCAGTGGGGTGTTTAGCACGCCAGCCATCAATCAATTGCATCTGAGAAGCCAAAGTTGTCATGTGGTGTGCGAGCCCGATAGCTTGTGCCCTAGGGAGTGGTGGACTAGATCAATCTAAGGTTAGGTTAGTGATTGGAGAAATGTGGATTGTCCAGAATTAGGCACATATAAAGAGACCGATGTCATGGGGCGACCATCAAGAGAGCCCTCCAATATTGCATTATGACCCTGGGGGTTGACTTGTGTGTGTAGCTTTTGCATTGGAGTCCCTGGAGCCACCCAAATCAAAGCATAGTCGGAGTAAGTTGTGCTAATTACTGTGCCCCCCCATTGATTGCTTGCTCAGTGATTTCAGTGTTTGTTGCGTGAGGTGAGTCTCTTGCAATAGAGCTTTAAATATTTTGTGCCTGCGCACATATTGAGAAACTCTGTGTCGTTTGATACAACCGACTAATACGAGCACATTCCAGGTCAACATCAAATACTTATTCCCCTGAATTTATACATTTGATAGTGAGGCATAGGAGAGGGAGAGGGATAAGGAGGAAGAGTACCCCAGCGTAGATAAAAATGCAAATACGGACTCCCCCGGTACATCTTGAGTCCAGTTGGCATGCAAGTGACACTTCTATTAACTTGTGTAATGTGTGGATGTATGATATGGACAGGCATCCCAAAATAAACAATGAACCAACCCCCCAATCCCAGGCCTGGTCACTAACGGGCAAAAGGCCATATGCACTTACATGCAAACCTATTAAACTATTTAGAAAGAATGCAATTCCTCAAAGTTCAAGATAAGTCTATGACAGACACTTATCGTGTGTGGGGCGTGCTATATCTCGTTTCTCTACTCTATGTTCGCCTTGGCCGCCATAATGGAGTGTTCATGGATGAGCCAAGCAGAGACTGGATAAATGGCGCCAGTGAAGTTAGTGAAGTTTCTCTCCTATAAATAGTTGTATGCTGGTCCCCATAATATGTCACCTGTATGTCCCTTAGGTATAGTAAATTAGCCCAGTTCTTCTGAGGTCTGCGGTGTCACGGTGGGAACATCACCCAGCATGAGTAGTTGCTCTGAGTTAGAAAGGGTGTATTCCTGTTCCGGTGTGGCATCTGTTTCTGAGTCTGATAGCAGCAGGGAGGCAGAAGGGCAATGTTTCTCTGCCTGCTTGAGTGCTTGTTCTCTTTCCTTTGCCGCTTGAGCTTTTGTGGGATGCTGACCTCGGGCCTGGCCTCGACGCCCCCGATGGGTGGCCTTTTTCCATTGCTGGCGGGGATCAGAGGTAGCTTTTGGGGCCGGTGCCACTCCATTTTGTTCTATCCAGGTCCAGGCGTCTTCAGGGGAGTGGCAGAAAATCACATTGCCTTTATGTTGTATAGGCAGAGAGGCAGGATTTTGCAAAGCGTATTTTATGTCGTGCTCATGGAGACCGCGTTTGACCTCCAGGAAGGAGGACCTCTGGCGTTGCACTGACAGCATATAATCCGGGTAGATGTGGACCTCTGCATTCTCAATCAACCGTGGGCCCCGGGTCCTAGTGACCTGTAGTAAGTGGTCCCTGTCACAGTAGCTGAAAAGACGTGCCACCACTGGTCTGAGAGGGTTACATGGTTGGGGGGAGGCCCGTGACTCTATGGGCGTGCTCTACAGAGAAGAACTTGGAGTGCTTGCCCTGAAGGATAACTTCTGAGAACCGTTTTTCCAAGTACAGTTCCATACTTTGTCCTTTGATGCATTCCGGTAGTCCCACTAAGCGCACATTATTCCTGCGTGATCTGCCCTCCTGGTCGTCTACGCGGTTCCTGAGATATTCCACCTCTTCCTGCAGCTTTTTGATTTGGGCCACCAATGCGGACACAGATGGTTTTAATAGAGGCTATCATCGATTCTACGTCCTCCATTCTGTCCTTTATTTTCTTGTGGTCCTCATGCAGGAATCCTAGCACAGCACATAGCGTATCTATTTTGAGAACCAGTGTGGACTTAATGTCCATTACCGCCACCATAAGTTCATCAAAGCGGTGCAAGAGGTCCACTTGGGGTGTGGGCTGTCCTGCCGGTGCCGAGCCCTGATTGTCAGGTGGTGGTTCCTGTGCTACATTAGTGTGTGACTGCTGCTTATCCGCTCTGGATTTGGCCATCGTGGCAATGATGGTGCTGCACAGGCCCCACGAAGAGGTGAGGGGCAGTCGTGTTGAACCATATGCCCTCGCAGCGCTGCAGCATGTTTCAGTCAGGGAGAGTGGCAAGGTCGCAGTGTGGTCCGCTCGGCCGCACCCAGTCTCGGGGCTAGGATATGTGTGTCGGGAGGCTCTGTTCTCTACGTCGCCGAGGCGGCCCCCAGTGCCATGCAGTGTTGCGTAATCCTGTCTCCTGTTGCGGTTGGTTGGCCGGACTATGCCGACGGAATCCCACCTAAGGACGAATACTTAGCTCTATAAGTCAAGGACCCCTGTCTACAGCAACTATCACGGCGTTTGGACTCATTATCGCTGCCCCTGGAGAGCCATCTGATACCGTATTCCGGTCCTCTGATCGGCCATTTCGAACACATCTCTGGGAAAAATATAAACTATAAATCGGGATCGGAGATCTGACTAAAATCCGTCTAGGTCCCCCGATTGGCCATTACGAATACTTCTCATGAAGCTATAAAAATCATAAATCGCCATCGGAAAACTACCGGAAATCCGTCTAGGATAACAACGTACCAGGCCAGTGAAACCAGAAATTATCACCCACCCTGTCTAATGACCATCTAACTATGACTATGTGTCCATCAAGATAGATCCTTTACCTGTCTCCCTCCCAGCTAACCACCCCTAGCCCTGACGAAGGTGTGGCCCCTCTGGCCAATCACCGAAACGCGCGTCGGCCTGTGCTCCCAGGACGACGACAGACTGACCCATAATCATCAGGAATTTTCCGTGTGTCATCTGTCCCCTGGAATAACATTTAAACTCATGGAACAAAGTTAACATCTCCATGTTGCAAATACCAGGACGTTATAAGTGAATGAAAGTTGATTGAAAGAACACCAGATGGATTGAAAGGGAATGAGTGAGCATGACAGAATGAATGTTGTATGGTACATTACTGGGTAGGTTGTTACAGACTTAGGACTATTCTTCTCTATTTTTATCTCTTTTCTCTTTATCATGTATACTTGATGTTGTAAATACTATATGTACTAAAAAATGTAAATTATCTCTGTTCTTTTTTGATACATAAAAATCAAAGAAATTTAATAAATAATATATTTACAAAAAGAACATATCCTCTCTGAGTATACCTAGATTGACCTTCCTCTTGTCACGTGCAGTACTGGCTCCTAGACATATCACCCCCTCATTATCGGTTGGATCCCCTCTGGGACCACAATATCCTATGGGCAGGGTTGTTCTTTTGTGCTCTATTCTTGGTTCTTCCCCCCTCTGCCTGCCCACATCATTAAAACCCACTGGGGAACCCCCTTCTTTCTTCATTCTTCACGTGATGCTGTTTGTAGTCAGCCAGAACAGAAGGATTGAGGGCACTGTGTTGGCTGTGTAGCTTCTGGAGGCAAGCTGAGTCTTGATGAGGCAGAGCAGGGGCACTGGTGCCAGCCCACGTTGCTCGCCAAGGGCGCCACCCGATGCAGTCCTGAGGGTTTGCCGCCTCAGTTTGATTCACATTACGCCATTAGGACATGTTTTTAATTAGTTTGGCCCAATGTTCACCCATATATGGATAGGGCAGCTGAGTCACGTGGTACCAGTACTGCATACGACCATAGCGTTTTGGGGATAGCACTGTAGCGCCAGGCAATGGCCCGTGTCAGGCCTGACGATCCTTTTGATGCAATTAGGCCTTGCGGGTCTCGTGGAGCCGGCAATGTGCAGGAGGCTACATATGATTTCCACTACTCGGGCCGGGGGTGCCCAATCCCTCACGCGGGCATCTTGTGGCCAGGCCCATAGAAAGGGGGCTTGGAAGCATGTTAGTTCGATACTGCCTACCTGATGCGGCAGATAAACCTATCCTAGCGGTGCAGCGGGGAATGCCTTCCCCTACTGCCTTGCGTGCACTTATGTGCGGTGACAGAACACCGAGCCGGCCGCACCACGCAGCGCTGAGCTCCGGGAGCTGCCGCGCACCTGTAACTCCTTGATGGCTGGCAGGAGAGACAATATGCGCCAGTGCAAGTGCTCAGCAGCCGGCCGCGTCAGCACTCTGATCCGGTGAGGAACGGCTGCGGTTCCCCAGGCCCGGGCTGCCATGTCTGCACCGCACTGCCCAGAGACAATGGCAGAGTCCTGGTGGGGGGACACACACAGCAAGCGCGGGACACCCAGCGGTCGTTCACTGCTAATTTTCGAGGTTGCTGGCGATCATAGGGCGGCTCGGCTTAGGATATTTGGCCGTGCGATGTGGAGCGAGCTGTAGAAGCGTCCACTCATGTCGGCATCTTGGACAGGCCCGAGCTGCTTATCAAACTTAACCCCCAAGTTCTTAACCACATCTGATTGAGGGAGCAAGGGGGAACACTTTCAGCCCAACAAGTAGACCAATCAAAATGGAAGTCCAGGCCAAAAAGGAGGATTTGACCTTGTCTCCATTGCACACCAGCTGGTTCAGACACATCAGTGAGAAAATTGCATCCAAACATTGCTTAATGAGGTAAGTCATCACTGACATGAAAAGAAGGGAACCTAATCTCCTTTCTTTTTTATTCTTCAGAGTGAAGCCCTGCTTTTTAGAGATGCGATGGGTGACTTGGGAAAACTAGCAGAGTATGTTCACAATTTCACATCTGATGTGAAGTCATCAATAAGCACAAAAAGTTGGATTATTCTAAGAAAATGGAGCTGCTGGTGGGCTATCTTGGTTGGTGTTTGACGTGTAACACTATGCCTGGTGGAAGATTGGCAAGGCTGTCCTTGAAGATTTACCGATGTAATATTTTACACTTTAATTACATTAACAGTTCAATGAAGAAGATGATGAAATTGTTTACCCCTATGTTTAGCCACAAGTTCTGGCTTTTACTGATGATTACTTGTTTCACCTCAGAACTTACATCGAAGTGACTTTGTGGTTGAAAACTGGCTGGCGTGAAATCCACCTAAGGGGTTAGCCTCACGCACTCAGTGGTATACTTGTTCGTAAAAATTAGTTAACCGTTTAACGATGCTGATTGGTGATTCCTCCTGAGTATGAGGATAATAAACTTGACTATGGTAAGCTGTCCCCAAATCACACTCTGGAATCACTTAAAATAATTATTCCAAACGTCTGACGTTCTTTTAAAAAATTATTTTTTTTTTTTCAATTTACTTTTTATGATTTGCTTTTTTCTTTCATTTCTTAAAGTTTGTCATATAACATTAATACGCCCAATGCATTTCGGGCATTGCCCTTCATCAGGGGCTCAATCTTGCAAAAATAGAAGAGACTTAAACTAAGTTTTTGTCTAATACATAGATCAAATCTCAAACAGCAACTATAACCCTTGATAGTAAATATAGGTAAATGCTTGTGTGTCACCAATAAATCTAATTTAACATGATTCTAAATGTTGCATCCAGTGAGTGCATGCCTAATCCATACTCATAGAATTAGTGAAGTGTTAAAAGCACCAGATTAAGACCCAATTTCGCTAATTTCAGTAAACACCAAGTGTAAAGTACACCTTCGTCTCTCCACAGTATCGTTGATGTTAATGAATGCTAGCTCTATTCCGCCGTTCGATGAATTAATCATACTAATGATTTACAAACAACATACATGCCTATGAAATGGGTTAGAGCGATCTGGGGGAACCGCTCATGTCTAGTGAAAAGTTGCTCGTGACTTGACATCGACATGCGTGCTAGTAACACTTACTCAAACAGTATAGGTTGTTTACCAATAGGTCAAGGGCCCATTTTTGAGTTGTCGTATTTCGTGAAGATATCGGCCTAAATAACAACGTAAAATAGCTGGTGCCAGTTTAAGTTAGAATAGTGATTTGATTTATTGTGTACAATAGAGTTCCATAACTCCACGGAGGTAGCCTGGTATGACCTAAACACGAATTTTGCTTCCAAGGTCCTTCAAAATTGCAGGTATTTAAATGATATTACTTTATATAAGATACGCCACTCAAGGATATAGTATTGCAAGTATACGTTTTTGGCAATTCTGATGAAGATTTGTGTTGACATTTATCAACAAATGTAAGCACTGATATAAATAATGCAGATTAGATATTGATTAATAACTCCTGATTCGTTATATTTACTTCTTCTGTTATCCATTGATAGCATGAGTGCTTATCATCGCCAGGAAGTGAAGGAGGAGAAGAAAAAGAGTTTGGAACAACGGCGTCTTCGACTCCAAAACCTTTTGCAGGAGGAAAGGGATTTGCTTGAATCTGAAATTAAGGAATTACAACAGAACAAGGAGACCTATTTGGATACTATACGAGAGCGGACAAATGAACTGAAATCTGCTCGCGAAGCGAGGAGAAAGCAGGTACTGTGTTCAATGCTGTCTCAGATATGTAAAGTTATCCTGTAGTTGGTAAAATTGATATACAGTTTGCATCACATACCTAAGGGGTATTAAGCTTTTGATTCCATGCATATGGGAATAACTGCTCATTAAGCAGACTTGCTGGGCATCTAATATAATATATATATATTTTTTTACTTTAATTATTTTTATTGAAAAAAATTGTCTCAGATCAACAAAGCAGTCAAGACATTAGCTCCATACAGACCAAGTGGCATCAATCACATTGTAGATAGATGCACATACAGAGTAGTAGAAGTCCCGTAGTGGGCCAAAAAGTGCATTATAATATACCCCATGGTTATTACAAAAAGGAGCTATGGAGTAGCTGAACATTTCAGCGATCCACCTTAGAATTCCAGTTAGAGCAAGGTATTAAAACACAAACAACAGCATATAAACAGTTGAGCAGATTGATTTGTGATTGTCCATTCCTAGGGATGCCCTGTGTCCATACAGGAAGGTAGGTAGAGGTTTGCAGGATAGGGACATGTGACGAGAAGAGCGGGCAGGCCAGGGGAAAGCAGTGGACGTGTCCCGCCCCTTTAGCATCGTGTTTTCTCTATTCAGGATTAGATTAATCGAAACAATGTACACGCCTTAACTGTCAGTAATTAATCCACTGTTGTCAGATGTCGGCAAACCAGGAGTCAGTGTGAGCAAATCTATGTGTCAAAAGCTCCATGGCCATGGCATGCCAGAAACGGGTGAACCTCTGAGCCACGAGGAAGGGGTTGAGGTCTGCTGCCAGTGAAGTAAATTGTAAATTGTGTGTCTTGTAAAGCGCACTGCTACCCGCACCGCAGGCCTCGTAGCACTATAGACCGCTGGGGAACCCGTCCTGGCTTTCCCTGTGAGATAGTCCCTCCTGGGAGTCTCCAAGGTGAAACGAGGCATCCCTGGCGTTTGTGAGGGGCCGTTGTGGAGATGAGGCAAGCTTAATGCCCAGAGTTGCCGAGTGTGATCCCTGGTTAGAGTAGGCACCGAGGCGAGAATTATCAAGTCCGCTGATCCTGGTCCAAGACCCTGCCGCGTCGGGAATCGAACCCTGGTCCCAGGCCGTTCTCTGCTCTCGGGTCTGCCGCCTCTAACCAGTGAGCCACACCACTCCACTAAGTGCTACGAGCTGTTTAGCAGCGGCAAGCATGTGGCACGCAAGTCGCCAATCTATGTGAGTTATGGCCTCCAGTTACATTGCCTGAATCCCCAGGATAGTGCTGCTGTATGAGGTAGGAAGGGGAAAGCCCAGGACTCCTTTGACATGGGCCAAAATGTCCTTGCAATAAGTAGAGATGACCGAACATCACCACTAATGTGTTGTAAATCGCTTGGAGAAGCACTGCAGCCCCTGCAGAGGTCGGATGTAGTGCGATAGATGGTACGAAGGCGGGATGGTGTATATCACCAGCCTAATATAATTAATGAGTATAAGGTGTTTACTGCCTGTGGGCAGAGGTGTCCACTTGGTGTAGAGTGTTTTGTCAGTCTCCCACACTTCAAGCAGACTGTGCAGATAATGTGTTCTCTAGTTGTGGCAGGGAATCAAGTAACAGTGGTTTAGAGCATATTTAATCTCAGCCATGTTCAGATGTTACAGCCTTAATGAAAAAGTCTAGCATTTAGTGGAATCAGAAAGATGTTGGTGTTTGGGAAAGTTACGTAATCCTTTGCTGGACTGTGCTCTGGGTTCTTGGTGTGTGAATCAGATGATCTTTAGCTGTGCCTAACAATGAATTAAGCCGGCTTTAGAACTAATACTGAGATCTATTGGGCCCTTGCAGTAGCTCAAATGAGAGCAATTCAAGAGCACAGAGAAACATTTTTCCTTGACAGTGAAAATGATCACGAAGAAAGTATATAAGAGAAAAGTAAAAGCACAGGACAGGTGCACATGGAAAAGGCAGACACTTTTTAGCAGTAGCAGACAAAAGCCTCAATTTTTGAGCAGTGTTTGACCCAAAATCCACTATTAAGAAGGCTTTGGAATCAGATGTGGCAAAGGAATGACCTGTTTAAAAAACACTCTTGTTTATAGCAAGAAGAGCAGTGTGGCCAGATGTGTAAACCATAAACTTGAAATTCCTGAAACCAATTAATTCAATGGTCACTTATTTCACAGCATTTTTTTTTAAAAAGGAGACCTCTTTTCAACATATTGGGCCTTGCGTCCAGCCTACTGGTTTGCCCTAATTGGAATGCAAATATATGGTATGGGAATGGAATAATCCATCACTAACGTAATATTCTTCCAAATAGATTATAGGTTGCTTTAAAGTTCACTCTGTCACTTTTTTGCTGCCTTATATCAGACTGTCATCATATATGCCCATCCATAAACATGTTATACCGTTTTTATCAAGAGATGTGGAAATCAAGGATAAAAAGACATTTTGTGCTATAAGTAAATTTTGCTGTACAAATTTATAAATTCTTGACGTGTGCATGGCAGTAGGAGTAAGAACAAGTGATAAAATCTATGCAGGTAACACCACACTTGATTCGCCTGAGTCTCTACTTTTCAAAACCGTGTAAGGTTGATAGGCATCAGGCAACCCAAGTGTAAATAACTGCAACCATTCTACTAGACGTATTACTGGGAAAAAATACCCCCCATAATCAGTCTTCATACCTGAATTACAGACAAATTCCCGTAGCAGGCTGGAAGCTCATCCATAATGTTAATATTAGGAGGAGATTGGGAACGCAGAATGGTGGGAATTTACCATTGGACATATTGTTCTCTTCTAGCGGATCCTCATCAATAGTCATACACACTGAGTTGTCCTACATATGGACAGGATCCAGGAACACTTTATACATAATATGTGTGAAAACCTTTCAGTAGAAAAGCGAGCTTAAATAAGGAAGAAGCTGTCTTTGCAGCCTATTTATTAGTATGCTAAAAATGTTATAATTCTTTTTCATTTAAATAAAGAAGCCAGATTAACCAAATAGTCACCACATTAACAAAATGGACTGAAGACATCGATTATAAACCTTTTTCAAAAAGGAGAAACAATGGGTATGAGGGGCTATGTTAGCAGATAATCTGCTACACAAATGAGAGCATAAACTAACACCTTGACGTAAGGGCCTCAGCTTTCCTCCTGTGTCTAATTATGCCTCAAAGGTTACAAAGCATTTCATTTTTATTGAACCAAGAGGGATAAAATACTGTTGTTGTCCTGTATGGAGAGGTGGTGAAGTCGCTTTTGGTTTTGATTAGAATTACCCTGGAAGAGAACTAGAATTAGAGTTAAATTCATTTTCTTTCTCTTCCTGGTGACCCTCATCAATCATGCTGAATAGAATAAAAAGCTCATCCTACCAAAAAAGGTGGACAAGAAAACATAGGTGTGTTAACCATCACCCAAACAATCAAAACTGATTAGAAATAATGTTTGTAAGTGATAGAGATCTGTCTCAACCACAATGACATGTAGGGCTTACCTAGTTAAACAGTAGCGACATGGTAATGATAGTGTTAACCCTTCATGATGGGTGGGCCTCTGGGCTGCAGAGGGAGAAACATTTCCATTCATGTATTTCCACTACCACACCTGTGCTCTACCGAAACCCCACCCAAAGGTATACATTTAGTGGTTCAATATACGAAAGAGGACCTGTTGGGTGGGAGAACAGGATATCTAAAGGAAACATTTCACGGGGTAAACTGAGATAACAGTGGAAATGGAAAAAAAGACCATAAGGAACGGGTTTGCAATAGAGGTATTCAATAACCCATTGAACTGGAAGTGAATAGCAACTTCTTCAATATAAATATGTAGAAAATGTGTGCACACTTCTTAAATCATGTTTCTTAGAAGATGCAAATTGTAATGTTCTACATGTTTTTAAAAGTAAAGAAACCGTTTCAGTTATCTATTGTTCCACTAAAAAAATAATTAGTGACGGAGCACAGGATTGACATATCATTATCTTGTATAAAGCATAGCAGCATTGCATATTGGGGCGACAAGGAAAATTAATTTCACAGCAATGTACATTATGACTATGTAGATTATTCCTTTTGCTATTGAAAGTGATGTTATGAAGTGGTTATGAAGTTACATAACAAACCGAATACATCTTAACCTACATAGATTTTCTTTGCATGCTTTCTGGCTCACAAAAAAACCAAAACAAAACAATATTTCTAATGCACCGTTATGCAACAAAATGAAAAATTGCCCTAGCAGGGAGCCACACAAGCTACTATTTGGAGGACATATTAATTGGCCACTGGGAAAAAAATAATCAACATTTTTATAGCAATAACAATGATTGCCTTTCATTCACGTTGGCCTTCATATGTAGCACAATACTACTAAAAGTAGCATGGAAGCCCAAACAGTAAACTAGACTGCCTATGTAAAGTTTCAGATTTACTACATGAACACCTGAAAGGCCCGTTTATGGTCGCATGCTAATGGAAACCTATAAACAAATACATAATGAATAGAATACATCTTAATCTACATAAGTTTTCTTTCCATGCTCTATGGCTGACAAAATAAAACGGTGCCCAACAAGCCAAACAAAAACCATCTTCCTTATGTACACCAGTGCAACAAAATGGAAAAGTGACCTAGCAGTTAGCTACACAAGATACTAGGTGCGTGGTCAACCGCCGAACATGGCGGATGTGCAGTGAGAGTGCTCCCATGTTTAGCCACATAATCCTGACATTTCTGAATACAGGGGTGTGCATCCGCATCCATTGACGGACACCCCAGATACTATGCCTACCACATAAAATTCGGATGGAGATTTGCAGGATCGTTTTGGTCACAGATTTGCGGCATTGAGACGGAATGGCCTGACACCGTGATGAAAAGAGCGACTGGGCAGTGGGCGTCGCCAAGAAGCAGTGCTGTGAACGAGACTGGCACTATAACATACTTTTGCATCCGAGGATGTCTCTGGTCTGGTGTGGCGACGGGTCTGGGCACTGGTTCCATAATCACTGTGCTTCTAGGAACGGGCCTCCGGGTGAGGTGGAGTCCCAGCACTAAGAGGAAGACTGCTGCCAACAGGTAAGAGGGACACTGCCAGAGTAGGGCGGCCCGGGACACAACTTTAGTCCAGAATTAACGCCCTTACAGCAGAGAACTAACCTCTTTGCCCTGCAGGCAATCACAGGGAGGTGGCTGGAATATCGGAGGGACCTGACTCCCCTCTTACATTCTACATAAGAGTCTAGGACACAGGAGACTGAGCCAGGCCTATGGAAGTGCGGCGGCAAACTTAACTAAACAGGAGGCCCCCATCTGAGAAACACTTAACCGTACAGCGCCAACAAAGAAGACCCAGACCACGAGTGACTGAGAAGGCACCGGCATTATCGGGAAATTACTTTGAGCTGTGCTGTGGGGCCCAGAGAGTCGGAGAACAACAAAACTCGGCAGCAGTCGCCGTCCTGTAGCTTGGAGGACATGCTGGTCGCCCCCCGGCCTGCAGCTGCGATTTGAGCGGTACACTCCCTGGGATCCGAGCCCTGCAAGACATGTAGCCAGGAGGCCTGGCAGAATGTAAACACTGCAAGCTGGACTTCATAGACCCATAAGCATGGTAAGGACTGAACCACAAGAGGAAGACCTATTCCCCCCCATATTAATATTTTGGGATCCCTGCCAGTGGCGAAAACAAAAGAAAACAAAAATAGTTTGGCACCCTTAAAATTGGGATTCAGCAGAACGGAAGGGGGGGTATTGTTGGGCCCTTCCTTTTGCCCTGGTGGCAGGCTGGTGACCGGTGGCAAAGGCAAGAGTCTGCAATACAAACTGAAGGATTATACGGCTGAGGGGCAGCAGGGAGGCCATTGCTTACCAGGTCTATTATACAGACGCCTGGCTTGGAGGAGATGCACATTGCTGATCTGTAATTTACAAGAGTGACTGAATATAGAAGGGTGCCTGGATACCGCAATCGGCCCTCTCAACCATAAAAACACAGATTACCTCAGAGGTGAGGAGAGGCCAATCAAAGGGCACCAGGATCACCCCCCAGGCCCCCAGGGGCCCTTGGGTTTGTAGGGGAATTATTTCCCCAACTTAAAACTCGCCACAGGGCGTGTTTGCACACGTCACCTCAGGCCCCGTCCCCTCCCTTCCCCACTGTGTGAACACGCCCTGTGGCCCTTTTAAGTTGGGAGATTAAGTCCCCTTGAATCTTGAGAGTCCCTAGGGTCAAATTAGTGCACTAGGTACCTCCAGTAAGCGCTGTTGCAGAGAGGTGTAAAAAGGGGAACGGTCTGGACCACCTCTCTGCAACGCAGCGGCGCTTACTGGAAGCACCTGGTGGGTAGTTAGCCCCCAGGGGCCCTCAGGATTGAAGGGGAATTAGTTCCCCAACTTAAAACGCGCCACAGGGCATATTTGCACATGTCACCTCAGGCCCGTCCCCTCCCTTCCCCACTGTGTAAACGCGCCCTGTGGCCGTTTTAAGTTGGGATATTAAGTCCCCTTGAATCCTTAAGGTCAAACTAGCCCACTAGGTACCTCCAGTAAGCACCACAGAGCTGCGTTCAACTAGCCCACCAGGTATCTCCAGTTAGCGCCACATAGCTGCGTTGCAGAGAGGTGTAAAAAGGGGCGTGGCTTCTGAACACCTCTCTGCAACGCAGCCCCCTGGCGCATACTGGAGGAACCTGGTGGGCTAGTTGGTCCTCAGGGACCCTCAGTATTGAAGGGGAATTAATTCCCCAACTTACAACTTACCATTTAGATTGGATTTTTGCAGAACCCTCTACTTTCTTTCCATCTTAGAGCTACACTTTCGGCAAGGCCCCACGAATTTAGATCTTCCTTCCAGTTGATTAAGCTTGGGCTCTCGGCGACTTCCAGCATCTTGTAAGGAGACGCTTCGCCAATATTAGTGCCCGGTCAAAAAATTGTGTTTCCACCTTGGAGCCCTTAGGACCCATGGGTATCCCCAGTATACAACTTTCTAGGTTAGCTGTACGGGCCAGGCCCATAAGTTCAGTCAGTGCAGCTGTTATCCCTGCCCAAATCTCGGCCACTTGTGGGCAGGCCCGCAACTTATGAAGCAGATTTGCTCCCTTCATTCAGCTTCATTCAGCACTACGGGCACCTCAAGGATGCTTCTGTGTATATCCAACTAAGTCTATATGGCGTTAGATATGCTCATTGCATTATCGCATATTGAATTAGTTTAAATCTCGAACTGCAAGATACATTCTTGGGGTATTTTAGTCTGCTCGCCCGTGTCTGAAAGTGCTCTGCCCAGGGCTGTCTCCCACTTTTCTCTCAGTGCTGTAAGCGGTGTCATGAGCTGGTCTTGGTGTCCCTTATATAACTACCGTACCACATGACGGCCATGACCCATAGTGTGCAATGCCCTAAGAAACCCATGTGTCAATGGTTTCTAATCATCCAATTCCCAGTTCTTGGGAGAAGATACGTATGTGTGAAGTCTTCGTGGGTCAATATCGTAGAAGTCGGGCATGTGTCAAGAAGAGAGTGTCTGGGAGATTATGTGTATGTGTGAAGTCTTCGTGGGTCATAAGAGTGCCTTCTAAAACCAAATCACCCACAGTTTGGACCCCCTCTTGTTCTCAGGGTGCCAGCCTCCTGCTTGGTAATGTACCCAAGGAAGTGGGGAGGCCCTGCAAGGGTATATTGGATGTATATGCCACTGGGACTGATGTGTATTTAAGCGCCATTTTCCAGTGTAACATTGCGATACGCAGTAGTAGTGTATGTGTGGGCAGTGTCGGGGTGCCTGGGCAAAACAAGCAATGTAGTTGACCATGTCTCTGTAAAGTTGTTTCCGGCAAGTTATGACCAGCAAGCCAGTATGATAACCATTGCAATTGTCCAGCTATGCAGTAGGCATTGAAATCAGGTGGCCCTAGCCCACTTTTATCCGATGGAGTTGCAACTTTACTAAGCTAACTCTATGCTGCCCCTGCCCTAATATCAGGTCAGTCAGTAGTGTGTTTAGTTGTTGGAAAATCCCAGCAGGTATCACAATCAGCAAGTTCACAAAGTGATAGAGAAGGCGTGGCAGCATCTTGTCCAGTGCCAGTCACCCGGCTATGGATAGGGGCAGCTTGGTCCAAAGGCCAACAGCGGTTTGAGCCCTGCAATTGTGTGTGATAGATTTCCTTCCATTAAATCTAGGCACTCCCTATATACTTGTATCCCAGGGTAGCAGAAAGTGGAAGGGGATATTGTGATCTCATGTGTCCCAAACCTTATGTTAGGCACTGTGTATGTACCATCAAAGGAATATGCATTCGATTTTAATGCAGAGGCCAGGAAGGGTTCTAAAGGCAGTCAGCAATTGGACCGCTTCCTGTTGTTGATCCTGAAATCTTTGAAATAAAGGATCATATTATCAGCATACAGCGAGGACATGAATCAGGTTGCCCACGGGCATCCTCTTATGTCTGACTCCTGTCTTGTACCAAGCTTGGACTTACCTTAGTTATACTTACCTGCGTTGTAAAGGCATATGCATGTTAATGGTATATGCATGGTAACCGCATGTGTTGTAAAAAATGTGTGATAAAGGCATGCTTGGTATTTCCCTGCGTTGTAATGGTATCCATCCATCAGTAGGATTGACCTGGGTTAGTTCCATTCATTACTATCTAATCAGACTTAGTTGTGAATATTCCCTCTTTCTCTTCTTGTTCCTTTTTTATTACTTCTAGAATCCCCTTGCTTTCTCTTATATTGTTTAATGTATAATTGCATCCTCTTACGGCTCTGATAAGATCCTTTGGTTTTCATTCCCTTTTATGCTGCTGATACCAAGCTTATTTTCTCCCGCAGATCTTTTTATTAATGAACACCTTGCTTTGCACAGAGGCTGAATTCGACATGAAAACTGCAATCCTATACACACAGTTTAAAGTACCAGAGTACTAGTCCCGCATAAAGAGGACTCCGATCCATTATGATACTGTGCCGACCATCACATAGACGCTTGTCAGACATACATACTGCCCAGTACAGGCATGAATTGTGCCATAGGAAGAAAATATTCACTATCGATATCTTTATTGGATCACTATTGAACGACTTTAGCTAGCAAACCAAGTTCTAAAGCCCAGCTAAATAAACGGAACATTATCACATGGCCAACTTAAGTCAAGAAGGTATGTTAATACATATAAACAAATTCACTGGTCCTCCAGACAGCTCTGGATGTGGCTCTCAAGTGGCGATACAGAAAGATATCCAATGTTGTGCAATCATAACTCCTGCCTACATTTAGGTCAATAAAGATACTGATAAATGCCAAAATACGACATAGGATGGCAGGGATTTTATATGCAGTAGTGTAACAGAAAGCCCCTGTATGTATATCCAATTCTAAAAGCAAGTGGGAGGTATTGAGTGTTAGTCAAAGACCCATGTTGGCTGTTTCGGCACTTGGATGTCCATGTCTTTTAGCCCTTTCTGTCTATGGTCCCTGTAGGATTCAACTCGACAACAAACCTTATTTATACAGCATGGCTTATGGACATTCTGGAGTATGTAGAGTGACCCGATGCCCTGGATTAACGGTAACAGTGCGGTTTTTAGGTCGAGGGACCTATAAGCTGTGCAAAGCGCAGCTTCCGGTCCGGAGAATTAATGTTTTTTAGTAGGCCTTCAGAACCCGCCTCCCTGCACTGTCTCTCCTCCATTGGCTGGCTTCCTAAACAGAGGCCAGCCATTGGAGGAAAGAGCCGTCCCTCCAAATAAGCTCCGTCTTTTTCGGATTCGGGGGCGTGATTTTTTGCGTTCTTTAGCTTGTGACGTCGTCCGCCACTCAGGACAGCAAAACACGCCCCCGAATTCGAAAAATTCCGGAAGCTTGAGGCGGCAATTTTTTTCCCCGCATCAGCAGAGAAGGAGCGACTGTTTGCACCCCTGGGGAAGTAAGGGGAGCTCCGCGACATGCCTGCCGAACATAAGGTGTCTCCACAGCTGAGGAGAGGCAGGACGATTGCAGGTACGGAGCGGGAGCCAGAGTGCACAAGCAGCAGCCACACCACACCCGGTCCTGCAGCTCGCACAGCCTGCACTCCCCATGGCCACCAGCTCCGTGCTGAGCCTGTCCTCCCTGCTGGGCCCGCAGCGTCTCTACCCGGGAATGCACCAGGAGGAGCCTCCCGTTTTCGCCCAGCTCTTTTCTTGTTTAAGTAAGTTGGTGAGTAAGTTGCACAAAAGCAGATTTTAGTTAGTGTATCTAAAAAGGTTTCTCTCCTCACAGCACGATAATTACCAGTAGGGGAGCTCCGCGACATGCCTGCCGAACATAAGGTGTCTCCACAGTTGAGGAGAGGCAGGACGATTGCAGGTATGGAGCGGGAGCCAGAGCGCACAAGCAGCAGCCACACCACACCCGGTCCTGCAGCTCGCACAGCCTGCACTCCCCATGGCCACCAGCTCCGTGCTGAGCATGTCCTCCCCGCTGGGCCCGCAGCGTCTCTACCCGGGAATGCACCAGGAGGAGCCTCCCGTTTTCGCCAAGCTCTTTTCTTGTTTAAGTAAGTTGGTGAGTAAGTTGCACAAAAGCAGATTTTAGTTAGTGTATCTAAAAAGGTTTCTCTCCTCACAGCACGATAATTACCAGTTGATGCTAATATCTACAGCATAAAAGTGTGATCCTGTTAAATCAGAGCGCATCGCCGTCCTTTATGGCAGAAAGAAAATGCCTCCCCTTTCTGCTAATCCATGGTCACAGTCCAGTGAACTGCAGTAGTCAAACACGGGGTCGAATTATCCTAGTCATGGCCGCTCAGTGTACATTCTAAGGAAATAAATGTAAGGGCTCGGGAATGTTCGAGATCACATGCTCAGTGTGTGCGGTTGTAAATCGGTTTTATTGTTTTATACAATGCATTATTATGTAGCACTTTTGGGAGGAATGGTTTTGTTGTAAATAAATGCCGGTCTTTTATTTGTCAGAGGGTTATGAAACCCCTTCACCATGCTGTGCATGTCAGACATGACTCTTTGATTGCATCTGTGAAGGCGGATTGCATGTCGAAAAGAATAAATGGCGAGTCATCCTTGCTCCATTAGCAGACAAACTGCGGAATACGCCCTATTATTTCTCGACTGGACTTTGGCACCGCCACACTGGCAGAAGCCTATTACCACTACTAGGAGATTCCACCACACTCTTCTTTAATCCAGTGTAAACTCCACTAGCATATCTGCAAACCCTTGCCTACCTGAAAGATGACAAGATACATCTCAGTAGAAATGACACACTGTTTTTGAGGTCCCAATACTCAGGACTGTGCCTGCCAAAAAACATTACTCAGGGGCTGTGAGCTCTGCCTAGCACTCCATACTCATTGCTATAAAAAAACATTAATCACTTTTTCAAAAAGAGCCTCAAAACTCAACGTTCTTTCTACATACTTAAACTCATTCTCATTGTGCTGTTTCAGTCCGTGGCTAACTATGATGTTTCCTCTTTCCTTGTTCTAAACAGTTCACACATTCCCCCTCATAGAGGCTCCTTCCAACTGCCACTTTGGCTTTCACTTTTTTGTCTAAGGCCTTTTGTCTAGTGAAAAGATATCATGTACACCATAATTAGTGTAGAGTAGTGAGTGTAGAGTGGTGGGTGCGCAGAGTGGTGGGTGCGCAGAGTGGTGGGTGCGCAGAGTGGTGGGTGCGCAGAGTGGGCATGCGAGTGCAGAGTGGGCAGAGTGGGCATGCGAGTGCAGAGTGGGCATGCGAGTGCAGAGTGGGCAGAGTGGGCATGCGAGTGCAGAGTGGGCAGAGTGGCAGAGTGTGCATGCGAGTGCAGAGTGTGCATGCGAGTGCATGCGAGTGCAGAGTGTGCAGAGTGTGCATGCGAGTGCATGCGAGTGCAGTGTGCATTTATTTCTGATTTAAAGAAATGTCATGAGCAATGCCAATAGCTCTACCTTTAATGATGCCGAGACCATTGCATTGTAAATGCTTGTTGAAAACCTGTCTTGGTATTCTTAAACAATTCTGCAGCTAAGCCTTTCACTAATCTCCCTGTTGTACTGTGCAGATGCCAACATGCTTCTCACGGAACAAACGTTGAGGTACACTGTCGGCTGAGCTTTCTTATTTTATGTATTTGTAAGGATTGTGAGCCACTTTATTTGCACATGGTAAGATCATACTCCCTATTTACCTTCTGCCATATAAGCCTACGTTCTTGTTACAGGCATCAACCAAGGGCACAAAAGAACTAAAGCAGACTTAAGGAAAGCAAAAAGAATGCACATGCAAGACGCAACAAATGAAAACATGAAATCCATTCTAATTGAAAGAAGGAGGTTATACAGGAAAAGCCTCTAGACTAGGGACAAATAAATGCCACAAAGGACAATGGCTAAAACTGTATACACTAATGTTTTTGCATTATATTAACAGCCTACAAGAAACGGTGTTTAAAAAATAATTAAAAATAACTGCATCATACATGGAACATGGGTAAAGCATATAAACAAATCTATACAAAACAGATGTCATGATCCCTGCAGATACATGGCCCCCTCTTGAGACGATCTTGACATTGATCCAAGTAGAGGAGCTCTTTAATATAAAATTGATAAAAAAATAAAATAAAATAAAAAGCTCTGCAGTCAGTTCGTGAAAGCGGCCCCAACAGTCTGCCAGGCTTTCTATTCAAATCTGACACTGACTTTTGGTCCAAGCATTTAACTCCATTATTCCATGCAGCTTACATGTATGCTGGCATTTCCAACTCATAGCGTGGATCTATAGTGCATCCCATACCCGAAAACAGGGACACTAAAGACCTGTCCAACTACCTCTTGATAGCATTATTTGATGCTGAGGCCAAAGCCTATGCAAGAGTTCTACTGAAAGAACTAGAAGACTGGGCAGAAAAACCTAACTTACCAGACAGGGTTTAGGCAAAGTGCCTCGACCATACATAATGTAATTATACTTTCATATCTGCCCACAGATCGAACAGCTACTCCAAGTCCCCAATATTTGTGTCCTTCGTAGACTACTCTGCTGCATTGGATGGAGTGAACCGACAAATTGTGTGTAAGAAGTTAGACAAATAGGGTATCCCCCATCTCCTACTTAAAGCATTAATCTCCATGTACTCTGACGGGTGGATCTGTATCAGACTTGGCCAAGGAAACAGGGTATCTCAAAAACCTACACAAGGCTATGTATTGGCCCTACTATTGTTTAACTGCTCCACGGATCTGGGGATTGAAATTGCAAAGGCTAAGTCATTCCCACTTAGGATTGGCACACATAAAATCCATACATTACTATATGTAGACAATCTAGTCATTCTGGACCAAACAACAAGAGGCCTACAGCAATCGCAGAACCAACTGGACAAATACTGTCGGAGCAATATGTTGGAGCCAAATACAAACAAAATGACTGTAATGGAATGTGGGAAATTCAAAGAGAAAACAAAGAAAGTCTGGAAATTGGGCCCAGGAAAAATTGCATACATCAAAACCCACAACTATCTTCGTGCCTGACTAGCTAACTCCGGTAACATGCACACACACCTAAGATCTATAAAGAACAAAGCACAAAGTTTAATATTTCCTCTCTACAAAGTAAGCGCAAAGTTGTACAGCCCATAGGCAGAGGCCATCATAAGAGTAATCAATAATCACATATGGTCAACTAGGTTTTTAATTTAAAAAGGATTTCATGTTGGATAAGCCTACAAACAGTTATCCACAAAAGAATATTTCAGCTACCCTTTTAAATCAAACATGCTCCGATATGCTTGGAATTTGATTAGCAAATCAAGACCTAGTATGTAAATCCAAATTACTCGAGTACTATCATCATAAATTCCATGCTAAAGAACAGTAATTGAAGGCAGTACTACAGGGTATATTTAATTGCCCAGCCAATGACTGGACCAGATACTTAAACCTAGCATGAGCTGACCTAGCCTTTGACTCAGAGATACTAAAAGCCAGCAATCTGTCATACTCACCAGTCAAGCAATTAATCAGGAAGCTGATAAACCTCTTGATATCACAGTCTTGGCTTGCTAGGGGAAATTTTAAGAATGGGGACCATCGCAAACCTGTCAGTCTCTAAAGGTTATTTATCATAAGACCTCCGGAGATATTTATACTACTCCAGACCTCACATAGAGCCATGGGGGTCTGGTCAAAATGTGAGCAGTAAACAGGCGACCATTCCAGATTAGTTTATTTCCTCCTGTTGCCAACTGAACACCTGGAATTACATCCCACCCCTAAGGGATCCTAGATAAACTGAGAATGTAACTTGGATAATTCAACTGGCCTTAAATGTACAGTTTAAAATAACATTAGAATATATCCATTGATACAAAGTAGCTGCGACCTTAACTGCTGAGAATCCCCCCCCCCCACACCAACAATAACCCCCGCTCCCTGCCAGTGCTGATCCCTTATTTGGCTAGTTGGGGTACTTTGACCCAGATTTGCATCCTATTTTCCCTAATATCCTGCGGATTCTAAAGGTACCAAGTGTTGGTAGATTCCCCTGGAGGCGACTAAGAAAATTGGCAAAATATAGCTACTTTTTGGGGAAAATTGGAACAAAGTGCTGCTTTTGTCCTAAAAACTTATGAAACTACAAGGGATTTAGGCCCAATGTGACAAGGATCAGGTAGGGCCGTAAATTTGACAAGAAGAAAGTTACCCGAGCCTTCAAACTACTTTCAGCATAATTTTTCAAACCTGAAATGATCAACAACCTTAACTTTTGTTCAATCTGGTTTTTATTAACCCGTCTTATTTTCTCAATAATTCATTTGTTTTTCTGAAAATTCATAGAGAGACGTATCGTCATATAAAAAAGAATTACATACAATATTCAAAAGGACAGTCAGCAACTGAATTCACATAATAAACAATACACATTGAACATTACACGAAATGAAACTGAAAAATGACTAATAACAAAAAACACAATCGACAACTATTTTTTCTATAAACAGCATCAGTGAACAAACTGCTGTGCTAAAGTCACCATAAGTCACCATATTCCCAGCTTTCAAGAACATGCACAACTGATTAAAAAATAATTTTTTTACCTCAAGTTTGGCATTTTTCAAAGAGGTAGCCCATGTTTTACATTTTGTGCTCTCAAACTACTTCCAGTTTAAGGTGGAAACTAATGTGAAACCCATGGGTGATCCAGCAAACCTTGAGATTTCTGTAACGTAGACAAATTTCCGAATTCAGCAAAGGTATGTGTAGATCCCTCAAGATTTTCCCTGAGAAACTAACTATTAAAATAAAGAAATATTGAAAATGAGTTGGAAAAAACTGCCACTTGTGGCAGCGTTTTCACCTTTAACTTTTTGTCACGATGGCCTATTTACAGAAGCAGTATACCATTACATCTGCTAGACCCTTCTGGTTGCGGGGGTATATAGGATATGTAGGTTCTCCAAGAACCCAAGGTACCAGAGCCAACAAATGAGCTGCACTGTACAATTGTTTTTCATTGTGTACTGACCAATTCATATGGGGAAATAGGTAGAGTAAAAAAAGAAAGGGTTTCAAGGAAACATTTGCATTTCTGAAATGGGGACGAGATATGGAGTTTAGGAGCAGTAGTTATTTGTACATCTCTAAATTTGCGGGTACCATACTAGCATATGATTTAGGGGGTATGTTTAAAAGTGTCTTCTTCCTTACACACTGGGGTACACTTGAAAGGGACAAATGCAGCAAAACCTAATTGGTAATATCAAAGTTCTACTATTCTGTGCTCCCATATGTCTTCGTATAAAATGGTAATGCACTTATGTGGGTAGGCCTAGTGCCCACAACAAGAAACGGCCCAGAATGGAACATGGATAGGTCACATTTTCCCACTCAAAACTGACGCTGTTTTTTATAAAATGTGGGTAGTTGTGGATTTTGGGCCCTTGCTCAGCCAGCACCTAGCAAACTTGCACGTTTTTACAAGTAGACCGCTGGTGGAATCCAGGGTGGCGTGACTTGTGTAACTCTCACCCGGTTTTTATACCCAGAATCCCTTGCAAATCGCAAACTTTAACTAAAAAACACATTTGCCTCACATTTCTGAGACAGAAAGTGCTGGAATCTTCACGGAGCCACACATTTCCTACCACTCTGAGTTCCCATACGTCTCACAATAAGAACTGTATCCCACTTGTGTGGGTGTGCCAAGAGACCACGACACAAAAAGCTGTAAAGCGCTACATTGATAGATAAGAAATAGGGGTAGTTGCTGTCTTTGGGCCGTGTTGTGGAGCCACCCTTGCAAACATACAAACTACAGACATTTTTGAATACTGAACAACCAGGGGATTCCAGGGTGGTGTGCCTTGTGTGTATCCAACAAGGTGTTCTTACCCACAGTGCTCTGTAAACATCAAGCTTTACCTGAACCGCTAACATTTCTGTGATGGAAGCTTCAGGAATCTACAATATTCCCACCGCCCATCATTGTCCTCCTGTGCCGATAATAACGCAGCCCCCCTTGTGTGACTGCTTTTACTCATGTTGGTGGCGAAGGGGGGGAACCCCATCAGACCACCAGATAGTCAGTGGTAAGAAGACTGGAGAGCAACGGACCTCAAATATTCTTGGGTCGGCTGGCCTGATGCAGAGTAGAATAATACATCTCTAGTTGTTCCTGACAGTGTCTGATGTCAAGCAGCCATTGCCTGGCAGTGGAGGGTTTATCCCTTCCTCAGGCACATGCCACCCGTCTCTCTGCTAGCAAAAGTGTAGTGTTGAAAATGTGGTGGACATCACGTTGAAAATCCACAGTGTGTACTCCCAAGATTGTAATTAAATCTCTTTAAATCATTTTATTTTTCATACTTGCTGCTCTGTAGCACTGCCGATTGAAGATAGGGGAAGGTGAGGGGCGATGCAGACTCTGTTGTTCAGCATGTGAAGAATCCTTTAGGTGAAAACAGCATTTTGCCTCTTTCCTGCTCACTGTCTTTTTGGCTGTTCATATCCAGCAGCAGATAGTTCACACCTTTTTGCATCTCTGTTGTCGGGTGCTCAAGGCTGTAGACTACCCTGCTGTGATGGCCTTCACTCTACACAAAGGCTGTGTCTGTGTCTGTAGAACAGCCTGGGGGGGCTTTTGAAAATGGAAGCAACCTCAAACCAGTTCTGCCTTCTCAGAGTGCCTTGCAGGAGCCCAGTGGTTGAAATCCTGCTATTTAAAACATATTAACAAGATGTGCGTTGCCTTCATGGATCTCTCCTCAGCCTTTGACTGTGTCAACAGGGGGAGGCTGTGGAGGACCATGAAGGAGAAGGGAATAGATGGGGGAATTGTGGAGTTCCTTGCGGATCTGCACAATGAAACAAGAGCCAACGTGAGGTATTCTTCGACTGGGGAAACCACGGGTTGTTTTCCAATTAATAAAGGTGTACGTCAGGGGTGCATTATGGCCCCTTATCTTTTTAATTTTTATATAAATGACCTGGAGGCTGAATTACAGGAGATAAAATCTGATTGTCCAAGGGCGGGTGCGAGGGGTATTCCTCTGCTTTTATATGCCGATGATGCGGTCTTAATTTCACGAACAGAATTAGGTCTTCAGGCACTTTTGAATGGTTTTAATAAATTTATGTCTGATAGGGACCTTACGGTCAACAATACAAAATCTTTCATAATGCATGTTGGCCGTCAACCAAAGAAGAAGTTCAATTTTAAACTGAATGATGTTCCGATACCCATCACCCAGTCGTTTTCCTACCTGGGGGTCTTATTTGATACGAAGATGTGTTGGGCCCCACATTTGGCCAAGAAAAAGGGGGAAATGTCCAGGGTAAATGCTTCTATCTTCAATTTTGCTTCTAAATTGGGCAAAAAGCCAAATGTGGCTATGATGAAACTATATAACGCTAAATCCATAGCCACTGCAGTATACGGAAGTGAGATATGGGGCTACACAAACTATGACCAACTTCAAATAGTTGAAAATAAATTTTTAAAGCGTCTGCTGTGTGTCCCTGGGAGCACACCGAATTTAGCTGCTCATGAAGAACTTGGCTGCTTGCATTTATCGGACATTGTTGGACTAAAACCGTTATTGTGCTGGGTAAAACTATGGTTAAGTGATGCAATCCCTCTGACCCACTTGATAGTGGAGGATCTCTTATCGCTTGACCACGCAATGCGAGTACCCTGGCTTAAATATTTGAAGTCTCAATTCTTGAAGCTTGGCCGAGTGAACTTGTTTGATAACCCGGGGGATATAGTTAAGGGTGATGTTGCTGCAATTAAGAGTGCTTTTTACCTGAACCGTAATGCTGTAAGAGATGAAGTTGAGCTCTTGAAACCTAATGTTAGAATGTACATCATGTTGAGTACCTGTAATTCAATGGAATTGTATCTAACATGCTCCTTCACCACCCATGAAAAATTTTTGCTGACCCGTTTCAGGTTTAACATCTTTCATCAGCTTTTAATTAGACCCAAGTCGGACATTTTTAAGAAACCAGCAGCTCCCTGTGGCTGCGACGGGAAGTCTCCACAGGATATGCTGCATTTTATATTTTTATGTACATTTTATGAATATCCCCGAAAGCGGTTTCTGGTTACCCTTTTAAAGAAATTAAATTTTAACCAAATTAGACCCGCCCTTATGTACTTACAGTTGCTGCATCCTGATAGTGTTCTTCAGGTGTTAGAATTTTTAAAAATGACCATGAGACTAAGAAATTGTTTGGATGAGTAAATGTGCATTAACTGCAGTTTATGGCACTATCGCACTTTATTTCGTATATTCTGTATTTGGACATTACTTGCACTTTTTATTCTGATTCTGTCAATGCACTCGTTTTTATGATATATTTGAGTTGTATGTAATTTAAGATTGACTTTGTGATCACTGTGATGTTTTATTATGTCTTGTCTATTGTGTGTACTTTTATGGATTGCAATATATCCGAAATAAAGTCAATTTGAATTGAATTGAATTACATGAACCCTTTTGACACCCATACTATGCTAATTGCTCATGCATCTATGTACAACATAACACAAACTGTGACATAAAATGTGAACTTCAGAACTACATCTCACTTATTATTTGAATTATACGTCCTAATCACTTTACTGGTTCTACTATTGGTCATGGATTGTGGGACAACTAGCTATAATGACTCACAGGTTTCAATCAAAAAAACTTATAGGAGGTTAGAAAGAATTCTAAACCCACATTTGAGGAAGAAGCAATAATCACCAAATGTATTACCTTAGTTCGATCTTTAAATGGTGTTTTTACATACATCCAACCCTCATTATTCAAAGTTGGATCCTCTATCTACCTGCACTGTATGGATCTAAAATGAGAAGTAAAATTACACATGATCACCCCTTTGTATTATCACACTGTCTTTGGACACTGAGGTTAAACTATAGGTCTATATCATGATATTTACACAAAATGGGAACAGATATACCTTCATTAGCGAGCATGATGATTAGAATAATTGGAATGATCTGATGCTGTATCGGTTCCCAAAACGGAATCCTGCTATCTAAAATGCACACAAAATGTAACGTGCGATATTAATCATGGGAGGATCAAACTCAATTGACCAAACTTAATAATGTCCAACAGGTCTACCTAATCGATACTTACCTTATATCTAGTGATGTATCCCTTATTTGGCTTCTGGCTATATGTTCTGTTCTATGTTGTCGTGCGGAGGCTTACAAAGTGATAATTAACCTGACATTGCAAGATATTTTCCATAAGTAACCTCCTTGTTAAAAGACATTCAGATGTAAGATATGTGAAATTCTCCATATAAGTTACATATTACTGACCTTAAGAGTTAAGGCAACACTGTCGACAGAAGCGAATAGATATCCTTGATCCTTTCGGTGAACTACTAGCTTCAAGTGGAATAGATTAACACATCTAAATGTTGAAAAAGAGAGAAAAGGGTGGTTCACATAACTGGCCAAACAGAATCACAATAAAGTGACCTGCAGAAAGTCGTGCAATTAATGCACTGTAATGGCATGATGATATATGTGTAGATACCAATTACAATTCTGCCCCAATAATATCAACAAATGTGCATAGCTTAGCTCGTCCAGTCTAAACTGTATTTGCTGATGACTCACTACTCTGTCTTGTATGTCCTAAATTAATGGTAATAAGAGTTCAGACCAAAACATAAGGTAATCTGGCTGATCTTGCTTAATATCTAGAATAACACGATGCTGAATGCACCGGCCGAGTCAATATATACAGATCCATCTTCCATTCATGAACATGTAAGAGGAGTAAATATATAGAGATGTCTGCGAGATACATAATTAACTCAGACATAACGCATTTATCTGGCGCTTACAATTCTCTGGCATAGACCTCACTGACCATGCAGTTATTTGAGCTGCAAAATCACTACCAGACTGTCAGATAAGGAATAAATTCCTTTACCAGTATGGCTGTGTGAATGAAAAAACCTCCGACCGCTAAGCTATCAAACGGGTCAATAGGATAAGTGGCTCATATGAATACACCGACATAACACTCCCCTGTGCGCGGTATAACATGATGGGCGAGCACTCACATCTGCCGGGACATGCAAAATATATATCCGCGCCATATTCAAAAGGCCAATATCGAGGCAAGTTCCCTTGCCGGTTGTGCACAAATAGATACAACCAGATGTTTAAAACATGTAAAAATACACCAGAGCCAATCTTTTTCGTACTCCAAATATATCCAATATCTGTACATTATAAACATAAACATAGCTCTTCTATCTAGCACTGAGATTATCTGGCATCCATCTCTCTAACAGTACAATCAAATAGAATTGCCAGATCGCTCTCAAGGATACTAATATGAAATAAAGGTAAATAGAGTACTAAGTTATGTTCAAAAAAACGTTCTACCCTTGCGTGTGTGCTGCGAAAGCCTCCGACCGCTTGACTGGTCAAACGAGGCAATAAGATAAGTTGGCGGTATAAATGCACCTCCGTTATGCCACTCAATGAACGATATGACGTGATATGCGTGCACTCGCATCCGCGGAGACACGCCCTGTGCCTGTTCTCCACGAATAGGTGACGTTACAACCAGTGGCGTCACTAGGGTTGGTGTCACCCGGTGCGGGTAACTCATGGTGTCACCCCCTCACGACTTACCGCATGGACCTCCTCCGTTCCGAGTCTGCCAGTGGACACAGATGGCAAATAACAGGACCATACAGAATCCTTAGTAACGTTTGTATATTTAGTTCCTATATTTACAAAGGCCATAGAAGAAACATTTAATTCAACAAGGTCGGAGAACTCACAGAACTACAGAACTCATTAGTGAAACGAAGCCCGTGGTGTGTTAGGTACAATCAGATATGAGGGAGGCCCTCTGTGTGTTATCTGCATACATACCACACCCAATGTGTGGAGAAGCAGAATATCCTCCGGCCGGACATAAAAATACTCAACAGGTTCAGGGACAGTTATAGACTCAAAATAATTAAAGAATATATATATGCAGATGTCTGCAGAGAATTAGGGGCATATTATCAAGCCTGCCTGGGCAATAAAAATATGCAAGTTTGTAGTTTTGGCGGCGGGGATGGGCTGGGCTGACTCGAAAAGGGCATGTGTGGGGCAGCATAGGAAGAAAGCCAGCTTGAGCCTGGCTAGTGGCAGGTGCACCCGCCCGAAGAGGGCCCTGCCCTCAGGGCCTTGTTTTCATTTGTGTGCCACTGCACTGCCACATTTTTAACTTACTACTACTTACTTCATGGACATGCATATGATATATACAGTATATTATACATTAAAAATAATTATACTATTCTCTCTCTACTAGTGACAGCAGTCTCTCACCGTTCCAAATTTGAAGGGGAGAGACACAAGCACAGCAATAGTGCCGGTCTGGAGTCGGACCGGTGGTCTCTGATGTCGTCGTCGTGACTCGTGGCGTCGGTATTAATTGTTCTTTATTCTCACGACGCACAGTCGCACCACCGCACCGCGCACGCACTCTCCCTGGCGAGCGCGTGACCGCCGTGACGCATCAGAGGCTAAGAACAGCAGGTGCAGTTACGCACTGCACACAGCGCGCAGGGGCTGTCCCAGGGCCGTCACGTGATTGGTAGTAGGGCTAAGATTGACGGCCCTGGGACCCAAACTGCTGGGCAAGAGTGACTGTGAAACTGAAAGTCTGACCTCTGAACAACAACGCCGCTGGCTCTATTCGCTGCCACGGTACATTAATTTCCTATCGCAGCATTGTTGTCCTTTCAGTCACAGCGACCATTACAGGCACAGAGGAGGCCGCGAGACAAAAACGTGAACAGTTTTTCCCAATCTAAAACTGAGTGGCACACACGCCCGGGTAAGAATTCAGTAAAATCTCATGCTCACTCCACCAATCCATCTCCCACAAACATACATATAGCAGCCTTCACCACAGTAGGCTCAACACCCATAAGGACGACATCATCTAAGCCTATGACTGGCCTGACACTATTTAAAATTATCACGGCAGGGGACATAGGATCACCGAAAACAGGGCCCGTTAAAGTACCACCTCATGCTACAGCACATCTCGCCTAAGTTCCTTGAGAGTGCCAGGCAGTCAGGGTCCCAGTTGAAGATGTAGAACATCCTGATGGACATGGCCAGGACAGGTGAATTGCTCATTGCACCGTCCAACACTGCACAAGCACACATTATTCCACGAACAAAAGCTCTTTTAAGGTGATCCTGTTCCCAAGTACTAGTGCCTTAAAGCACCCGGCACCTCTTTTGCAACACCTCCACCTGTTGCCATTTGAAAGAACAGTGCAAGAAAGGCGATGCAAGACTTAGACCCCCCCAGTCACTAAACACATTCCATAAGTAGTACATCCATCATAGAGCATGATGTTCCTGTCTGGTGCTGGTCTGTTTCTGAATCTTGTCTATTCGGACCTTGTTGTGCACAGCGAGAATGTATCCACACCAAATGCAGGGGAAAAGATAAATTACAAATAAAACTGAAGCAGAGCCTTCAAGTTAACACTGTCGTACTAAAGTTCTGACTCTGGCGCTTATCAAGTTTCGATTTGGCTGTGTTCTTTTTTTTATAAGATTTGCACGTGATTGTTACAACTTTCCCTGCTGGTCTTTCGAATGATGTGGCAGGCTGTCCTCTGGTATCTTTTAAGTTGTTCAGCTACTGTTTACAGCGAGAATTTGCTTACAAAATGGATTTCCGGGAGTATGTAGCAGTAGTGAAGTAATTGTGTGTGTTTGTGTGTGTATAATATAAGGACAGTGCCTCGAGTTCTAATTCTTCATACATAAATTGTTTTTGACATTTAAATAATTTTTACTTTTCAGGGAGTTGTGGCCTACACTTTATTAATTTGGCAAGCAATGGGTTTTCAGCACATCTGGCAATCAACATTTAACATGCCCTATTTTAGTACTGCACTGGTGACACCATTAGAAATGTATTGTTACTGTTTTCTGAAGTGTGGACGGATTGTGTTTAGGACAGCGATTCTTAACTTGCATAAATTAACTTCGGACCGAGTAGAAAAAAAAAGTGAATAAGAGTGGAGGTACATCAGGAGGTCAATAAAAGTGGCTGCGAAAGGGAGGCCGGAGGCCGAGTACGTCAATGAAAAAAAGAAAGTGAGGGTCACAAACCAAGTGTTGAGTAATGGGTGAAAGAGAAGTTTCGTCGTCAACGTCATTATGTTTTTTGAATGGTATCATGATCTCTAAATGAAGCACAGTTTTGCCTTGCAGCTATATAAAATAACATCCAATGATACAGAGCCTACTTAAACTTCAAATACTGGAGACCACAGGCTCCTGATGTCTAGAGAGAAGGAATTGTATGTGCTGTGTGCTTGTCTCTCTTTAAAGAATGTATGTGTGCCCTGGGAACCTTTCCGGGAATTGTTGCTGTCATGCTGTGCCCAAACAGCTGCATATATTTCCGTGTCCGAAGTATAGTTATTCAGTTCAGAGCTAAATCATGCCATTGCCTGGTATATGCATGCATAACTGGGTTCGGTTTCGGTTTCATCACACTCACTCACAGTCTCAGAACAATTGCAAACCCTTTGTTGTGTGTGACAGTGACTGTGACCCATCCATGCAGAATGCAGATGTCTGGTGCACGTGCGATCAGCTACGGGCCGGGGTGGTGACGGTGGTGCGCTTCTTCTTGCACTAAAGCAGGTAGTAGTCGTAGTCAGTGAATGTAGTAGATTGGTGTCACCCCCAGATGGGGTGACACCCGGTGCGGTCCGCACCCCCCGCACCCCCCTAGTGACGCCACTGGTTACAACGCATGCTATTACATCGCATGCCGTTGCAACGCAAACTTTTACTCCGACTTTCTGTCGGAGGGCACTGAAAGTTGGAATAGATTAATTTTCTATTCCAACTCCAGTGTGTGCAACAGTAGGGAAGGTGTTGGAGTTAAATCTAACACCTTCTACCCATTCCTGCACTCTTTGTAAACTTCAGCGACATTAATGTTTTGAGTCAGAGGGATGGATGGTTAAGGGACGTGCCTTAACTTTACGTTGCTTCCTGTATTCACTAAACGGAAATGTCTGCCATTAGTTAATGCGTATCGTTCTTTGCTGGCTATGCCGTTTTGACAATCGATGATTATCTGAAACTAGGCTTTATTTTCGAAGGCTAAGTTAAACAGACACATTATTTGTCTTTCAAAAATGTATCCTCGTCTATGAAGTTCTATACTTTTCTAATGGGATAAGTAAAGTGCAAGCATCATGGCATGAGACTGGCACGTGATTTATTTGTTTAGAAACGCTTACATTGTCTTAAGGGATGCTATTATACATGTGGTTATGGTTTAAAACAACGTTTCATACAAAACTCAATTTAATTTTCGGCATAAAAATGTGTATGTCTGATCAGGGCACATGATTGATGCTCCTCCAGCCTTCGCTCCGGTGTAATACGTAGGAATGTTGTACTGGTAACTATAGCTCCTCCAATGATTCACCTTCCTATTTACTTTTTGTAACAGCGAAAGTTGTCCTCCTTCATTGCTTGACTGTTTATGGTTTCGGAAACGCACTAATAAAAAACTTAACTAGGCAAAGAAGTGTGATCTATGTCCGAACTCTCTCAAAAAATCTTTAAGTGAAGCCTAAAGGAAAAAGGTAGGGTAATGTATCCCTTAACCCCTCCCCTGCTGATGACGGAACCGCTCCGTCATCAGCCGCGGTCGCGCTGTGCTGATGACGGAGCGGTTCCGTCATGGCCCGCCCGGCACGCCTGCGCGGCGCGGATTCCGCGCCTGCGCTGAGCGTTCTATTGAGCGGGGCGGGCCATGACGGAACCGCTCTGTCATAAGCACAGCGCAACCGACGCTGGTGACGGAGCGGTTCCGTCACCAGCATGCGCCCGCTGCTCTTTCGCGCCGCCCCCTTGGCACTGCGGCGGAATAGCCGCCGCAGTGAAGGGGTTAAGGACTAGAACCCTCACTCACCTGAAGGTGACATGCTTCATCATATGGGTTCCTCCTTACCAGTAGGAAAACCTATCGGCATGCCATCCTGAGATTCTGGGCAAATAATTAAATGTGGTCATTGATAAAAAATGTGTACCTGGTCCGGTTCCATTGTAATGCGGTCTAATGCCATCTATAATAGTTTGCATGAACGGGTTTATAATTGGCACAGCTGGTTTCCTGCAACAACTTGAGGTGCTGTCCAGGGGGATCGTGAATCCCTACTCCGCCTTTACAATTAAAACAGGGGTTGAGTTCTTGATGAGCCCCTTCTGTCTGCAGCTCCGCAGGTAAAGGCTCTTGAATAGTGTGAAAGGGGTCGAGTGGATGGTTAAGTGGGTGAAAGGACTGAGGGATAGGTGTGTGAGTGAAAGGGTGGATGGGAGAGTGTAAGGGTGGATGATGAATACATGAGTGAAAAGATGGATGTAAGGATGGAGGAGTGTAAGAATGAATGAATGAGAGAAAGGGAAGATGGATGGATAAAAGTCTGGATAGGTGGATAGGTGAAAGAATAAATGGATGGATGAATGAGAGGGTAGGTTGATGGATGACAGGGTGAATGGATGGATGAGTGAAACGGAGGATGGATGATGAGAAAGGATTGATGGATGGATTGGAGGAGTGAAAGGGTGGATAGATGGACAAAATTAAAGGGTGGATAGATGGATGAACAAAAGGATGAATTAGTGGATTTGTGAAAGGTTGGATACTGAGACATCGTGAACTTCCTAACTTTAGAAGCTACAGCGAGGTGGAGTTCTTTATGGGCCTCTTCTATCTGCAACTAAGCAGACCAAGGGGAGTTAGTGAGTGAAAGGCTAGATGGCGAGATGTGTGACTTAAAGAGTGGATGGATGGATGTGTAGATGGATGGATTGATTAATGACGTAAAGGATGGATGTGGAAAGGATGAATGGGTGAAAGGATGGATTGAGGGTGGATGGATGGATGAATGATTGAAAAGGTTGATGGATGATGAGAGAAAGGATGGATGATGGATAGATGACTGAAAGAATGGATGGATGAGTGAAAGGGAGGGTGTATGGATGGATGATGAGTGAAAGCATGGATTAATGAGAGTAGATGGATGAATGAGTGAAAGGGTAAATGGATGGATAGATGAGTGGTTGCGTGAAAGGATGAGTAAAAGAATGAATGATTAGATTTCTGAGTGAATGGATGGAGGAATGAGTGAAAGGGAGGATAAATGAATGAGTGCAGGGATGGATGGAGTGAAATGATGGATGAATGACAAAGGATGAATGGGTGGATTAGTGAAATGGTGGATGGAGAAATGGATGAGTGAAAGGGTGGATAGCTGGGTGGATAGATATTGAGAAGGATGTATAGGTTTGAATATGGGTGGATGGATGGACGGAATCGTGAAAGACTGAATGATGAAAGAATGAAAGGATGACCGAATGTAAAGGTTAAATTGTGGAATCAGCAGGTGGATGGAACGATGAACGGATAGATGCTTGGATGGAAGAGGCAAGAGATTTATTTTGGGTAAGGTTGTGATGACTTGCTTTGTTTACTTGGTGCTTTAGGAGCTTGAACCCCTTCCATGCTGATGACGGCCCCCGGCCGTCATGCATCACTGTGGGCATGTGCTGATGACGGCTGGGGGCCGTCATGAACCCGCCCACTGTTTAAAAGTGCCGCACAGGCGCAGAATCGCGGCCGCACCCAAGTGGTTAATTTGAACTGGGGATATATTAATTTTCTGCCTACTCCCTTGGCTGCAACCGTGCTCTCATGGGCACTGGCAGTGTCCCTGTAAAGTGCATTTGCTACATAGACCCAGGCAGGTTGGAGTAAGGTTGAGGGTTCTATGGGACATGGCCTCAGTGGTCATCTCTTGAGCACAAGTGATGGGGAACATCTCCCTCTTTCCATATTGAGCTAGGAAAATAGCTCAGGAGACTACAGCAGCCTGGTGCGTCCATTTCACAAGAACATTTATTTTAAGAAATGACACTCATTTTAATCTCACAGTACTAGACTCCTAGATGTGAGATAGTAGTTGCAAGGCACAGTGGAACCAGTCACTTAAGTCTGACAGTTTTTTATTTGCATATTTTTAAGCACAGCCCTTTCTTCGCCCATGGTTTCGTTTCCCATGCTAACTGTAATGTTAGAACTTATGAGCTTTGGGCATGGTCTCATCACAGATTTGGTCCTCAGGGAATCCGTTCAACATAAGGTTAATTGCTGGGTTGGTAAATATAATCCGCTTAGGTTCATGCGCCTGCTGCTGTACTGTTCATTGATTTAAGTGTCTGACTAGTATGGTTCACTTACCTTCAATCATTTCATTGATTTTGACTCTAGCCGGACTTGCTGTTTCACAGATTGCATCATTTCATGCCATGTAGTTTTCCTGGGTTGACATCAGTGTGTAACATAATGATACTGTAAACTGCTACGTTTCCAGTTGTTTGAAGAACTCACTTTCAAATGTGCATTTTTGTTAAACTGCTTCCATTTCATATTCTCACTGTGTGGCTGCCACGCACACAATTTGCTGTAGCAAATATGAAGCAATTTTTCCATACACAGTCAAAAACGTACACACACCTCTTTTTCTGTTTTGAAAGTCAAATTTGTTTTAGTAATTTTACAAAATATTGTTTTCTCTCACTTAGTACTCCTATTATCCACCATCCTCTCCCTTTCCTCTGCCCCTTAAGCCCATCTCATAAACCCTGCTTGTCGCATAATGTATTTTAACATGACTTGCTAGTGTTATTATTTTTATTTCTTAAAAAATAAAACACTTTATATTAATCAAAATCAGCTTATCAAGTACATTACATAGGAAGCAATAAGGCAGGCCACATGGGGACAATAGGTAAAATCAATCAGTACAAAATATCACTTGGAAGGTCTAGGGCGAAGGGGGTCTACACTGGCGAAGGAAAGGAGCGGCTGACATATGTCCCTATAATAGGAATTCCTAAGCCCCATACACGGGCCCACTTCCTAGGGCAGCCTCGGGCCACATACACCATCTTTTCTCTGAACATTGACCAATCCAGATCTTTCTTGAGTCACCCACCTCAGGAGGTTGAGACGCTCCCCACCGCTGTGCAATATTTCTCTTAGCGAGCATAAGCCCCAAAGTGACCCATTGTGTTAAGCAATCCGTCAGATCTGTAGGCTCCCATATATTCAATAGACATCTATGAGTTTCTAGGCTGAGTTGTGTGGATAACACTACGTTAATGATGTTGTGTACTTTGCGCCAGTAGAGTTGAATAATGTCAAATTCCCAAATTATGTGCATAAAAGTACCTACCTGGCCACATCACCGCCTACAGTCCGTCCCTCCCCCGTCCCCCCGTCCATTCGCCCCATCCGTACCAGACGGGGTCTTGTTACATAAATCCTATGGAGTACTTTTTAAGTTACACTAGTCGGAGGCGCGCTGGTATTGCCATGACTCTAGGCGAGGAAACGGCCTCCTGCCATTCCTCGTCATTCATCTCGATTCCTTCTCTGGACCATTTCTCCCGAAGCGACTGAAGAGGGTCTGGCATATTGTTTATCAACTTTGTATATATCAATGAAATAGTGTTATCTGGGATGTGGCTGTCTAAGATTCTGTCCTCCAATGGGGAAGATTCGGAAAGGGTGGTACCATGCTGTAGATGGGAACGCAGAGCGTGTCTGACCTGTATGTAACGGAAGAATGCCGAGTCAGCTAACTCGAATTGCTGTTGCAGGGTGGCGAATGACTTAATATCTGTTTTGTCCCATAGATCACCTATATGCGAGAGGCCTATAAGGTCCCATTTGTCAAACCCTTTGCTTTTCCACAAGCTACCCAGTTGTTCTGAGTCCCATAACAGGGTTGCAAGAGTGAGCCTGCAACTCCATCCAAGGCGTTTAGCGGCCTTGTGCCAAATATGGACTGAGTGTTTGGTGGGGTCTGTGAGATTAAAGCGTTGCGGTTTGGAATAAAGCGCTCTATTGTAGTTCCCATCCGAACGGAGCCATCTATCCATTTATAGCCTGGATTTCCGGGACGCATGTAGGTGCCATGATAGATGGCAGCTAGATGGGCCACCCAGTAATACTTTTTGATATCAGGGAGGCTAATGTCCCCGTCATACCAATTCAATGTGAGCTTACTAAGGGCGATACATGGCTTTCCACTCCACAAGTCCTGCAGAAGACCCTCCACCTCCCTGAATTAGGACGCTGGGACCGGGTCTAGGGAATTCTGCAGGGCATATAAAAACTGAGGCAAAGACATCATTTTTAAAAGTGCTGCTTTTCCCAGTAGGGAAAGCTGGAGTAACTTCCAGTTGTTTTGTCCTTACACAGCCTGGTCAAGGAGGGGGGGGGAGTAGGTTCTGGGAGTAACAGAGTGAGGAATCCAGGGAGAGAAAAATCCCCAGGTATTTGAAGCCCTCTGTACGAATTTGTATTGGGCAACCCTTTGGTGGGATAGGCGGCTCTCCAGCCAAAGTGAACCACAGGGATTTACTCCAATTAATAGAGTACCCGGAGAACCTACCGAAAATAGCAAGAATATCCAGGACAACAATCAGGGACCGCCTCGGAGGAGTCAGATAGAGTAGGATATCATCCGCGTAGAGCGAGATGCGGTCCTCCCACTCCGGGGACCAGCGCATGCCCCGAATCATCGGGTCTCTGCGTATCCAGGCTGCCAGTGGCTCCAAAGCGAGGGCAAACAGGAGGGGGGACAGCGGACATCCTTGCCGGGTCCCCCGACCCAGCTCAAAGGTGGCGGATTTTTTGTTATTAACTACTACTTGCGCTTGCGGGTTAGCATACAGAAACTGCACCTATTGGATATATTTTGGGCCAAATCCCAACTTCTCTAGAACTGCACAAAGATACGGCCACTCAATGGTGTCGAAAGCCATGGTGGCATCTAGGGAGACTATTACAGCTGGTTCTAAGATGGAGGCTGCTCTGCCTAGGACACCATGCACCCTACGCAAGTGGAGTGCCGTGTTACGATGCAGAATGAAACCAGATTGATCTGGATGGACTAAAGTCTCAATCACTGTGATCAGACGGTTGGGCAGAAGCTTAGCCAAAATCTTGGGCTTCGCATTCAGGAGAGAAATAGGTCGATACGACCTATAGTCAGTTCTAAGTTTCCCCTCCTTATGAATAACGATGATGGTGGCCGTCCTCTGGTCTATCGGTAAGAACACTTTTTCCCTTGATTCCTCATACATAGCCCTGAGATATAAGGCCAGCCTGTCCAGTTTAAGTTTGTATAGTTCGACTGTAAGCCCATTAGCGCCAGAGGCCTTCCCCGATCGGATGGACCTTATTGCCTTCGCTATTTCTTCATTGGACATGTTACTATCTAAAAAGTCGCGGTCATCTACTAAGAGCTTGGGCAGCGCAATGTCTGCTAACATCCGACGGGAGTCCTCTACGGAATAGGGAGCTGTGGAAGAGTAAACAGCGCAGAAGTGGGCAGCAAACTTGTCAACAATGCTTTGAGGATCTGTGAGGGGGCTACCTCCCTCCCCTCGAAGTTCCGGCTCTAGTCAGCTTGCCCATTCTTTCTTGTCCAACCGTGCTAGTAATTTCCCAGCTTTATTCCCCACCTCATAAAGCCATCCCTGCGCAGCTCTTCCCAAGGCCTTTGCCTGGCCAGTCACCAATACTCTATATTCCTGCTGTCGGTGTTTTAAATAGTGGAGTTTATAAGGTGTAAGCTCCGAGTCCAGGTCAGTTTCTAATTGGCTAATCTCTGCCTCAATGGCCACTATCTCTCTGTGGCGATCTTTCTTCTTGCCCGAGATTAGGGATAGCGATACAAAAGGGGATGATGGACGGAGCGTTTGAGCAAATCAAATACTCACCCCCAGTCAACTTATCTGGGTTTAATCTATCACCATTTTTTAGCCCACTCAGCCACCCCATTTCAGACATGGCTATATGCAAATCAGTCTGACCCTGTGCCTCACCGGAACAGTCAGCCCGAACTGCCAAGCCATGTCTTCCATAGACCGGAAACAAGCATCCTGGGACCGGTTTCGGATTCATAATCCTCATCAGCCAGGCTATCTTGAATCCAGTGGCCAAGTGAGCAAGGGACTCACGTCTGAGCATACCCTGCCACACTTAGGGCGAACAAAGCGATACAAAAGGGGATGATGGACGGAACGTTTGAGCAAATCAAACACTCACCCCCAGTCAACTGATCTGGGTTTAATCCATCACCGTTCTTTAGCCCACTCAGCCACCCCATTTCAGACATGGCTATATGCAAATCAGTCTGACCCTGTGCCTCATGGGAACAGTCCAGCCCGAACTGCCAAGCCATGTCTTCCATGAACCGGAAACAAGCATCCTGGGACCGGTTTCGGATTCATAATCCTCATCAGCCAGGCTATCTTGAATCCAGTGGCCAAGTGAGCAAGGGACTCACGTCTGAGCATACCCTGCCACACTTAGGGCGAACAAAGCGATACAAAAGGGGATGAATTACGGAGCGTTTGAGCAAATTAAACACTCACCCCCAGTCAACTGATCTGGGTTTAGTCCATCACCGTTCTTTAGCCCACTCACCCACCCCATTTCAGACATGGCTATATGCAAATCAGTCTGACCCTGTGCCTCATGGGAACAGTCCAGCCCGAACTGCCAAGCCATGTCTTCCATGGACCGGAAACAAGCATCCTGGGACCGGTTTCGGATTCATAATCCTCATCAGCCAGGCTATCTTGAATCCAGTGGCCAAGTGAGCAAGGGACTCACGTCTGAGCATACCCTGCCACACTTAGGGCGAACAAAGCGATACAAAAGGGGATGATGGACTGAGCGTTGAGCAAATCAAACACTCACCCCCAGTCAACTGATCTGGGTTTAATCCATCACCATTCTTTAGCCCACTCAGCCACCCCGTTTCAGACATGGCTATATGCAAATCAGTCTGACCCTGTGCCTCATGGGAACAGTCCAGCCCGAACTGCCAAGCCATGTCTTCCATGGCTTGGAAACAAGCATCCTGGGACCGGTTTCGGATTCATAATCCTCATCAGCCAGGCTATCTTGAATCCAGTGGCCAAGTGAGCAAGGGACTCCCGTCTGAGCATACCCTGCCACACTTAGGGCGAACAAAGCGATACAAAAGGGGATGATGGACGGAGCGTTTGAGCAAATCAAATACTCACCCCCAGTCAACTGATCTGGGTTTAATCCATCACCATTCTTTAGCCCACTCAGCCACCCCATTTCAGACATGGCTATATGCAAATCAGTCTGACCTTGTGCCTCATGGGAACAGTCCAGCCCGAACTGCCATGCCATGTCTTCCATGGACCGGAAACAAGCATCCTGGGACCGGTTTCGGATTCATAATCCTCATCAGCCAGGCTATCTTGAATCCAGTGGCCAAGTAAGCAAGGGACTCGCATCTGAGCATACCCTGCCACACTTAGGGCGAACAAAGCGATATAAAAGGGGATGATGGACGGAGCATTTGAGCAAATCAAACACTCACCCCCAGTCAACTGATCTGGGTTTAATCCATCACCATTCTTTAGCCCACTCAGCCACCCCATTTCAGACATGGCTATATGCAAATCAGTCTGACCCTGTGCCTCATGGGAACAGTCCAGCCCGAACTGCCAAGCCATGTCTTCCATGGACCGGAAACAAGCATCCTGGGACCGGTTTCGGATTCATAATCCTCATCAGCCAGGCTATCTTGAATCCAGTGGCCAAGTAAGCAAGGGACTCACGTCTGAGCATACCCTGCCACACTTAGGGCGAACAAAGCGATATAAAAGGGGATGATGGACGGAGCATTTGAGCAAATCAAACACTCACCCCCAGTCAACTGATCTGGGTTTAATCCATCACCATTCTTTAGCCCACTTAGCCACCCCATTTAAGACATGGCTATATGCAAATCAGTCTGACCCTGTGCCTCATGGGAACAGTCCAGCCCGAACTGCCAAGCCATGTCTTCCATGGACCGGAAACAAGCATCCTGGGGCCGGGTTCGGATTCATAATCCTCATCAGCCAGGCTATCTTGAATTCAGTGGCCAAGTGAGCAAGGGACTCACGTCTGAGCATACCCTGCCACACTTAGGGCGAACAAAGCGATACAAAAGGGGATGATGGACGGAGCGTTTGAGCAAATCAAACACTCACCCCCAGTCAACTGATCTGGGTTTAATCCATCACCATTCTTTAGCCCACTCAGCCACCCCATTTCAGACATGGCTATATGCAAATCAGTCTGACCCTGTGCCTCATGGGAACAGTCCAGCCCGAACTGCCAAGCCATGACTTCCATGGACCGGAAACAAGCATCCTGGGACCGGTTTCGGATTCATAATCCTCATCAGCCAGGCTATCTTGAATCCAGTGGCCAAGTGAGCAAGATTAGGGATAGGGCTTGACCCCAAATCACTGTCTTGAAGGCTTCCCATAACGTCTGCAGGGAATCCACTGATCCCTTCATTGTCAGTAAAGTAATTATCTATTTCAAATTTTGAGATCTCTGAAATACCACAGGTTGATGGGGGCCACCCGTCCCACCTATTTATAATCAAGGACCATGTGAATCCAAACTGGCAAATAGTCGGAGATTCCCCAGGCCAGATATTTAGACTCATTTAATGTGAGCTACCTGAGATGCAGGCACCAAAAAATAATCTATACGTGAGAGGCTCCCATGTGCCCCGGAATGAAAGAATGAAAAGTGTATTGCATTGTGTTTGGGTGATAGGTCCGCCAGCCATCCACCAGCCCCATGGTCTCAAGAAATTCAGGAAGCCAACATTCGGGGGGGATGTCGATCTATCTCGCCCGAGACTACTGAGTTTAAGTCCCCTCCTAGTATTAACAGACGCTCTGGAATAGCTAGTAATATAGTCCCTAAATCTCTAAAGGTAGTGGCCCGTAGGTCAGGTGGAACGTAGACCGAAAGGAGTGTGATGGGGTGTCCCTCCCGTGTACCCGAGACCCCAATATACCGTCCCCGGTCATCTGTCAAGGTTGCCCGTACCACAAGAGGAAAAGATTTCTTCATCATAATACCCACCCCTCGTGAGCTGGAGGTGAATCCTGCATGAGCCAACTTTATGTAGCCCCCTCTATGTAAAGCTTTGCATGTATTTCCAATGAGATGGGTTTCTTGGAGTAGTACAATATCGGGGACCTGACGCTTGATGTACTGGAGAACAACACTGCGTTTGATCTTGTCCCCTAACCCACTGACATTCCAGCTTAACAATTTAATTCCTAGGTCTCTCTGTGTAGCCATGGTTGATGAGAAGACATCTCTAATCTCTTTACAGGAGAAGCGGCGTGAGTTTCGATTTCCTCTATGAAAATTACTATAGATGTTGCTGATGCAATAAACATAACCAAAATCAAACAAAACACCCCCACCCAACAACCCTCCACCCCGCTGCCCTGCACTCTGGGCCTAGAACTGCCCATCAAAAACTTGCAGAGTGCCTGTCGCCCTCGGAAATAACTAAAAGTAGAAGAAAAGGGGGAAATAGAGACCCAGCCTCACATTCCCAAACAAGTCAAGTGTACATCCTCATTGAACTAAGCGTGTCATGTCTAAAAGGGTCCACTACCGTGAAGGATTAGATATATGGAATTGCCTCTCAAAACCCACCCCGCCCCAGGTCCAACATACTCAAACCGGAAAAAAATCTCAATACGGCCCTCTCCTCAGGCAGGGCGATTGACCTCACTCTCCCTTACGACGAGGCCACCTGGGCTCCTCATTCCACGGTGCTCGATCCAGTCAGCCACTGCCTCGGGGTGCTCAAAAAACCAGGCCCTTCCATCTGCCTCAACCTCAAGATGTGCTGGAAATAGCATCGAATATTTCAGTCCTCTGTCTCTAAGTACTCTTTTCATGGAGAAGAACTACCTCCTCTGCTTTTGTACCCTCTGCGTGAAGTCCAGAAAAAAGGTTATGTCTGCATTCTCATAGCGGAGGACGGCCCCCGTCTTGGCATTTTGGAGGTTGACATCCCTGTTCCGAAAGTTCAGGACTCTGGCCCGCATCGGCCCCGGGGAGCGTCTGGCTTGGGACGGCTGCCCGGGACCCTATGTGCCCGTTCGATGACAAAGAACTTGCTGAGGCCTTTGGGCTGGATGTGCTTTAGTATAAGGTCCTCAACAAATAGGTCAGGGGACTGCCCCTCTGATTTCTCTGGAACACCAAGGATGTGGAGATTGTTGCGCCGTAGACGGCCTTCGTAGTCGTCCAGTTTTAAATCCGTGAGTTTGCGGAAGTCTTGTAAATCGTGGACTTCTCCTTGGAGTTGCATGACATCTCTGACGAGACTCGCGGCGGTGAGCTCCACCTGCTTGACCTTCTCGTTCAGCTTCCCCAGATCCGCCCTTATGAGGTTCACGTCGATAGCCATGGTGTCCATTTTATGTTCAAGGGAGGTTTTGACTCCAGTGATAGCGTCCATGACGTCTTTCAGTGATAATTCCTTTTCTCGGCTCTGTTGCATGTCTTTGGAAACTGTGTAACTGTCCAGTTTGTTGGTTTGTGCCACCTTGAGCCCCCGGGCCCCAGAGCCCTTGCTCCGATCCATTACGCAGTTTAGTTGTCACTCAGGCTCTTCCAGGTTACACAGGCTAGGCATCTGTACAGGCATCAGGCTGCACTCTACTGGTTGGCGAATCAGTGGTCCTGCAGGCCCCAATGGCTCAGGTGAAAGGAGAACCAACTCAGTGCCTCATATCACTGCTTGGCCACGCCCCGACTTGCTAGTGTTATTGTTGAAAAATATGAAGCTCCCCCCCCCCCCCCCCCATCTTACTGACCAAGCTACACCCGATGAAAGTCTGTACTGAAACATCCCGATGGAAGTCTGTACTGAAAAAAGTAAATTTGCATAAACAAAATAATTAGTTTGCAAGGGGGTCATGGATCGGGCAGTAGTTCATGTCATATTCATAACCTGACAGCAATACATAACAACACTTTTGCTTTATTAACCTTCTTACTTTCTCAAATTTGCTTGAAAATGCACCATTTGCCCACTCTTTTTTCAAACATTTCTCAGGGGGAGAATCCCCCGAGCCACCCTTATGACAGTAGGGCTCACTTGCTATGCTCGCTCGCCACTAGGCATTGATCCTGAACTTTTACGGCCTACCACTTTCAAATGTCACCAGCCGCTACTGGTTACACACCAAACTATTGGACATAGAGCAGCAATATTGTTTCACCCAAACGTCTTTACTTACTCAGAGTAGTAGGCTTCATATGATAGACCTTCTATACCTGCATGCACTGTTTCACACATCACTAGCCCTTTACAAGATGGCACTGAATACACACCCAATCACACTGGGATGTGGGTTGGTGATGCATATTTTCTGCACTTCCTTGGAATGGCTCTCGTATATATAACTTCTGAAGCAGTGTTGGTGATGCTCTCTCTGAAATGGTGAGTGAACATATACAAGGAGACTCGAAGATCGCATTATTGGGGTGGATGCACAGAGTCAATAAAATGCACATGAAACTGGTGGCACTGGCCCTCCTGTTAGCGAACAGATTAGTATCAAAACAATGGGTCAGAGGAAGAGCAGCAACCAACGAAATGCGTCTGTCGGATTTGGTGTACTGTAACGTGCAAATGGAAATACATGCCGATTTGCAGCCCTGTATCTCCAGACCTAAAAATATATGGGACCTATTATGTGCGTACTTACTAAGGGTGAGCACCGATGCCCGTTCGTTTACCTCAAATGCACCGGCTGGATCGCCTGGCCAGGAACGCTATAAGTCGTGACTTTGGACTATTTTAATATAAAAAAAATGTGTCTTTACGTTTGTAATGTTTTCGGGACTCATTATTACGTGGGTAGGGTGTTCTGTTTTGTCTTACGTGGACAGGTGAAACGGTGTTATTAGTCTATGGTTTACAAGATGACTTTCAATAGTGCTGTGACATGAGGTGCACTATGCAATCGACTGTGCTGAGTTTGGTTACTTTTTGTAGTCTGTAAAAAACAAAATAAATAAATAAACAAAAATAACAGATTCACACATCGAGTTGGGGTTACTATCACCAGGCGACTGTACCTGCAATGGGTGAGAAGGAGAGAGAGAACAATTCGGGTGTATAAATAGGCTTAACCAACAGTGACCAAATTCCTCTACACCCTACAGACATCCGACGGCGAGACCATTTCAGCGTCAATCCACTCCCCCCTTGTCTTGGCATTGTACCTGTTGCCCAGAAGGAATAAATGCAAAAGATAAGGCCTTCCTCCATACACCTGCAGCACATAAATGTACTGTCAAACATCGGTACCCAATGTTCTAGATGAGCTCTGTCTGCCTGTTCAGCAAATGCAGGGTGGCCCAGAGAGGGAACACACGCAAAACCCTTGTAGAAATTCAACCGTTCGGTGTCCCAGTTGGCTACCTCACCCACTCATATTATTTTAAGACTTTACCAACTGCGAGCACAATTGAGCATTTGGAGACGTGTGATCCAACTCTGGATGAGGAATAACCTTTTAAAGGTGAACTCTTACAAGACGGAAGTACTTATCATTGGTACTGACTCCCTTTTGTGATACCCCCCACTTCCTCTCCTCCTCTATAGGTGCCTTGCCTTGCAGTGCCTATAAGGTAGAAAACCTTTGTTTCACCTTCTATAAGAACTTCTCATTCCCAAACTAGAAAAGTATGGTTGCTTCCTGTTTCCTTGAAATCTGTTTGCACAAAAATAGATTTGCTTTTCTTCCTCTTACATTCCGTTCTTTGGTTGACATGTCAACTTATCCTTGTAAACCCGGTACCTGAGATGTTCATCCTATAACATCTACAAACTGCAGCAGAAGCAACATTTGTCAGTCCTATTTATATGGCTTGTGTGCACCTCCGAAGCTTGTCAATCCCTGCACCTGTTTTCTAGGACATCACTTTAAGAATCCAGTGTTGCTCATCAGGCATTTTACTGATTCAACCCTGCTTTTGTTTAAGACACCTTCTTACCCTCTCTCCACACTAGATATCTTTGATCAAAAGCTAAACTTTAATGAAAAATGAAAGTCCACTGCATTTTAAACAAATTCACTTTGAAGGCTACTCTATTTCTGTACTGTCTCAAAACGCTTGAACGCTCTCGTGCTACTTATTATCCTATCTCCACCTCACCTTCAGGAAATCTCTCAGAACCTACCATGTCTACTAATCCTTTAAATGTACACACCTGGGGTCAATAAAATGGAGAAAGCAGAAAACTGCAGTGGTTTGTTTGTTAAGTTGCACTGGACCAATTAGCAGCCTGTGATCGAGGATATTGAAATCTGAAACGTGTTAGGCAAGAATGCTGGTTCCAGAAATTTCAGCTGTCTGTCTTCTTCCCAGGTTCAATGAGAGTGCGACTTCGTCTGTCCTGGACAAAACTTCTAATATATATATATATATATATCACACAGAGAATGTCAGTGCTCCACAAGTAACCAAGAAAACCAACATACATCACTATAGTAGTACTTTCCTGAATGTACTGGTAATTTGGTTCTGCTTATTTAGCTAGAAACTGAGTTACTGTGAATTTTTGCTCATGGAAAGGAGCAACGAAAAGTGGCAACCCAGAAGAATGTCGTCTTCCTTGTTTATTTTGCTAAAAATCAAAGTGCATTTACATTTTCAGCTACATGGAGAGTGAGTTGTAATAAACAAATGTGATTAAATAAACACATTTCATTGAATTTTTAGGTTGCTGAAGATCTTTTGTATGAACATTGGAAAGACAACAATGCTAAACTACGAGAGGTGAGTATGAGCATGGCTATTTCTCCCTAGTTTTACCCTGCCTATGATAATCATTCACTTTGTACACCAATGTTATCATGACTAGATATTTTGGTGCTCTTTCAAGTCAAAGCTACAAAAATTCTGGAACTTAATAAGCTTTTAAATGGAAGAAAATATAAGGTTGGGTATTTGTAAACAGTTGATTTGCGAAAGCACCAAAGAAAACATTTTAGATTATGGCATGCATGATGATTTATCAAGTTGGCCTTTCACAGTTGTCTGAAAGCTTGAAACAAGACAGATTTCTTAATCTTGTACTTAAGAAGCAACAGGGAATTTTAGAAAGTGAAATCATTGTATGTAAATGCTAACAGACATAACAAGCCCCCCAGTTCTTTCTCCCACTGCTCTACCAACCTAAGATGACTCTAGTGAAAAATGTTGATTCTCATAATGTAGTGTCTAGCGAATTTAGATTTTGCTAAATATGCAGAGGCTGTCATTATGCATTAAGCTCTCTAGCCCCAGCTGTCTACAGCACTTAAAATAACATAACTACACATAAAGATCCAACATATAAGCTAATGTATTCCAGAATACTCGTCTTTGTAAGATTCTGAATTCCCAAATTCAGTTTCAGAACTTCCACTCCTTCTATCCATGCTCTCTCCTCCGCATGTCATGTATGTCACTCTTGTTGTCCGCCTGTTAAACAGAAAAAAGACAATAGTGCACATTCTAAATCTGTTGAGAACACCTTGGAATTCTAAACGTATACACTTTTGCTAAACAGTGTAACTTCTTGGATTTACAAAATATTGTCATGAACTATTTAACCTCCTTTTTTTTTTTACACTTCCAAATAGGATGTGGAGGGTGCAATAATGTCAATCTCTGCATCTTTAATACAATCTAGGTTCCCTTGAACCTATATAAGGCAATTACCATTTTATAACAAGACCAGAGGCTACCATTTTGCATGTTAAAAGCTCTTCAACGCTGTACTAGCAACACACCACAGGTCTCAAATTAAAACTTGCAAATACACCTGCATTTGATGAACCAGTTGCTCTCCCAATCTTCTGCAGTCCAACACCGACCAGAAAACTTTAGTTGCCATTGCTCATTCACAGAGCATGCCCTGAATCTAGACTAATCAATGCCAGCTTCCAACATTACTGCTTTCTCCCATCTTAGAAATACTAGGCGTAGAAGACGCTTTAACCATTCTGAAACAATCAGCTGCTCTTCTCCAACTTTCCTGAGTTTGACTCATACTCCTCCAGATAATTCACTAAGCAACGCTTTGGGTATTTTTCAAAAATGGAATCAAAAACTGAATCTGACATTGGCCCGATTTAATGCCTGATGGACGAAGTTTGTCCCTTGACCTGACAGAGAACTTTATGTCTGTCAAGCTGAGACTACTCCGCCCACCAGATTTATAAATGACCCCCCAGCTGGCAGTAATTTATTAAGGCATAGGCAGGAACCACCTTTACAGCGATTCATGTCAATTCGTTTTACTGTTTGCTACAGGGCTGCGTCAGAAGGATGCATCCCTATAGCAAACAGTATTCTTTTCAAAAAGAAAATCCAGATGCTTCTCCCATGGCGGGGAGAGGATTATAATGTTCTTACTGTTCCTTATCGCCAGGTTTCTCATGGTGGTAAGGACAGTAAAAAACAAATGACTACATATCAGCTCATCTGAATTGGGCGGGTGGACAAGTAGCAATTGCTCTAATGGCCCCAAATCCCCAGGACTGTCGAAGGGGATTAATTACGACATAGACAGAGTAGCAAAGTTGGACTGGCCATACCGGACATCAGGCGTTTTCCCTGGGAGGCTGGATGGGTGAGGGCCGCTTTTGTTACAGGGGGTAGGTTTTGTAGCAGGGCAGCAGTTTTAAAAGCACTGCAGAGTTCCTTGTATATCCAACAGTTATCAGGCAACAATGAAAGTACTTAGATAACTCTGGTGATTAATGTACCTAATTCCGCTAAAAAGGGTTTGTTTGGGTAGAAATGAATTCTTATTAGTAAAGTCAATCCTAACCAATGTGTTACTTTCTGAATCTTGAGTCTGTACTTCTCTAGACCAAGCACTCTTAAGAAAAGGCCTACCACTATGTATTACATGTGAATCCTACACCTTTTAGTCTCCTTATTTGCACACGTATGATTCATTGTCTCTGACCGTGTGTGTGATGTAAAATGCTCCGACACCCTACACTGGTATGAGGTGCACTGTAATACAAATGAAATACATGCGAAGACAAGGGCTATCGGAAATGAGAGGCACTGCTGGAGGCTGATAGTGAGGGAATCATTGAAGAGCCCCAATAAAGATTGCCATATCCTGGTGCACTGTAAGGTCAACATTTACTATTCTTTAAAAAATAATACAATTGAATATGTAATGAAAAATGTGTAGTAGAATGCACCACTTTTGAAATTTTTTCCCCGAAATATCTTTTGGGGGAGAACCCTTGTAGTGGTCTGGCTCGCTCACTGCCCTTGCTTGTTATGCACCATATGGGGGCTGTCTGACAAAATCTGCCAGGGCTAGTTTAAGTTCCCAATCTGGAGAAGTCTCCGCTTTGATTAACCCTAAGATCCGCCTGTATGTAAATGCGGCAGGCTGACCACTATATTGAGGGGTGGGGGGAGGGAACTCCATTGCTGTTATGACAGAGTTCCCTCTTTGCCAGCATATAAATCAGACCATAGTTTCAGTTCAATTCCAAATCTCGAAATGCACACCACCTGATAAGTAACAACAACAAACTGTAGAGCCTTCACGTCGGAAACCTTTTTAACATCTACAAGACACAATAACATTGTCCACTTCCCACTCAGTTCCCTTAGCCCTAAGAACCAATTTGAAGGTCAAGCCTAAAATGGCCGTAACACTGAACCAAGTTACCATATAATAATATAGTCTTTGGCAAACATCTCAGAAGAATTCCCTTCAACTAGATCGCCAGAATATTTGCAGTCTCTCTCAATTGTCTTTAGTATCCAGACCCCTTTCCACGCACCAATGAACCTAGGCATTACTAGCACTCCTGCATCTATGTTTAGGATTTGGAGCAAATAACTCCTTAAGTAATTGTGCAGTCTTGTCCGAAATTCCATTGAGAGACTCAAATTGCCTGATATTCTCCAGGCAAGAAGGTTGAGTATTGCCGTCATAACCAACGGATGCTCCTCTCTTTCTCATTCTTCTAACAGTCCCCCATAACTGGATTAACAAAGGGTTCCTCTATGGCTAGCTCCCTAGAACTATATTTGGGACCCCCAGAAAAGGGTCATAAAAACTAACTGACTTTTCCGCCTCCTTACCATCATCATCACTCTCTAAATCATCCTAAATGGGGAAAAAGGCATAACCCTTCATCCCCCTCCTGTCTTGCTGGAATGCATCCACTGCTGCAGCCTTTGGATCTAGTCGCCAATTGTAATAAAGTCGCAACTGGCGTGTCCTCTACAGGCAAATAAATCCACCTCCAGATTGCCCAATCCCTGCTAGATTTGCCTGAAAACAACTGCCTCGTGATGCAAATTCCAATCTGCCACACAGTTCTCCACACTTGGAAGATACTCTGCTCTAAGATCTTGTGCTGCAAACATAATTTCCTGAACTGTAATGTCAGCTCTGCCAATCCCTTTGTATGACCACCACACAGGCTGTTAACATAGTTCACAGCCAAAACATTGTCCATCTTCCGTAATAAAGAAGGACCTTCTTTTGAAACCTTTAGCGAAAACAAGCCTACCTTCAGCTTTTAACAGTTTATATGCTGCTGCATCTCCAGCAAAGCTCAGCATCCCCCTGTCTCCAAGCACCCAACCTGGCAACTCATCTGGATGAATTCTCCTCTGATTCCAGGGCATAATCCATGACAAACCAAATATTGCTCAACCATTCCAAGCCTTCAGATTCTCAAACCACCAAAGTAATTATTCCTTAGCTTTCTGTGTCAGACGACTCTTGTCCACATACCTTGCTTAGCCCTCGTCTCAAACCTTCCGTTTTCACACTCTGCAAGGCCCTGTGATTTAAGGGACCTGGTAAGATAAGTTGTGTAGAAGAGGACAACAGACCAACAACCCTCGTTGAAGCTCTCAAAGATTAAATTTTTTTTGAGGTACCTCAAGCTTCTTATTGAATCATCTTTACCTTTTTTTAAGGAAAATTTAGCAACCCTCTGGTCGTGTCCACCTGGAAGCTAAAAAAATTCGGACTCTTTGCTCAGTACCAAAACGGATTTTTCCAAATTCACAAAAAAAAAACAATTTCTACAACAAACTCTGACCCATAATCAATTACCACTGAATCCCGAAGCGTAAGAATGTGTTCCAGGTAAGTGATCAACCATACTCCTCGTTCCCTCATGTAAGCCACGCCTCAGAGCAAAACCTTTGTGAAACACGCTGGGAAAGATATCTGCCTGAATGTTATGCAAATAAAGTGTTAAAAATTCCTCCTTCACCTGATATGGAGATAACCTTGACTCCCTTAATCAATGGCAATTGTAAAATAAGCATCCTTGTAGTCTAACATCACTAACCTATACCTTCTAGAAGGATAACCCCCAACCTTCCATCTTCAAATGTGTGTATGCTAAGTGGGAATATAGGTTCTGTAAATTTATCATAGGACTGCATACTTTGTCTTTCTTCTTGACTAAACAGAACGTCATATCAAACTGTTTCTCTAATTTCCTTTATTGCACCTTTTTGTAACATTTACTTAAGCTCTAAGTCCACTACATGTATTTCTTCTACTGACCATACTAGGGAACCTGGTCGTTATTTCATTTTGGATACTCTGTAAACTCTATTATGAAACCTCTTACGGTCCTCAAGACCAAAGGGTTGTTAGTCATTTCTCCCCATTTATTTGCAAAACTATTCAACCTTCCTCCCACCTTTTTTATGAAGAACTAGCAGCCCGTCCCGACGTTGTCTGGGTATTAAATAGAATGTGTGTAATGTGTGTATTAGGCAAGGGCAAATTATTTTAAAATCTCGCGGTAGACAACATATTTTGTTTCATTAGAATCGGGACGGAGAAGGCCCAGCTGCAGCACTGGTTGATGTTAGCAGGCGCGTGTAATTGGTGTAGTGATCCGCCGCCTGAGCCCGGCTACAGCCCTGGTTGATGTTAGCAGGCGCGTGTAATGTCTTTGAATGAGAGAGTTATCAGCCGCGGGTACATCCGTTTAATGAGAGAGTTGAGTGACAGCGAGCAGGAGAGGCTGCAGTAATTGTCCCTGAAGACACGCTCATTTGCGTGTTCCCCGCTTGAGGCCCAGTTGCCGGCCTGTTTGATGTTAGCAGGCGCGTGTTCCCCCGCTTGAGGCCCAGCGGCAGCCCTGGTTGATGTTATCAGGCGCGTGTAATTATTGTACTGATCCGCCGCCTGAGCCCGGCTAGAGCCCTGGTTGATGGTAGCAGGCGCGTGTAATTTTGTTGAATGAGAGAGTTCAGTAACAGCGCACAGGAGAGGCTGCAGTAACGTTACTTACCACGCCTCCAGCTGAACGCGTTTGTCATATCCCAACACACGGCCACAGCAGACGATCTTCTGATTAATGTACGACCCACATGGCATGAAGGGCGGAACGTAGCACATGCCCCCAGCGTTTCTCACGTCCCCAGCGTGCCTCACGTCCCCAGCATGCCTCACGGCCCAGCGTGTCATGCCCCCAGCGTGCCTCTTGATGCTGCGCAGCAACATAATTGGTGCATGTATGTACGACTCACATGGCATGAAGGGCGTTTGTCACGCCCCCAGCACACGCCCACAGCCCACTATATGATGGCCGGACCACACGCCCCCAGCGTTAGTCACGCCCCCAGTCCACGCCCACAGCACAACGCAGACACGCCCACAAGGGACTACTTTGCTGGCACGGTTCTTTTACCTTTTAGTATTAAATCTTTTTATTGCAAGAAATATCACAACAGAAACATCGGCTCGTGCTGCAAGTGGCGCAGACCTCCCATGCTAATACCAGCAAGTGAGGAGGCCCAAGCTGCACCCAGTTCGTTCAGTGTATTACACAGCAAGTCGCCTACAACCCAACTGGGCCGGCCGCGTAGTTAAGGTTCGGGAGCCGTCATCAAATGTGGTATGCCATAGAGTGAAACAATAACAATCCCAGTTAGTCCCCCCTCAAAAAAAAAGCCACCCATCCCCCTCCTTGTCCAACGGGTGTGGGCTGAAGGCAACTGTTGCCGTCTTAGATCACCTCCTGGGAGGCTGCGTGTCGCCGAGCTCTCGGCCCACGGGCTTGTGCAGTAGGGTCTGTGAGTGGAGTGTCCGCCAGGTGGAGCAGACGCAAGTATCGGGGGCAGCTCAACTCCCTGAATTCCCTGGTGAGCAGGGTCAGAAACGGTCTCCAAAGTTCTGCAAATTCATCCCCCCTCCCAGCTTTTGTCAGTGACAGCTTCTCCATCCCCAGAACCGTCCAGAGTCTATGTAACCACCCAAGCTGCAACGGAGGCTGAGTGTCCCTCCAATGTGCCACAATGTTCTGTACTGTCGCACCCAGCGCAATCGCGATGAGCCTCCCTCTCAAAGATTTCAGGGGGTACATCAAGGCATTAGGGAGGCCAAGCAGCACATAGGCAGGGAACCTAGGGAGCTGGGTGTCTAAGTGTGCGTCGATTAAGTCAAGTATGGCAGACCAGTAGGGTTGCAGATGTGTGCAGCTCCACAGTAGATGTTCTAGGGTGCCAAGCTCCCCGCACCCCCTCCAGCAGCGATCAGTGACTTGGGGGTCCCAGCGGTGTATGCGTTCAGGAGTGTGATACCAGTATGTGGCTACTTTAGTCAGCGTTTCAGTTAGGCCCATATGGTAGGCCGAGTGGCGGGCCCTGTGATATATGCCTTCCCATTCCTTGTGGGTGAGTGTCCTCCCCAGGTCCCTCTCCCATCTGACCCTCCCGGCATTGTAGGAGTGAGTGTTAGTGAGTAGCAAGTGTTGATATAAGTCTGAGAGTAGCTTCTTATCGGAGGTACGTGTCAACAGCCATTTTTCGTAGGGCGTGAGGAGTTGCTGTGCACCGGGTTGAATGGACGGATGAAGCACCCAATGACGGACCTGAAGGTATGGCAGGCGGTCGGATTCCGGAATGCCATAATCCTCCCTCACTTTCGGAAAGGAGAGGATATCGTTGGGGTCGAACATGTGGCCGACCGCCCTGCAGGGCGTCGACCTCCAGACCGTAAACGCCTGAGGGTCAAGACCCGGAGAAAAGTCCGGATTGCCGAAGATCGGTGTCATCGGGGAGGGGAACGACGTGAGGCCTCGCCGTACCGCCACCGTATCCCATGTGGTCAGGACCGTGCTCGTGATTTGGGACGCGTAGAGGTTAGGGGGTCTATAGCGACGCGGTAAAAATGGGACACTCTGCAGAGGCCGGCCCGCCACCGCCTGGTCTTGGAAGAGCCAGTGTTTACTAGATTCCAATTGATGCCATTCTACCAGTGTGCGCAGCTGGGCAGCTTGAAAATAGAGGGTGAGGTCTGGCATCCCCACGCCCCCATGAGCCGGGGGGAGTGTAGCGATCACATGCTTAAAGCGCGGCCGCCGGCCCTTCCAAACATACCGTGCCAGGTCGGATTGCGTCTTGTGGAGCCACCCCACCGGGGGGCGGAGGGGGAGAGTTTGAAAAACATAGAGAATCTGAGGCAGCAAGGTCATTTTGACGGCAGCAATGCGACCTAGCCAGGAGAGGGTGAGGTGTTTCCACCGTCAGAGCACCCGATGCAGGCGCGCACTAAGCCTCGCGTAGTTGGCATCCGCCGTGGCTCTCACCGTCGGTGCCAGCAGCACCCCAAGATAGGAAACGGGGGAGGCGGGCCACCACAGGTCGTACTCAGCTTTGACCTCCGTGAGCGCCGCGGGCGGTAAAGAGACATTCAGGGCCTCTGACTTCCCCACATTGACCTTGAAGCCCGAGGCTAAGGCAAAGGTGTGGAGTTCCACAAAGAGGGCCCGAAGGGACTGCATCGGTGACATCAGGGAAAGCAGAATGTCGTCCGCGTACAGGCTGACCTTATGTGTGTCGCCGCCGAACGGGATACCTTCAATGAGAGGGTGTTGCCGTATGCGCTGTGCTAGAGGCTCCATATAAAGAGCGAACAACAGGGGGGACAATGGGCACCCCTGCCTAGTACCACGGCCGATCAGGAAGCGCGGAGACGTATGGCCATTGACTCTGACCGTCGCCGCTGGCTGGCGATAACAGTTAAAAATCCGGTTGCGGAGAGTCTCCCCCATACCAAACTTCTGGAGTGCCAGATCGAGATACGGCCAGTGCACTCGATCGAAAGCCTTCTCGGCATCGATGGTAAGGAGCATGCATCCCGGTCTTGTTCGAGACCTGGCCTCTATCAAGATGAGAACCCGCCTGGTGTTATCGCTGGTCTGCCGCTGTGGGATAAACCCCGCCTGGTCGGGATCCACTAGCTGCTGCATATAAGGGGCGAGCCTGCTCACGATGATCCCTGTGTACAGTTTGAGATCTATATTCAAAAGGGATATCGGCCGATATGATCCACACCGGGTGGGGTCACGGCCCGGCTTAGGTATGACCGATATCGCAGCTTCCAGTAGATCCGGGGTCACAGCACCGGGTTGATCGAAGGTGTTAAATAGATCACGTAGTAAAGGGGCCACCTGGGGGCAAAACGTCTTGTAAAAGGCGCAGAGTATCCGTCCGGCCCTGGCAATTTTCCCAACTTGAGGTGTGATATCGCCGAGATCACTTCCTCCAACCCTATGGGGCGATCTAGGAACGCTGCCTGTGCCTCATTCAAGGAAGGAAGGGTCGCGCCCTGGAGGTAGTCTCGGCCGCATTGTAGATCCAAGCGGTCCGCCTCATAGAGGTCGGCATAAAAGTCCCCGAAGGCGGCGGCAATCGCGCCATCGTCTGTGACCAGATCGGCATCCCCTACCTGAATGGACCGAACGAGCCGCGTCTGTTGCTGCTCCCTAGTCTGCTTGCCAGGAGTCTCCCACAACGGTCCCCTCCAGTATAGTATGCGTGTCGCAGCCGAAGGGCTGTGTATTCCGCTACATCCTGGTCTAGAGCCGCAAGCATCTTCCTTTCTGTACACAATTGGCGCCAGGCTCGGGCGGCTCCCGTGCGTTGGTGCATTTGTTCCAGCTCCGCCACGCGTTGGGAGATCTCGGCCCTCTTCTGCGCACGTGAGAAGGTGACCACCGCGTTATCGAAGCGCTGAGCGTTACTCAGACTTGCGCTGTGGTGCGAATCGCGCTGCTCTTTTTAAAACCTGTTTGCTTTTATTTTTTCTCAATTGCATTTTGCCTTTTAACTTGCCATCGCCGCTACCCCCCCCTGGCCCCTCACCGCATATAATAACAAATTCAAGCACCGCTGCTTAGCGGGTCCGGGCTCCTGGGGTTCCGCATCACGTGGTCTCTGACGTGACGCCGTCGCCATCTTGGGAAGGCTGGTTCCTTCACATCGGGGGTTAGCGCGCTAGCGCTTGTTACCGCCAGTCGCCTACATAAGGCGAGTCTGGACACGGGGTCTGCCTGGAGAAGGTGACCACCGCGTTATCGAAGCGCTGAGCGTTACTCAGACTTGCGCTGTGGTGCGAATCGCGCTGCTCTTTTTAAAACCTGTTTGCTTTTATTTTTTCTCAATTGCATTTTGCCTTTTAACTTGCCATCGCCGCTACCCCCCCCTGGCCCCTCACCGCATATAATAACAAATTCAAGCACCGCTGCTTAGCGGGTCCGGGCTCCTGGGGTTCCGCATCACGTGGTCTCTGACGTGACGCCGTCGCCATCTTGGGAAGGCTGGTTCCTTCACATCGGGGGTTAGCGCGCTAGCGCTTGTTACCGCCAGTCGCCTACATAAGGCGAGTCTGGACACGGGGTCTGCCTGGAGAAGGTGACCACCGCGTTATCGAAGCGCTGAGCGTTACTCAGACTTGCGCTGTGGTGCGAATCGCGCTGCTCTTTTTAAAACCTGTTTGCTTTTATTTTTTCTCAATTGCATTTTGCCTTTTAACTTGCCATCGCCGCTACCCCCCCCTGGCCCCTCACCGCATATAATAACAAATTCAAGCACCGCTGCTTAGCGGGTCCGGGCTCCTGGGGTTCCGCATCACGTGGTCTCTGACGTGACGCCGTCGCCATCTTGGGAAGGCTGGTTCCTTCACATCGGGGGTTAGCGCGCTAGCGCTTGTTACCGCCAGTCGCCTACATAAGGCGAGTCTGGACACGGGGTCTGCCTGGAGAAGGTGACCACCGCGTTATCGAAGCGCTGAGCGTTACTCAGACTTGCGCTGTGGTGCGAATCGCGCTGCTCTTTTTAAAACCTGTTTGCTTTTATTTTTTCTCAATTGCATTTTGCCTTTTAACTTGCCATCGCCGCTACCCCCCCCTGGCCCCTCACCGCATATAATAACAAATTCAAGCACCGCTGCTTAGCGGGTCCGGGCTCCTGGGGTTCCGCATCACGTGGTCTCTGACGTGACGCCGTCGCCATCTTGGGAAGGCTGGTTCCTTCACATCGGGGGTTAGCGCGCTAGCGCTTGTTACCGCCAGTCGCCTACATAAGGCGAGTCTGGACACGGGGTCTGCCTGGAGAAGGTGACCACCGCGTTATCGAAGCGCTGAGCGTTACTCAGACTTGCGCTGTGGTGCGAATCGCGCTGCTCTTTTTAAAACCTGTTTGCTTTTATTTTTTCTCAATTGCATTTTGCCTTTTAACTTGCCATCGCCGCTACCCCCCCCTGGCCCCTCACCGCATATAATAACAAATTCAAGCACCGCTGCTTAGCGGGTCCGGGCTCCTGGGGTTCCGCATCACGTGGTCTCTGACGTGACGCCGTCGCCATCTTGGGAAGGCTGGTTCCTTCACATCGGGGGTTAGCGCGCTAGCGCTTGTTACCGCCAGTCGCCTACATAAGGCGAGTCTGGACACGGGGTCTGCCTGGAGAAGGTGACCACCGCGTTATCGAAGCGCTGAGCGTTACTCAGACTTGCGCTGTGGTGCGAATCGCGCTGCTCTTTTTAAAACCTGTTTGCTTTTATTTTTTCTCAATTGCATTTTGCCTTTTAACTTGCCATCGCCGCTACCCCCCCCTGGCCCCTCACCGCATATAATAACAAATTCAAGCACCGCTGCTTAGCGGGTCCGGGCTCCTGGGGTTCCGCATCACGTGGTCTCTGACGTGACGCCGTCGCCATCTTGGGAAGGCTGGTTCCTTCACATCGGGGGTTAGCGCGCTAGCGCTTGTTACCGCCAGTCGCCTACATAAGGCGAGTCTGGACACGGGGTCTGCCTGGAGAAGGTGACCACCGCGTTATCGAAGCGCTGAGCGTTACTCAGACTTGCGCTGTGGTGCGAATCGCGCTGCTCTTTTTAAAACCTGTTTGCTTTTATTTTTTCTCAATTGCATTTTGCCTTTTAACTTGCCATCGCCGCTACCCCCCCCTGGCCCCTCACCGCATATAATAACAAATTCAAGCACCGCTGCTTAGCGGGTCCGGGCTCCTGGGGTTCCGCATCACGTGGTCTCTGACGTGACGCCGTCGCCATCTTGGGAAGGCTGGTTCCTTCACATCGGGGGTTAGCGCGCTAGCGCTTGTTACCGCCAGTCGCCTACATAAGGCGAGTCTGGACACGGGGTCTGCCTGGAGAAGGTGACCACCGCGTTATCGAAGCGCTGAGCGTTACTCAGACTTGCGCTGTGGTGCGAATCGCGCTGCTCTTTTTAAAACCTGTTTGCTTTTATTTTTTCTCAATTGCATTTTGCCTTTTAACTTGCCATCGCCGCTACCCCCCCCTGGCCCCTCACCGCATATAATAACAAATTCAAGCACCGCTGCTTAGCGGGTCCGGGCTCCTGGGGTTCCGCATCACGTGGTCTCTGACGTGACGCCGTCGCCATCTTGGGAAGGCTGGTTCCTTCACATCGGGGGTTAGCGCGCTAGCGCTTGTTACCGCCAGTCGCCTACATAATGCTCGCCCGTAGCGTAGCGGTCTAGCGTAGCGGTCACGCCTTCGCTACGCCTGAGTCTCGCCAGAGTCCTGCCCGTCTGCGCCCGTCAGCGCCAAGGCAGGGCTAGGGCAGGGGACTCTGGCCTGTTCACGATGATTTCCGCTGAGAATATCCGCCTACTGCGGAGTCAGGTAATTTCCTGCCGACATGGCACACTGGATCCTCTTAGTGGGCCTTATCAGTGCCCCTTTTGTCTTTTTAAACTACCTCTACCGTTGCCCATTAAGAGTTTGCAAGCTAGGCCGGCTACGGTCTGTAAATTGGACACTGTTGTAGTTTTGTCTACTCCATCATCTCTCAAAATTTTTCATCTAAACGTCAGATCATTATCTTGCCACGCCCTTGAAGTTTTTACCTTGATAACGGACGAGGCTCCGGATATCTTTTTCTTTACGGAAACTTGGCTGCTTGACCAGTCTATGGCGGTTATGAACCTAGCCTTGCCTGTGGGATATACTATGCACTCCCTTCCCCGTAACGCCAGAGGTGGAGGTATAGCAGTTGCGGTGAAGTCATGCTACCCCTGCATTTGGAAACCCATCTCATTGCCAGGATGTGAGAGTGCCCTTTGCAACATCTCAGTTAATCCCCACTTTACGTTTACGGGACTTCTGATATATCGGCCCCCTGGTCCCGATGGTGCCTTTCGCCAAAGCCTCCCGGAGGTGATCTCCTCCCTAGCTCTGAAATCGGCGAATTTTACAATCCTAGGTGACCTTAACCTTCATATGGACGTTCCACTCTCCAACTCGGTACACACCCTATTGGAGGATTTGGAAGCGCTCCAAATGACTCAACTGGTCCAACTACCGACCCATACGGGTGGCCACATACTAGATCCCGTTATAACGAACCTGGTAACCAACATTTCAGTACAGCCTCCTAGACCAATGGCATGGACTGATCACCATTTGATTGAGATCCTTATTGCCACTACTTCTTCTTTCCCGGAAAAGAAGATTCCAGCCAGTTTCAGACGTCCCTGGAGAAATTTGAATCTGGAGCATTTCCATCAGCTACTGATGAAATACCATCCTTCACCTCCTACTGAAGTCTCCCGGGGCTATGATACTTTCTGTGAATGGCTCAATCAATCTTTAGATAAACTCATTCCGGCCAAGTGGTGTAAGACCAAATCGAGCCCTTCAAGCCCTTGGTACGATGAATCTTTGAAAGCTCTGAAAGTCTCTTGCAAAAAAGCAGAACGCGCTTGGCGTAAAGCGTATGATACTGACCTCAAGGCGGCCTATAGGGCTTGCACTAGAGTGTATCATCGGGCCATTTGCACTGCTAGGGCTGCTTTTTACGCTCTGGAGATAAAAAATAGTACAAACCCCTCCAAGGTCATCTTCAGGGTATGTAAGGACCTTACCAGCAAGAGGACGGACACTGTTACTATTGAGCCCTCCTTGGCACATTGCGAGGATCTAGCCTCGTTTTTTGTTGAAAAAGTGGAGGCCATCTATAGGTCATTTTCTCAGCTTCCCATCAGGGAGGAAATGCCTACTTCTATGGCCCCAAAATCATTGCTAACCATCCCTAGTCCGACCAGGGATGAGTTCTTAGCTCTGACAACAAAAGTTAAATCCGGCTCTCCGGATGATCCTTTGCGACCTGCTCAGTTCCGGGAACTTGCTGAATGTTGTTATCCTGCCCTTCATGATCTCATCAACATATCTTTCAGCTCCGGCAGTGTTCCCAAGGCCTGGAAACAGGCTGTGGTCATTCCGATCCTTAAGAAACCTACCCTCGATCCGACCAAACCAGAACACTACCGGCCCATTTCCCTTCTTCCTTGGCCAGCCAAGCTAGCGGAAGCTCATGCTAACCGCATGTTATCTGCTCACCTGCAAGAAACGAATCTACTGGATATTTCCCAGAATGGATTCCGTGCAGGTCATAGCACCGAAACAGCTCTCTTGGCTGTGGTGGAACACATAAGGAAGATGTTGGATCAGGGTCAGACGGCGGCACTGATCCTTTTGGATCTCAGTGCCGCTTTCGACACGGTGTCCCATCAGATTTTATTACATCGTCTGATGGAGGCTGGAGTCGGAGAGACGGCACTTGAGTGGTTTCGCTCTTTTCTTAAGGATCGAGGTTTTAAAGTGTCCACCCCCCCTTTTGTTTCTGCGTCACGTCCTATTCTTCAGGGTGTTCCCCAAGGTTCGGCTCTTAGTCCCACTTTATTTAATTTGTATGTTCAGCCTTTGGCGGAGGTTGCCCATAGTTTTGGTCTTTCCTTAGTGTCATACGCCGATGACACGCAGCTGGCGGTGGCACTGAATGGAGACTCCAGCATGGACGCCCCCACCTTCCAGTCAGCGTTAAAAGCTGTTGCTGGCTGGATGGCGGACAACCGATTACAACTAAATGCCTCTAAGACCGAGGTCATTATCTTCGGTAAGGAAAGTGGTCTATGGGGAGATCAATGGTGGCCTACTGATCTTGGCCCTGTGCCTACCCCTGTGAGTGAAGTCAGAAACCTTGGGGTGTGGTTCGACGACAAGCTTTCATTTATTTCCCATACCAAACGCGTGGCTGGCGTATGTTTTGGTACTTTGCATGGTCTTAGACCCATTTTTAAATTTTTCGATGCTGAGACAAGACAGATCATGGTCCAGGCTCTGGTTCTTACCAGACTGGACTATGCCAACTCTCTGTTTTTGGGCTTAAACCAGGCCGAACTGTCCCGTCTCCAGAGGGTTCAGAACGCGGCGGCTAGGATGCTTGTCGGCCTCCCGAAATTTGTCTCAGCTCGCCAAACCATCCGCAATCTTCACTGGCTTCCGATTGAGCAAAGAGTTAAGTTTAAAGCCCTCTGCTTAACTTTTAAAATCCTCAACCTAGCCTCTCCCCCGATCCTTGCACAGACTATTCTGCACTATGCTCCTGCCAGAGCTCTTCGCTCTGCTAGTCTTAACCTTGTCATAGTGCCTCGTTTTAAAAGGGCTAGAGTGGGTGGTCGCTCGTTTTCAGTGCTGGCGGCTGCTCTTTGGAATTCTCTTCCAGCTCCACTCCGCTCAATTTCAGATCTGCTTCCTTTTAGGAAGACCTTGAAGACTTTTCTTTTCTCCACAGTTTAGTCTGTTTTTTGTCCAGCTTTCTTAATCGTGTTGTGTTATTCAGATCTCCAAGCGCCGGGACGCCTCTTGGCTGCGGCATCCGTGCGCTATATAAAAAATAGTTAACATAACATAACATAACATAACATAACATAACACGTTCCTTATTGTTTGCCGCGGCAAGGGAGATGAATTCACCCCGGAGGACTGCCTTGAGAGCTGCCCATTGCGTGGCTTTAGTGGTGTCGCTATTCGCATTGTGAGCGAGGAAGTGGCTCAGGGCAGTCTGAATGTGCTCCACTACAGCCGGGCTACGTAGTAAGCCGTCGCGCAGTCGCCAGTGTCGCTGGGGCCTAGGGGTAGATGGCATCAGGAACTAGGCCACTACCGGGGAGTGGTCCGACAGAGAGGCCGGTTGGATCTCGACGTCCCGTGCGTGAGACGCCAGTTGGGAGGAACACAGGAAATAGTCGAGACGCGCGTACGTTTTGTGGGCCGCTGAGTAATACGTGTACGCCGTGGTGCGTGGGTGTATCTGTCGCCATAAGTCAATTAAGCCTAAATCTGCAAGATGGGACCTTCCCGTGTCAGAGAGCGCTCCCACCTGACCCGAGCGTTGACCGGACCGATCCCCGATGTTGTGAAACACCAAATTGAGGTCCCCCCCTAGCAATAAGTGCGTATGTGTGTTGGCTGTGACCGCCTCCAACGCCCTGTGTAGGAATGCCTCTTGACCATCATTGGGTGCGTAAATGGAGCCTATCAAGAGTGTCTGCCCAGCAATGGAAAAACGATGCGCCAGCAGCCTGCCTTTGATTTCAGCCTCCTTATGCAGGACCCGGCCCTCGAACGTTTTAGCTACTAGTATCGCCACCCCAGCCACCTTCTTATTAGCCGAGGATAAGAATTGCCACGGGAAGGAGCGAGTTTTAAGTCTATGGTGATCTTTAGAGAGCAAGTGTGTTTCCTGCAAGAGGCAGATGTCCGCTTTGGAACGTTCCAATAGTGAGAGGATCGCTCTGCGCTTGATAGGATTGTTGAGTCCTCGCACGTTGAGAGTGAGGATAGTCAATGGGCGGGTCATGGCAAATCTACAAGGAAAGAAGCTGCGTTGCACGCGTGGGCCTCAAGGGCGAACCCGGATAAACGGCTCCGTGTAGGGCCTGTGGACAAGGAGGACCCCCCCCCCCCAGCACCTTACTTCCCCCTTCCTCCCCCCTCCCCCCCACCAACTCCCCCCAGCGGCTCCCCCTCTCCCCCCTGGACCCCCCCTACCCCTTCATCAACACACCCATCCCCCCCCGGATCCCCCCCTCACCCCAACAAGAAACTGCAAAAGAGCACCCCCACAACAGCCCCAAAACACATTATTGTCCAAGTCCAGTCCCTAGGGGACAAGTCAATGGAAGTTACCTGTGTGGACGTCCAGCCACCAGGCTCCTCTCCTCCGCCCCCCTCCCCGGGGCCCAATACCTGCAAGAAAATCAGTGCGAAAGTGTTCTCCCCCTGAAGAAGACTCAGGCAGTCGGTGCAGTGTCGCGGGCCACCTCTCGCACCGCGTTAGCCATCTCGGCCCTGATAGCCTGCGGATCCGGGCGCACATTGGATCCCGATGAACGACGGCTCGAAACCCTCTGCCAGCCATCTCTCGTGAAGCGCCGCCGCCTTGGGGTGGACGCCTCCTCCTCGGTTGCTGTGATGCCTAGCACCCCGCAGGTGTCCTGGAGGGAGCGGAGTTGATGCAAGATGCCATTCCACCTAAAGATGATGCGGAAGGGGTGACCCCAGGCATACGGTGTCTCGTGTTCTCTGAGAAAGTCTGTAGCAATCTTGAAGGATTTACGCTTTTGGAGCGTGATCGTGGAGAGATCCTGATATAGGGCCACTGGGTGGCCTCGGAACTGCAGGGGCTGCTTCTTTCTGGCCTCCCCGAGGATGCGCTCCTTGAGGGGGTAGTCCGGGAGGAAGGCCAAGATGTCCGGCGGCGGAGCCGAGGTCCGTCTCGCTAGCCCCACTCGGTGGGCCCTGTCGATCCTAATGGGGAAGTCAGCGGCCTCGCCTAGGATGTCTCGGAACAGGTCCTGGAGGTAGCCCGCTATGTCGGTGCCTTCTTCATTGGATGGAACACCCCGGACGCGGATGTTGTTCCGACGGGACCTGTTTTCAAGGTCTTCGGTGTGGGCCTGGAGATCCAACTGCTGGTTCTTCAGACGAACCACCTCTTGCTGCAGCTGCACGATCTCTTCATCCCTGGCGGTGTCCGCGCCCTCCATGGCGGCCACTCTCTCCCCGAGGCTGTCGACTTCTCTTCGCACCTCACGGACTTCACCCGCCACCTCTTGCTTCAGGGTGAGGAAGTCCTCCCTGAGAGAATTGAAGAGGGATTCCAAGAAGGAGCGAGTTATAGGTGGTTCGCACGCATCTATGTCCTGCTGGGCTTTCGACTGACCCGGTGAGGAATGTCCCTTGTCTGTCTTTGCTTGGGATTTGGACAGCATCTCAGGCAGCGTCCGTTCGCCTTTCTTCCCTCCTCTCTGGGCGGCCATCCCGAGGGCGACCGTCTGTGCGTCGCTCCGGTGTCCGACGCGTGCAGCAGATGTTCGGGCCTCTGCCCTCAGAAGACGGGTGGACCCCTGGCACTCCGCGCCGCTCGGCACACAGCGGCACGCACGAGGCGGTGGTGGCGAGGCGTGAGCTCCGTAGGCGAGCGCACCAGTGGGGGGGCCTGTGTTACGGCCGATAGTGTCCAGTCTGTCTCCCACAGCTGGGTGGGCCTCCTCTGCGTCCAGGCCCCTGGTCTATGCGGGGCGTTGGCTCCTGCAGGCTTGACCACGGCGCACCAGCCGCCCCAGGCCCGGTCGCGTCGAAGCAAAATGGCGGCGGAAGCCCCTGTGGTGCCGCTCCCGGGGGTCCCCTCCGGCCAGGTGAGTGCTCCCCCGATGCCGCCGCCGCGGGAAGTCTGTGTCGGGGCTCGGGGGCTGGGCCGGGTCAATTACGGCACCCCAGCCGCCTCTAGGCCAGGACGCGCCGAGGCAAAATGGTGGCGGAAAGGCCTCCGTGGCGTTCGCTCCCCTGGCCGCTCTCGGCAAAGGTAGTGCTCTCTTGGTGCCGCTGCTGCTGGAGGTCAGGACCGGGGCCCGAGGGGTAGGCCGGGCACAGCAGCGGTTGCCTCACCAGGCGTCCCGGCAGCGAGCGGGAGGGGCAGTACCTGCGTAGGCCGCAGCCGCGGCCTCGATTAAACGTCCGGGCGGCCGCCTCCGCTCTCCTCAGTCGCCAATGTCCTGGGCCCCTGGAACTACCGGGCCAAGCCCCTCCGAGGGGCAGGTGGTGTTCCGTGGCAGCGCCCTGGCACCACAGCGTGGGGTCGCGGCCGGACTCGATGTCGTCTGCCCCGGGGCCAGTTCCCAAATCGTCGCCTCCGTCTCCGATCACCGAGTCGGGCCGCCTTATCGCCTGCATTCGCCCTCTGTTGCAGCCGCGGGAGCCTGGGTGTGCTGCTGGGTCGCCGGGGCTGTCAAGATCGCTCCCGCCTCTCCTGCCGTGGCAAGGCAGGGGGGAGAGCGCTAGAAAGCAGGATCGGGCCTGGACGGATCGGAGGAGCTCCGGAGAGAAGCGTCCGTTCACTCCGCCATCTTGGCCACGCCCCCCTTCTTTTACCTTTTAAATGTATATGGTCGCCGTCTGCATAGCCTATGTCCTTCTGCTGCAACTGCCCTTTCCAACGCTGTATTGGGTGTTGTGATTGGTGCTGTGGTTACTGAGATTACCCGCTTCAAAGGTTTGGGCTCTCTCTTTATAATATTAGTATGGATTGATACATGTCTAAAAACTCACCTTGGGAAATGACGTTGCCTGTGTTCTTTGTCTGGAGTTTCTACCCATACTGCTTTGTCCTCTCAATGTGAAGAACCCTGTAACAGACAGGAAGCCTCTGAAGTTTCCTCTCCTTGATAATGATACCTTGTAAAACCACTGCCAGAAAAAAGCCTCATTCACCAGCCCCATAGAAAAATATTGCCTCTTCCAAAGGTCTTGCTCATTGAGTTTTGTGCTTTCTCTAACACTGTAGAAGTCAAGCCATATTTTCCTATACTCTTTACTATGCCTTCACTAAAGAGTAACCCACTCACTGGTATTTGAACCATTCTTCTTCCTAGCTAAATACCCGAATTTTAGACTGATGTACATCAAAATAGCCTTCCTACATTCAATGATAAAGTCAGCACTGGCACTAGCTAAAGCACCTTGCTGGATCCATCATCTTAACAGATTTATATCCACCTTGAAGCCTTCAAGATGTGCCTCCTAAACAGTATCAAATATGTGTGCTAAGTGCCGGGCAGGGCTAGTGATGTGGCCTATAAAGGGGACTGTCTTCATATTGTGATGTTGTGCTCAGGACCCGATGGAACATGGTTGTATAATGTAACCCTGTAGGATATTGATAATGACTGGTACAATCCTGATTCTCATAGAGACAAGTTATGGCTGTTTATTATAAAATGAGACGGGTTAGGTCAGTGAACACTGCTATCCGAAAGTTTTCAGTAGTTATTTACACGATTTGTGACTTGGCAAGGAAGGCCGTTACCATTGCTTTGATGTTTATGTACTTTACATGTGATAAATAGCGGCCAGCCTCCGGGTTGTGTGCAAGACGCTGTGTATTACTGAAGCTTTAATAAACGTCTTTGAAAGAAAAAAAAAAAAAAAAAAAATATGTGTGCTAAAGGCATCAGAAAATCAAGGAAACGTGTTTTAATAATGTTTGAATGAGTCCTTTCTAGGGTCTGTCTCCATCTTAAATAGGAAGGTAATCATTTCAGGATCCAGGCTTGGGCTTGTGCCAACCATTTAATCAATAACAGGTTGAGAACACTCTGCCCACATTACACTGCTAACTATCAAGTGGTGTATAAATCCAATCTTCGATGTACTGGCCTATGCAGTTAGTCCATTGGCCGTCAGTTGATACTTCTTGGAACCTTTATCTCTAAAGTACTAAGAATTAACTACCCTCTGGGGTCCTTAAAGTTTCTTTTTTAATCAGCAGCTTGAGAGTTAACATCTCAATACCAGACTCTTTCTGTTGAACATCTGCTTCATGTAAATCCAGAATCTATTCATGATCCTTTGGGCATGTCAGTTAATTTCATTTGATCAAACTCTTCCCCTTTTTTCAGGAATGTCCTCTTGTGAGTCTAGGCTCCGCTTAGTCACCATATTTTCATCCAAATTGTGCCTTTTTAAGGCATTTCCACTAATTTTCTTTCCATTACCTCCTCTTCATAGCAACTTAGTGACCAACATTACTCATTAACTTGCATTTCTCTATTCCTTTTAGCAAACATCTTGCCTACCACATATCTAATTGAGTCTGTCATCTTCTTATTTATAAGCCTCTTGATAATTTCCTCTTGAACCTTTGCAGAATCCACACTACTCATTCCCTCATTGCCTAACATGATAGTTAAAAATTGTGGGTTTTAACCACAAATAGTTAAAAATAGGGATTTTTCACCACTTTTTTTTTTATAAAATCATTTATCAGAACAGTTTATATTGACTGATTGGTAGATTTGATTCATGTGTAATATGTACCAATGGATTTTCTCTGAATTCGAATGGCTGCTCACTCAACCATAGAGTTTTAATCTACATGCTTCTGATACCTAACCGTTAGGAGCATCTCACGCTATCAGTTGCATATCTGCATGAAACCGCTCTTAATTTTCGCGCTTGTGTGAGACTTCATCTTCCAGCCGAAGCTCCAGCTGATCTGGAGCACCACAATTGCACATTGTTTGGCATCAAAATGGCTAACTAGTGACTTACTGTTCTGGGCAAGCTCTACTCAAGCCATACCAGTGGTATTGAACCAAATGTACAGAGTGCTCCCTAAAAAAGCAACAGATCTGCCATCCATATTGTTTCAAACCCCTTAATTCTATAATATAGTAATTCTTAACTGCTCCTTAAAATGTTTACCATTAAGAACCCCTTAACAGCCTACAACCTTCATGCATCCCTAATTTGATTTGCATTTAACCAATACATTTTTTTTAAAGCATGTGTTTTTATTATTGATTGAGCACATTCTGAGTCCTGTGTTGGATCTCTAAGTGTAATTGCGTTCTTTTAAGTTTTGCATAGAGAATATATTAAAGAATGTAATTGATAATGGTAGCTTCTGGTCTTGTAAGAATATCACAGCTAGTCCCCAGAAGTCTGCTTTATCTATTGGAGAAAAAAAGTATTTATTTGGGTATTTCATTGAGAGTAAACCTATCTAGGAGAACCTTGGAATGCTGAACGAGCAATAGGGAACTTTTAAACTATGTTAGGAGAATGAGTGATGATTCAAGATAGTTTACACATGTATGGTTGGGATGGGATGTAGGTTCAAGGTGTGAGGGAATTCCTAGTGCTGGGGCAGAGGGCCTTGGAAAGTACTCCTTGATGATCTATTAAATTGAAAATGAATTGGGCAACTTACAATGTGGAATTTCCAACAAATGTGAATTTGCTGATAGTTGATGAATCGGATTTGTGCTGTCTTTCCAAACAGCTTAAGAAGTTAGAAAAATCTCTGAAGCACTCACATTGACAATTCTGAGTAACTCAGCAATGATTCGAACAATATATCAAACTAGAAGTCTAATATATTTACAAGAAATCCATTTATTATATCAAAAATACTTGTGTCCCACATAGTTAAAAAAAATATGCTCAACATTACATTGTCAATTTATCAATTCAAATTTTTAGAGAGTAGGACTTGATTCTCTTGTAATCCATCATTGAGCAAAACCGCAGTCAACACTCATTTCGCAGGTATATTTTCTCCAATGATCTTACTTTGAACATCTTTGATTTTATGAAATATGGTTTATAATATCTGAATAGTACAAAGACGCCCTGTGGAGTCATAGAGATTTAACTCTAACAGACCAGTCACATAGTCTGTTGAACATTAGTCCCTTGAGTAGAATGAATAATTAATGTCCATGTTAAGGCAACAAATGCTTGTACGGCAAGCATTCAAGCACAGTTCCTCCTGACAATCCCTCGAAGTCACTGAATAATGCAAGCAATAGTGAGAACTTGTGAGCTCTGCAGGCATTATTCTGGTTTTTGCAACGATTTAGAACTTCTGCAACAGGTATAGAAAGATCCAGTATTCTTTTATTTGCACCCTTAAATGCATATGGGAGCACAACAGGACATGTAAGGCCAAAAAATGAGCCTCTACCATATTGCAATAACAAAGTGCCACCTTAAAGCAGAATAGTGATATAACCTTTTTAATACAACCATAAGTTCTTTTGATAAATGTGCCCATATTTATGTACCGCCCTTCACTGACCATCAGAAGAAACAGGGACCAAATTGGTGCTCTCCAGCAAGCCAGGGAGCATTGAAGTCACCTTCCCGTTTCCTATCCCCCCGTGTCCTATCCCCCCGTGTCTTGTAGTGCCATATGAAGAATGACATTATGTGCAACATGCTTCACCTTTCTGGCCCAAATGAATTCAACAAATCAAGTAGCTGCTGCGTACATGGTTGTGGAAATCCCCGGCACAGAGCAGAGAAATAAACTTCTACATAGATCAGTTAGCAGCACCTTGTTGCACAGGGTCTCAGCGTGAGGATCAAGAAATGGCTTCCTGCAAAAGTGTTTATATATTTGGAGTGAGGTTGTATCTCCCACACCCCATCCTTGTTGATAGCAATTGCAGTTTATGATAATTATACCTTTATGGCTGTGCTGATCTAAATCAGCCACTTGGGAGCCAATTAAACTGCAGTTCACCATGGCTCATTAGATGGAGAGCACCTTTAAGCATATTAATTCTCATGAACAAAGCTGTTCTCGACAGCAATCGACTTTCAGTTACACCTTTTCTACTTCTTTCACTATTTTCATTCTAGTGATATTACCCTTCCCCTTTTTTATCGTACATTCTGGTGTGGTGTGATTTTCTGCCTCTCCCCCCACCCAGAGGGCAGGTTCTAGTGCCTTAGAAATGATCCATATTAACTACCTCTTAGTTATGAGCCTATACAGCAGTCGTATTCATAAAAATACTGTCATAATGATTTGGTGTAACTAATAGAGTGGTTTCCCCAATGGATAGATAGTTACATTGATGCATAGATGTGTGTGTGTGTGTGTGTGTGTGTGTGTGTGTGTGTGTGTGTGTGTGTGTGTGTGTGTGTGTGTGTGTGTGTGTGTGTGTGTGTGTGTGTGTGTGTGTGTGTGTGTGTGTGTGTGTGTGTGTGTGTGTGTGTGTGTGTGTGTGTGTGTGTGTGTGTGTGTGTGTGTGTGTGTGTGTGTGTGTGTGTGTGTGTGTGTGTGTGTGTGTGTGTGTGTGTGTGTGTGTGTGTGTGTGTGTGTGTGTGTGTGTGTGTGTGTGTGTGTGTGTGTGTGTGTGTGTGTGTGTGTGTGTGTGTGTGTGTGTGTGTGTGTGTGTGTGTGTGTGTGTGTGTGTATATATATTTCTCAGCAACAGCAAGTTATTAAAACTCACCAACGACCACTCCAATCGTGCTGTATTTAAGATCTTTTTAATGGAGACAGCATAGCATGACGCGTTTCGCCTTCTCAAGGCTTAATCATATGCAAATTCACAACGGATGGGTTCGTTGCCTTTTTAAATCAAACGTGACTTTAAACATTGAAAAGGGACTAATGCCCAACAGTTCGAACTTAAAGTGGCAGCAAGATATCCTTAATTCATATTGTGCATACAGTGTCTAAAAGTACTTGCCAGTCAATTACGGACAGTTCCGAGGAAATTAAGTATTTCCTTTATACCTGTATCACGACACTGTGATTTCGTTGCCTCTCTTTGGCTGTGTTGGGCGAACCACAGTTCCCAGAATACACCCTCACTGCTTCTCTTTGCCAGTTTCGTCTTTCAATGCAGGTCTTGGCAAAAACATTCCTTTTGGATTAGCTGGCAGCCAGTTCACAGAAACGCCTTTAATAGGAAAAAGTTCCATGTATGGTTAATGTTCCACGGCAGCCGCTTCGTCTAAATTAAATCCTGTTACCATGCAAATTGTAGTCCAATTGTTCTCGTCATCCAGAAAACTTTCCACAGCTCGAAGGGCTCGGAGAAATCTCCTTCGCCAGCTCTAGCTGGTTAACCGTGTTCATTACTTCAATCGAGGCGGGTCCTTTACGGGGGCCACTTCCATTCTCTTGCAATGGTCACTGATATATATATAGATAGATAGATAGATATAGCAAGGCGACAGGATCGCCGAAATGCGTCAGATCGTGGCACCCTTGACACACTGAAATGAAATAAATAAAAAAACTCTGCTGCATCCATTACCGGATTTGGTGTCCGTTCTTCTCCTGGGGAGTGCTGGCTTGTGCGGTGCGCTGTGGGATATATATATATATTGCATGCTGGGAGTTGCAGTTCCTTTGACCATCGGGAAAATGAAGCAGGTGACATCAATCATCGCTTTCAGGGCGGAGACTATTATAACTAGCTTTGTTGGGGCAGGACTTTTTGGCAGCATACTCACCTCCTGTTTTATTCTGGGCGCTGAAGAGGCTACACAGCCGAAATGCATACGCCCATTTGCCAATAAGGAATAGAGACTCCATTGTGTTCCCCTATCGTGGCCTCTGCCTCTCTTTGTGGAGGGTATTTTGGATATATATATATATATATATATGTGTGTGTGTATATATATATATATATATATATGTGTGTATATATATATATGTGTGTGTGTATATATATATATATTCACTGAAAAAACCATAGGTTATAGACCATATATAGTTAGGAATTAGCATTTAGAAAACCTTATTTTACTCACACAAAACCATTGAAATTCCATATATAGTTAGTTGCACTAACTATATATCGCGCACCCGCAATCCACTGCTGATGATGTCACATATTACATCATTCATGACATGGTCAGTAAGATCACTGATGACATCACTGATGACAACATCCAGTGATTATGTGTTTCTGTAAAGTTTAAATATGTTTTACATATTGAAGAATGAGTGGATGTATAAGTGTCTGAATGAAGGTTTTAGTAGGTGCGTGATTGACTGTATGAGTGAGTGATTAAATGCGTCTTACTGAATGCACGGGTTAGTGACTAAACTGTCTTAATTTGTGCATCATTATGTCTGTTGTGATGTAAACTGCTGCATGTGTTGATCATTAGCTATACGAGAGGCTATATGTGTTATTAATTGGTTGCCCAAGTATTTCTATGGGAGATTGAGTTTGTGTGGGGGTGGCTGGAAGGTGTGTGACTCTGTGCATAGATGTGTGAGCAGTTTATTCACTAGGTGTATGAGTTCAAGAGTGCATGTGGAAACAGCTACATGGGCAGTTGACTGTGTGCATGAGTGTATTGATGAGTGAATGGATATCTCAATGCTACATGTCATAGTAAGTACATATGTAAAACACAGTACATGTGAGAGTTGGCATATATAAATAACTGTGCATGAGAGCCACTGAGTGAGTGGTTGTATCGATCATTGTGAACTTGTATCAGGGATTGTATAAGAGAGTAAATATGTGTTAGTATATGTTTCAATAAGTAAGGTGTGTATAACTGTATAGTTGAAGAAATGGAGGTGAGATTGTTTCTTTGCATGACTGACTGGGTGTGTGAGTAACTCCATGGATGAGTGGCAGTGTGTGAGTGTCTGTATACACTGAGTGTATCTAAGGTTATATTAGAGTCTGAAGAAGTTTATCGTATTAGCACAAGAATGATGCCAAATGAGACGTCATCAGTGATGTCATCAGTGATGTCATTTGAGATGTCATCAGTGATGTCATCAGTGATGTCACTGACCATGTCATGAATGATGTAATATGTGACATCATCAGCAGTGGATTGCGGGTGCGCGATATATAGTTAGTGCAACTAACTATATATGGAATTTCAATGGTTTTGTGTGAGTAAAATAAGGTTTTCTAAATGCTAATTCCTAACTATATATGGTCTATAACCTATGGTTTTTTCAGTGAATTTTCAAGGTTTTGTAAATGCTAATTCCTAACTATATATGGTCTATAACCTATGGTTTTTTCTGTGAATTTCATTGGTTTTTTAACAGCTAATATCTGTAGCTGTAAAATGTATTCTTCTTTAAATCCAAAAATATATTTTATATGTTTATGAATAATTTTTTTTTTAAATATTTTTTTTTCTTCGTTCCCGCTTCGCGAATCGGGAAGCTTCCCGTTAGCTGACCTTGATGCCGCGAAATAGACCGCGAGCCGGTAAACGTTTCTTTACCGCAAGTGCCGCGTTAGAAAACAACATCGTGACGCCTCCCGTCCGCATGACGTTTCACGTTGTCGCGTGATACGTCATATGACGTGCTACGTTAGCGAACTGGTACGCGAAGCGAGTCGCAAAGCGCAGGTTTCTGGAAGCAAACCGGGAGGCCCTGCAAAGCGCTTAACGTAAACACAGCAAGTCATTGACTTGGTAATAACACTTTTTCATTGGTTCATTTCACTTTTGGTTTCCTAATGATGTAAGACTAGGTCATATAATCTAAAATGAACACTTTTGATTGGTTGAGAACTCTTTGTTTTTCCCAAATGATGAAAATCCCTCCTTCTTTCCTCACTCTGACTTTCATCATTGTGAGAGAAAGACCCTTTGTGATCACTGAGCAATGGCTTCTTTAGTAGCTTCAGCTGGTGCTTCCCCACCACCTCCACCACATCCAAGGAAGAGTGGACCACCTGCTCAAGTTCTAATTCAACAAGAAGAAGAAGAAGAGGAACAGGAGGACGAGCACGAAGAGAGGCAGTTTTTGCCTGAGCAGCCCAGGACGTCTCACCGGAAAGAAAACTTCATTTGGCAATTTTTTAAAATTCCCAAAGGTCAGAAAAAAGTAAATGCAAGATACGTAACTTGCCTTATATGTCAAGATAGACTGTCCAGAGGGACCGACAAAAAATACAGTTTCGGAAACTACACAATGCATCGCCATATGACTAGGTGGCATCCTAACAACTACAGTGCTGCACAGTTTCGGAACGACCTAGATAATCTCCCTATTATGGCCAGAAGATCTGTTGTACCGGAAGTAACGGGACCAGAGGGCAGGGAGATGGTGCCAAATATACAAATGAGATTTGGTGATGTAAAACACATCTGCGCATTTTGCGATGGATTCATTTCCTACGGAGAAAAAAGCATCACTCTGATCAACAGAGCTATTGACTATCATATGCAAGTTTGTCCGAAACGCCCAAAATAATAAATACTTCTTTTTTTTGTTTTGTTGCTCCTGTTGAGCCCTTTACAATGAATCGTTTTCATTGCCCCCTCCAAGAAAAACCCAAAAAAATATAAAACTGTTCCGAAAAATTCAAAAACAGTAAAAAAATGTTCAGAAAAATAAAAAAAAAAGTTCTTTTCAGAACTACCTCCCCGTTATTAAAAAATTGGTACAATATTTGGAATTGTGCCAACCTCTATTTCTCTTAGTTCGCTTCCTAGTTCGCTCGCTGGTACGCGAACCGGAAGCGAACCAAAAACAGTAAGTATAAGGGAAGGAAACAGACACTTATGTTAAAAGAAACACAGCTATAAGGGAGTAAACTAGAGATACCATTACCCGTAATCCACTGCTGATGATGTCACATATTACATCATTCATGACATGCTCAGTGACATCATCAGCAGAGGATTGCGGGTTTTTTGGCAACATGCCTTATCCACGGTTTAATAACGCTGCCTTTTGCTTTATATAAGTTTTCAAATTGTATGAAATATATACCAATAGGTCGTTATGAACCTTTAGGTAGTGCTTTTCTTCATGAGGTCTGGTCGCTTCCATACACATACAGATGTTTCAAAGATGATCAAGAAGTTTATCTGAATGGAGAGGAATGCACTGAGACGCCAGATCATTCACTAATGTGTAGGCACATACAGTTACACGGTTCATGCAACAAACACCGACCAAATATGGCTTGCGTGTTGCAAGGCACGCCAGTTCCTGCTATCATCCCCACGTTCAAGTTGTTGGAAAATGGTAGTTATTTGATGCTCAATAATGAAGATTGTTCTGAGTTAATTAAAAGTATTCCTTTTATCGTAACAGTAAGTGAACGGGTTATTTGCTGCAGAAATGTTCTATTTCCTCCCACACATGAACATAGGGAGTTTTCAATCTGGCCACAAATACCAACCTTGGGACACGTTTCAACGGCATGGCAAGAATAAGAGCTCTTTTGTCTCAGAGAGAGGTGGCCTTGAGTTCGGCCCGTGAAACTTTCGTACTTCACATAGCGAACACCCATACAGAGGTGCACACCCTTTTCAATTAAGATTTGCCTTTCAATTTCAGCAACATGTTTCCGACTATCTTTAACGCATCCTCCACAAAGTCCCTGGCACACTTTTTTAAAGTTGTTACCAGTGGTCTCGTGACTTCATTTGAGAAAATCTTTGGAGTCATCCCTGCTTCCTTTCATTGTATTTTCTGCACTCTGGTTCGTAGATTGGCATTTTTACTTGCATTACCAGCGGACGCTCTTGTGCTTTTTTACATTTTTAAATATGGATGTCCCTCCTATGCAACCTCCGACCCTGCAGCTGCTGACACTGTTCCGCAATCGCATGCTAGAATATTATGGCACAATGCCGTTGGCGATATTAAGCACGGCATATGGATTATCTTTTCGGTTCTCCTACTTCACCTGTGTCCAGCCTGTATTTCACTGCCTGACCTGTGATTTCGATTGGGCCATTGATTTGTGTCTCTGCGGACCGGTTTCTCCTGACGTCGACTTTAATCAGCTGATGACTCCTATCATTACTCACGAGTTGGTTTGTCCTGGCGAAAGGATTATGGCTGTGGCATTGATGCATGGACTACTTGGTCCCTGGAATTTACTGGCGGCAGCACAGTCTTTCTTGGAACAGAGCTTTCTTGAAAACCCACCGAGCTGTCCTCTGATGGTGATAGAGGATCCGGTGCTGGGAGAGCACGTATGTTCTTTTCCGCTTTTAAATTGGATGGCTGAACTGTTTTCGGATGAAGACGGTGACTTCCTATTGGAGGCTGTTGCAGCTTATTTTGCATACACAGTTATGTCATAGACCTTTTTCATGTTTGATATGCTGAGTACTAGCATTTCATTGACAATTCATTGACTTATTTGTCAAGTTTTTATTATTTACCTTGCCTATTGGCTTAAGACTCGATAAAGTACTTGGCTGTTTTATTTTTCTTTAGCATTAAATTTTCCTAGTTTTTAATGCTTTACCTTGCGGACCGTCCACATATAAACTTGCAATCTGCTCTCATGAGATGGCACTTCTATTATCTTATTCAGTTCGTTTCCGGATCATGAGGAGGTGTCATCTAGGTCCTGGATATCTTTACACCGTGTTAAGTTAGCATGGGCTCATTACCGGTTTAAACGCCATTTTTCCTTTTTTGCAACTTCTGCACACGACACTTAGTTGTTGCTTTAGCTTTCCACCTAGTAGTTCATCGTGGTTTACATGAGAATAATATGTTATTGGTCTACTATCTGCTTTACTTGTTAAACTATATCTGTACAGCGAGTGCTAAAGTTTCAAGAACAACACGATACAGAATTGTTATGAGGTCTGATCTCCACGACTTCATACTCATAACATAAGTGCAACTTCTGCCAATTCTGGGCATGAGGCGGGTTTTATATTGCTTTGCCGAACACACATACACAACAGTTGATGCGGTTCACATGAAGAGAGAGCTGGTGTATGCTGATGTGATTCCTTCAAATCTAAGACACTAAAGTATGGGCACGCCCTAAACCAACACAAAGAGACCTTCTTAGCAAATAATATAATATGTGTATTAGGGAGGGTGAGATATAAGCAGCCGCGGGCCGTGGAGGGAGTTACGATGGGGCAGGGAGGCGGGGAGGGGGAGAAGCAGGGTGGAGCCCTCTCTACCTTGCCCCTCCCCCTCCCCGCCTCCCTGCCCCACCGTAACTCCCTCCACGGCCCGCGGCTGCTTATAAGTGTTGCTAACTCTTATTCATTTACAGCATGTTAACATACTGTCACCATTCGCTTTTTATGTACTAGTAACTATGCTGGTAATTTTGCTACTGATAATATGTGTACTTGTATTCTCCACCCTGCTTCTCCCCCTCCCCGCCTCCCTGCCTCACCGTAACTCCCTCCACGGCCCGCGGCTGCTTATAAGTGTTGCTAACTCTTATTCATTTACAGCATGTTAACATACTATCACCATTCACTTTTTATGTACTAGTAACTATGCTGGTAATTTTGCTACTGATAATATGTGTACTTTTATTATCTAAGGTACTACGCCTGAGAAGACGGCATTAGTAAATAAACATTTCAAATACACATCTGTTCTTCTTAACTCCATGTTCTGGTTTCTAAGAAATCTATAACGACCGACTGTTCATGAGTTCCACGTATCCTGAGGTACTATAAGTTCATATTCTGGATTGTCTAAACATTGAGAGTTTGTTATATCCAATGTGACACTGTACCTAGCTTGCTAAGGAGTTTTTGATTACTAACGTGAGTTTTGGGACACCCTAATTCGCCGAGGTTCCAATCCTCTGTCCACAGTTCTGTGTGAGAACAGAAACCCTGCGACAGGGGCACCCCCGACCCTTGCTGGAGCTTCATCACACTTGCGATACAACTCCAGCAATGCATTCGCCGAGGTTCCAATCCTCTGTCCACAGTTCTGTGTGAGAACAGAAACCCTGCGACAGGGGCACCCCCGACCCTTGCTGGAGCTTCATCACACTTGCGATACAACTCCAGCAATGCGCCACCTTTACGGCACAGATACATCACGCATCTGTGCTGTTTTTGCCCCATGATGCGCCGCATTGTAAATGCAGCACACCATAGGTGACGGAACAGCGGCACAAAATGACTAACACATCCCTGGTGATGCGCCAGTCATCATAAATGTATCCCTATGCTTCTTATCTTGTTAGAGATGAACCGCCATATGTATCATCAAAGTTATTTGCATTTCCTAAATAGCGAACTTTAAGGAATAAATAGCGATTCTTTACCATTCCTAGTTTGCGATGAGCTATTTGCTAATTAGCCGAATGTAGCCCAATGAAGCCCAATGTAGCCCAATGTAGCCCAAAGATGGCCGCCAGACACACAAAAAAACAAATGTAGCCCAAATATCAGCCAGATGTAGCCCAACTATAGCCCAGTGACAGAATGACCAATCAGCTTCGCAAACCTCCGTTACGCGAAGCGGAGCGCTGTTACAGATATATATCTTTTTTTGAACGTTAATTTCTCAAAATCCACTGGAGCACATATATTGAGACCTAGCAAAGGCACATCGGGCTACCAGTCCCTAATATTTTGCCAAGTTTCGTGCAAATCCATTCAGCCGTTCAATTATTATTATTATTATTTTTTTTTGCCCCGCGGGGCCCTTTTAAAACCTCCACATCAAACCTAGGGGGTCAGCGAGGATCTACTATGCCCCCTTATAGTTATTTCCCCCTTTGTTTTGACCTCCTCTTGTCTCTCGATCCTACCGAGAGACAAGATGGCGGCCGCTACGGACTGTTTGGAATGTTGACAGACGCCGGAGAACCAATCAGCTTCGCTTCACAAAGCTCCGTTGCGCGAAAAGTCCGCGAACCAGTGCGCTGCCCGGTCCGCTGTTACAGATATATATCTTTTTTTAAACGTTAATTTCTCAAAATCCACTGGAGCACATATATTGAGACCTACAAAAGGCACATCGGGCTACCAGTCCCTACAATTTTGCCAAGTTTCGTGCAAATCCATTCAGCCGTTCGGGCTAAAAGTGAGGCCAACCGCCCTATGGAAAACTCAATGTTAAAAACACGTTTTGGGACCCCCCTTTTTTCTCGGCCCCCACTGGACGAACCCCCCCCCAAATTTTCAAGGGCTGCTCAGAAACAAAATGTGCCATTTTCCTGAAAATTTCAGCCAATTCCGTCCACAAACGCCAAAGTTATTAGACATAGAATTTTCAAAAAACCCATAGAGAAAAAATC